>NC_061836.1:11668542-11671042 GCF_019202785.1 Penaeus chinensis
TTATAGCTTTTCCAAACATCAAGAAAGCAATAATAAAAGAATACACAAAGGGTGAAAAATAGCACGAGAATAATAAGGTTGGATTTGTGCCTCTGCACAACACGACAGCAAATAAATAAACAAAATATACTTTCAAAATAAGAAATATGTAATTAAATAAACGAGGTTGAAGGAAACCCGAGTTTACCAACACCAAAAAATTTGTCTTAAAAGAGAGAGACGGAAAAAAATGTGGCTGACTTCTGGCATTGTATTCTCGACTCGACTGAACAACAACACGACAAAAGCAGAACTAAAAAACAAAACAAATTAACAAGGTCCACTTTTCAACCTCCAACAAACGGGAGAGTACACACTGGCCCTCGACAAGGTCAAGGAGGCAGACGGTGGTTACCAAGAACCTTCCAGATGCTCCTAGAACCCTCCACGCGAACCCTACACTCGGGGGAACAAAACAGAAAAAAAGAAAAGAAAAGAAAAGAAAAAAAAAAACACATAAGGCACTCTTCTCCCCCCCCCCCCTCCTGCAGCAGACCCTCGCGTTAAGCACAATGCACTTTTCCCTGGGCTTATTTTCTCATCTCCCATCTCTACGCCCTTCTCCCTTGTCCTCGCCCTTCTGTGTGTCTGTCTGCCTCTTTCTCATTTTAGAAATGTTTGGGTTTTGTCTGCACATATGTCTGTTTCTGTATGCCACTCTCACTTTCACTTAATAGCTTATACTCTTACACTCACTCAATCACTCTCTCGCTCGCTCACTCAGTCATTCTCGTATTCTGTGTGTGTGTATGTGTGTTTGTGTGTGTATGAGTCGTTCTCCTTATCCCTAGCAAATATCCTACACCAAGGCAAATTGTACCCAAAGTCTTTCCTGACGACCTGCTATTCGCTCCCCTTTACTAAGAAAAAAAAAAAAAAGGTACATACAACAATAGCAAAAAAAAAAAAAACTGCCTTTTCCTCATCCTTCCCTCCCCCCTCCCCGCCTCCCTCCCCCTCCCCCTCCCCCTCCCCCTTTACCATCGCCACACTCAAACAGTACCTTCGCGTCTTGCCCTCCGACAACAATGCCCGGCGGGGAAAAAAACTAATTTGAACTTGAGGAGAAACGGGAGAATGAAAAGACACAAAACAGGGCGAGGGACGAATCTTGCTGCTGCCAGGTAACCCTCACCTACTTCGAAAGGTTCTTATCTGGGGCTTGTGTGACAGTGGGAGTTGGGTACAAGTGTTCGATGTGTGTTATTGACAACAGTAACTCATTTCTTTTGCGGGAGAGCTAGGCAAGACAAATATTGCTCATATATACACGCGTGCACGTACTTACACAGATACACACACACACAAACAAACACGTACACACACACGCACACGGACACGCACACATATATATATTCTGTTTTCGAAACTTTCTGTTTGGAAAAACAAACATTGAGATTTTTTTTATCTTCTGCTTTAAAACAGCTTAAAATCTTTACGTGGGCAAACAATCAAGCAACGAAAGAAATAAAAGTGTTATCAAGTATGTTCATAACTAATTGCATGAGCTGGGTTAAACAGCAAAATTACGAGGAAAAGCTTCTCCTTCCTCGACCAAAGCCCCGGGCACACTGCGCAAATAAATATTAGAATGCAAATGTAAAGAATAATAATACAAAAATAAAAAAACATTGTATAAGCAGCAGCAAGTCGGATATGTAAAGATCAAGATAATTTTCACACAATAGCGTCACCTTCACCCTTCCCCTCAGACGGACAGCACAGACGCGCACAAAAGCATACGTGCATACACACACACATGCCCTTTATTGCTTTATCAACCTCTCACTCTTTTTCTTTCCTTCTTTCCTTCTTTCCTCCTCCTCCTCCTCCTCCTCCTCCTCCTCCTCCTCCTCCTCCTCCTCCTCCTCCTCTCCTCCTCCTCCTCCTCCTCCTCCTCCTCCTCTCTCCCTTTCCCTTACTCTCTCCCTTCCCCTTACTCTCTCCCTCCCCCTTACTCTCTCCCTCCCCCTTACTCTCTCCCTCCCCCTTACTCTCTCCCTCCCCCTTACACTCTCCCTCCCCCTTACTCTCCCCCTTCCCCTTACTCTCTCCCTTCCCCTTACTCTCTCCCTTCCCCTTACTCTCTCCCTTCCCCTTACTCTCTCCTCTCCCTCACTCCATTCCAATCACGTTCCCTTGCCCTCATCACTCCGCCGAGTAGACGTGCCATTAACCTGACTGACTCTCCCGCAGCAATCAGTCATCATGAGTCAACCGCAAGTCCTAGCTGGGGTCGAGGAGGAGGGGGGGGGGGGGGGGGTAGGAGAGAAAGCGAGACGTGAGTGACGGGAAGGGGATTCGGGGACGGTCGTGAAAGTGCCGTAGGAGTTACGTTAAAAAGGAGGAGTTAGAATACAAATACGCACACACACACACATATATATATTGTATATATGTATGTATGTATGTATGTATGTATGTATGTATGTATGTATGTATGTATGTATGTATGTATGTA
>NC_061836.1:11678542-11680953 GCF_019202785.1 Penaeus chinensis
CCAGCGATTCAATCAGGGATAGTGATCTACCTCTCACTCGCTCTCAGTTCTCTCTCTCTCTCTCTCTCTCTCTCTCTCTCTCTCTCTCTCTCTCTCTCTCTCTCTCTCTCTCTCTCTCTCTCTCTCTCTCTCTCTCTCTCTCTCTCTCTCTCTCTGAGCGTGTGTATGTTTGCGCGTGCAGATATTCGCGTCCCTAAGCTGACCCCTACTGCCCGGCCACTCCTAACTCCTCCTGTAACTCCCTCGTCATGAGCAACCCGCACTGAACCACTTCCAGCACCGGCTCTGGGGCGCGCCTGCCAGAGATGTTCAGGGGGAACATAAAACGATTTCTTTTTATCTCGAAATACCTAAATGAACGCCATAGCGGACAGCTGCAATAATATCAATGGCAGGTGCATCATCACACCTGTAGGGAGCCACAGATTACATTTTATCTACGTGTGTTTTAGATATCTGTGATTGGTAGCCGAGTGGATCATATATCTGGCGAAAAACGTCATATTTCGAGGATGTTATTGACGTTATGGTGAGAAAAAAACATTATAATTATGCTAATAAGAATGGTAATGGTAATGGTAATGATTATGATTATGATTATGATTATGATAATGATAATGATGATGGTGATGATCATGAGGAAAGATGAAGATGGTAACGCTGATAAAGGAGATACGCATGGTGGTGATGGTTGTTGTTGTTGTTGTTGTTGTTGTTGTTGTTGTTGTTGTTGTTGTTGTTGTTGTTGTTGTTGTTGTTGTTGTTGTTGTTGTTGTTGTTGTTGCTGTTCTTGTTGATGGTGATGATGATGACTATTGATGATGTTGATGTTGCTGCTGCTGATGATATAACAAGTCACTATACAAAAATGAAACTAAATAATTCAAGGATAAATAACACCAACGTAAATGCTGACGTAAATTCACATATAAATGAATAAATGGACAATGCAAAATAACTTAAAATGAAGGCAAAATTAATAATGTAAAGAATATTCGCTTATTTGTAAAATTTCAAATATTTCATGCAGGAGAGGATACGCATACATGGGGAGGGGGGGGAGGGGGGGAGGGGGGGAGTGAGTGAGTGAGTGAGTGAGTAAGTGAGTAAGTGAGTAAGTGAGTAAGTGAGTGAGTGAGTGAGTGAGTGAGTGAGTGAGTGAGTGAGTGAGAGAGAGAGAGAGAGAGAGAGAGAGAGAGAGAGAGAGAGAGAGAGAGAGAGAGGTGGGGGGGAGAGGGGAGAGAGGAGAGAGGAGAGAGGAGAAAAAAAGAGAGAGAAAGAGAGAGAGAGAGAGAGAGAGAGAGAGAGAGAGAGAGAGAGAGAGAGAGAGAGAGAGAGAGAGAGAGAGAGAGAGAGAGAGAGAGAGAGAGAGAGAGAGAGGAGAGAGAGAGAGAGAGAGGGAGAGAGAGAGAAGGAGGGAGAAGGAGGGAGAGGGAGGGAGAAGGAGGAAGAAGGAGGGAGGAGGAGAGAGGAGGAGAGAGGAGGGGAGAGAAGGGGAGACAAGGAGAGAGAAGGAGAGAGAGAAGGAGAGAGAGAGAAGAGTAATAGAGAAGAGTGAGAGAGAAGGAGAGAGAGAAGGAGAGAGAGAAGGAGAGAGAGAAGGAGAGAGAGAAGGAGAGAGAGGAGAGAGAGAAGAAGAGAGAGAAGGAGAGAGAGAAGGAGAAAGAGAAAGAGAGAGAGAATGAGTGAGAAGGAGAGAGAGAAAAGTAGTAAGGAGAGAGAGAAATGGAGAGAGAAAGAGGAGAAAGGAGAGAGAAAAGGAGAGAGAAGGAGAGAGAGAAAGAGAGAAAGAAGGAGAGAGAGAAAGAGAGAGAGAAAGAGAGAGAGAGAAGGAGAGAGAGAAAGAGAGAGAGAAAGAGAGAGAGAAAGAGAGAGAGCAGGAGAGAGAAGGAGAGAGTAAGAAAAAGAAAACGAGTAACGTTGCTTCGTCCGGGGAGAAGCAAGGTGCCCGCTGGACCCGTCTTAAACTCACCATCATATTTTTCCTCCACAACACTATAAACTCGCTCCCGCCTTCACTCCATCTTATCAACACTATCAATCATCTCTAATCGTTCCTGGTTCACTCTTCCTCTTCCTAAAGTAATAAATCAGGTTTGGAGTCCATGTTAACGACAGATCCTCGGTGGAAGCTGAACAAACTGGCTAACATTTTGCTGAAAATTTCATGTTTATGCAAACACGACGGGGAAATACACAGCGCACAAATGAGTTTTTGTGTATGTATATACACACACACACTTACATACAGATTCCCATACTAATACATGCATACATATATAATTGCATACATACATGCATACACGGCTAAAAACTACTCTTGTTAAAGCCATAACAAGGTAATACAATTCATGGATGCACGTTGTTGTTGGTTTGTTGGCTTGTATACAGAAACATACATACATACGCAC
>NC_061836.1:11688553-11691053 GCF_019202785.1 Penaeus chinensis
ATCTGACAGTTGGCATATTCTGTCAAGGGGGAGATAGAACGAGGAGGAAGGGAGAGGAAGGGCAAGGAAGGGGAACGGAGAGGAAGGAGTAAGGAAAGTAAGAGTAGTTTCGATTTGCCAATGAGAGAGAGCTTGGTTTGCGCGGACCTGCAAATCACAAGCAACTAACACCCTGACGGAACACCCAAATGAAACTATTAGTGTTCGTCTGTTTGCCTCTATCAAGCTATTACATACTCTCTCTTCTTCTATAGTTCTATGCAAACGGCTTAATAACAAACAAAAAAACTCCCTTATCTGCGTTTAGCACAGGAGGGGAAATGCAACCCGTCCGTTTCAACATCAGAATCCAAACCAGGTCTCCCATCAGAGCGCGCAGAATTCACTCTTCGAAGAGACCATAAAATCGAAAAGCGTTACATCATTATACATTTTGCAGCGAAATGGGTTGCCGAGGAGGACAATGTGGAAGCAGGAATCCCCTTTAACCTCGTGGAAGTACGTCACCCTCTCTGGAGGCCGGAGCGAGGCGCAAAGTCCCGCTTGTTGAGTTAACAAAGAAGCCGTTAGCGCGGCGCTCTGTTTCCTACAAAGGATTTCAGGCGGCTTGGCTTTTCTGGGGCCGGAGACCGAATCGCTGCGATTAAAAGCAAATTTGTTTAATCCAGCTTTAACCTTCCGCTCGACGCCGTCCCTAACTTTATTCTTCCCTTCCTTCCTCCGCTCCCGTCATTTCCTCCTCCCCCCACTTAACCACCAGTCGTAATTACCCCGGCGGCAAACAAAGGCTTCCGATCTGCTGTGAACAATCGCTTCAGTCTCGAACATTCTGCTATGGCCTCTAAACTAAGTTGCTTTGAACTTCCTCCCTTTCCTCTTCTGCATGCACACCCACATCCATTCGAACGTACGCACGATCGCGCGCACACACTACCATACATATATGCATATATGCATGCATGCATGCATATATGCATGCATACATACATACATACATACATACATACATACATACATACATACATACATACATACATACACACACACACACACACACACACACACACACACACAGAGGACACGCGCGGCGGCCGTCATCTATCAGCACAAGGGGGTTTCCTAACTCGCCTCGTTGAAGCACTCGACCCAAACTGCCGCTTGATGAATGGCTCGGGCGCGATGGTCACTCCGCCGCCCGCCCAGCGACGTCGGGAGCAATTCTGTGGACGAATGGGCGCTTCCAGTTGCCCTTCAACTCAGAGCTTACATCGACACTCGACGCTGCCTGGGAGTCGAAGCGGAATTGCATTTTCGACGCTACTTCCTGGATAACGTTCCTCTCCTTTCCCTTTTCCTTCCTTTCACCTTTTTTTTTTTCTCTCTCTCTCTCTCCCCCTCTCTCCTCTCCCTTCATCACTGCGCCTGCCCCTCCCTCATCCCGCTCCGACCACTGCCAAGATCTGGTATCCCGCCCTGCATATTTCCGGCCCGTTAGCAGAATACCGCGGGGGGAAATATCCTTCGGAGTTGGACCGTCTCCATCGCTTCCTTCATGCCCACGGCCACAGAACCCGGATAATAAGGACATCCCTAAGGGCAACACGTCACATCGTCCGGGCTCGAGGGACGCGTCAAATGCCCTCCCCCTTTCCTCTGGGCGTTTTCCTCTTCTCTCTCTCTCTCTCTGTTTCCTTTCATCGTTTCTCCCTCTATTTTCGTTGTTTTAGCCTCTGTTTTTTTTAATTTTTCACTTTATTTGTTTCCTCATTTACTAACGCTCTTGCATCTACAAGCGGCTTAAATGTAATCCCCGCTTTGTGTATACCACTCTTTCTCCCCATCTCTCCTCCCCTCCTTTCCACTCCTTCTCCTCACCCCCCCTCTCCTTTCCTTCCCTCTCTCTCCTTCCTTCGCCAGCCTCACGGGAGTCCTACAAACATAAGTTATTGGGCGGAGAAACGGCCCCGCGAGAACCGAATCGTCAGCATTCACGCCGATCCCGAGCTTTGGTTTACATCGGCCGGTTCTGCCCGAGACCTTCGACAATGGCGCTGATCCAAACCGTCACGTTATTAATAACATCCATCCTCTCCTCTCCTTTCCATCCCACTTCCTTTTTTTATATCTCTTCCTCTTTCCCTCTCTCTTCTCTTTCTTTCTCTTCTTTCCGTTCCCCTTTGTTTTCCTTTTCTTCCCTTTCCTTCCCTTTCCTTCCCTTCCCCTCTCTTTTCATTTCATTCCCTCTCCTTCCCTTCAACCCCTCCCCTCACATCCCCATCCCTCCTCCCTTTTCCCCTCCCTCCCGACTTGCCCTTCCCTTCCCTCCCACCCCTTCCTCCCCCCAACTCTCCACACCACTACAACTAACCTATTAATGTCCCCGTGATTAGCACAGGATAATTCCCCTGGTAACAGAGCCAGTTACCAAATAACAGGTACATCGCTCACACTCATTAGATCTAATGAAACGCGGCCCTTCGGCGAGCGCACCTGCTGGAGG
>NC_061836.1:11696053-11698553 GCF_019202785.1 Penaeus chinensis
GGGAAGGAAGGGGAGGGGAAGAAAGGGGAGGGGAAGGAAGGGGAGGGGAGAGAAGGGAAGGGGAGGGGAGGAGAGGAGAGGGGAGGGGAGGGGAGGAGAGAAGGGAAGGGGAGGGGAGGAGAGGAGAGGGGAGGGGAGGGGAGGAGAGGGGAGGGGAGGGGAGGGGAGGAGAGGGGAGGGAGGGAGGGAGGGGAAGGGGAGGGGAGGGAGGGAAGGGGAAGGGGATAGGGAAAGGGGTCAAATAGACGTAGAGATCAAAGCCGCAGTAAAAAAGGAATGAAACAAATAGAAAAGGGGGGGGGGAGACAGAGAAAAGAAAAGAAAAGAAAAGAAAAGAAAAATAAAAAAAAAGAAAAGAAAAGGAGAAGAAGAAGGAGAGAAAAGAAGAGAAGAGAAGAGAAAACACACGAGGAGAGAAGAGAAGAGAAAAGAAGAGAGAGAGAAAACACAAGAGGAGAGAAGAGAAGAGAAGAGAAGAGAAGAGAAGAGAAGAGAAGAGGAGAAGAGACGAGGGAAGTGCATCCGACCCCTAGAGGCCAGGTCAACAAGGCCGGCCATCTCACGCCGTTTCCCTGCAAAAGGAGACCCCGCGTCGAATGGACACAACTTTTGCGTCTTTTGAGAAACTCTCGGGAAGAACTTCGTTGCTTGCGCTGTGATCCCTTTACCCCCCCCCCCCCTGCCCCTGGTCCCCTTGCCCCCGACCTTAGTCCCCCTTTTTCCTCTTCCACCTCCTGCCCTCCCCTGCCCCCTGCCCCTTTGCCCTCTTCCACCTCCCCCCCTCCCCCGTCCCCGCCACCTTGCTCTCCCCTGCCCCCTTCCCCTTTTCTAACTCATCTGAGATGGAGGCCTGATTCTACTACGAATTACATCAGCGCCGGGAAATTGGAAAACAAGACATGACCTACACGACTTGATAGGACTGACAGGCTGACAAGGTTGACAGGACTGACAGGGCTGACAGGGTTGGCAGGGTAGACAAGACCGACAGGGTTGACAGGGCTGGCAGGGCTGACAGGGTTGACAGGACCGACAGGGTTGACAGGGCTGACAGGGCTGACAAGGCTGACAGGGTTGGCAGGGTTGACAGGACCGATAGGGTTGACAGGACCGATAGGGTTGACAGGGCTGACAGGGCTGACAAGACTGACAGGACCGACAGGGTTGGCAGGGCTGACTGGACGGACTGGGTTGACACGGCTGACGGGGCTGACAAGGACTGGTAGGGATGCCAGACTCAGCGCGATGGCAAATTAGATTATAAAAATAATGCTACACTAATGGCAGAAACCCCCGTAAGCGAGGGGGGTAAAAATTCAATGACCGATTTTACACAGCTCCCCTTAAGTGACTGCGATGTATTGCGAAATATATGTGAAGAGAACAATAGGTAGGTGAGAGAGAGAGAAAGGGGAGGGGGCGGGGGAAGTCAGTATGGATGGGGGAAGGGGGGAAAGGGAAGGGGAGGGGGTTGAGGGAAAGGGGAGGTGAGGTGAGGTGAGGGGAGGGTTGGGGAGGGGAGGGGAGGGGAGGGGAGAGGAGGGGGGAAGAGAGGAGAGGAAAGAAGAGGAAAGAAGAGGAGAGGAGAGGAGAGGAGAGGAAAGGAGAGGAGAGGAGAGGAGAGGAGAGGGAAGGGGGGAGGGAAGCCGGTAAGAAAGGGGAGATGGGGAGGACGGGGTCGAAGGAAAGTTACTCCTCCTCGCCGAAGGAACGAATTCTTAGCACGTAACGAATTCGCAAAGGCGTCGCTTAATAACTACGTTCCGCGAAACACCACACATCCATCCACGCCAAGAGGCGTCCTCACCCAAAAAAGAAAGAAAAAAAAAAAGGTGAAAAACCGGATAAAATATCACCATCAGTCACTGTAGCGGCTTGAAAATACGGCAGGGGTTAATAATATTGTCACAGCATAAATGCCTCATCCATATTCCGTAGCATTATTTGAAATTCAATCACAACTGAAAAGAGGGGTCCTATTCCACCCGACACACATACATATATTGCGCATTCACACCCAAAGATACACATCAACACTCGCATGTTCATACATACAGATAAATGGCACACATGTAGGTTTTTGTACATGTTGACTACACACACACACACACACACACACACAAATACACACAAACACACACTTACATACAGAACCGCGCTTAGATATAACACAAACACACAAAACGCAATCAAACACAGACAAAACACACATACACACTACGTGGACTTAAACACAATCAGTCAATCAAACACATGCATTCACTCCCCGCTTTCATAACGCAACTCCCAATATCACACACCCAAATAACCACTTTCAACAGGGCCTGCGTGCAAGGCCACCTCCCGGCCCGCCAGCCCCTTGCAACTCGCCTCTATACCAAGTTGGGAGTATTAATTGGAATTTTCGGAGCCAATGAAATGAAATTTTCTCGCATTTCGCCGCCAGGTCATGGGAAAGGGAAGGGGGGAGGAAGGGGGGGAGGGAAGGGGTAGAATGGGA
>NC_061836.1:11711053-11726053 GCF_019202785.1 Penaeus chinensis
GGAGGGAGCGACCGAAGCGAAGAGGAGAGGAAAGTGGAATAATCCGCGAGAAGAGACGCTAACGGATGGAGACAAACGACGCGACTTAAATGCGCCTAAACAACCGGCGAGCGACGCAGGCCACTGCAGCAGGAGGAGTTGCCAGAACAAACGATACAATAAGACGCAGCGAAACCCATTCGACATGTCCTTGCTCGCACAACAACATCATCCATCCTTGCGCTCGTGATTTTGCACACGGCGCATGTACCGCCACAAATCCTGCAACCGAAGTTTATACAGCGCACGGAATCCAACGCGGGGGAGCTATGCATGCACTGCACGATCTTGCAAACAAAACGGAAGTCCATGTCACGAGTTATACCCTGCACAATAGCACTTGCAAGGACAGGCGAGTGTAGCACTGGAAAGCCACCACTGTGCACTAAAACCTTTACGAGGGCGTAAACCTAGACAGGAAAAGGAGCATTAAGATGTTAGAGGAAGAGGAGGGTGAAAGAAAAAGGGCGAATCGATGAATCAATTCCCCTCCCCAAGCCAACCCCAACCCCTACCCACTCTCTGCCCCCCCCACCCCTCCACCCCACTCTTTCCCTACGAGCGAATCAATTTTACGTTCGCTTTCCACTTGACTCTCCCCACACGCACTCACGCACGCCCGGCCGTCGGCGGAGCGGGCGCAGGTGGCTCGCCGAGGCCGCTTCGTCACAGCGAGCGATCGGCCGGAATGGGCTCGGAGGCGGAGGAGAGGAACCCTTTTTAGGAGGCCGATAATGATGTGGTTATCATTAACAATTATAATAAGGATAATCATCATCAATATCATAATAATATTAAAGTAACATTAAGAACAGCAATAATAATAATTAATAATGATAATAATTATAATAATAATAATTATAATAATAATAATAACGATAATAATGATAATGACAAATAATAATAATGATAATAATAATAATAATAACCTTAAGTACAACAACAACACCAAACTTAATATCAGTAACATGAGGGAGTGAAATACAATTTATAAGCCCCGATAACACGCGCTCCTAAATCAGGTATTAGCACTCCTCGCCCATATCAATAAACAAATAATAAACCCTATTAAAGCCCATCATTATAAAATGATTTATCCATTAAATCTAACGCAAAACAAATATAACCATTCAGTAAAATATTAACAAGAATATTTTTCCTCTCTCTCTCTCTCTCTCTCTCTCTCTCTCTCTCTCTCTCTCTCTCTCTCTCTCTCTCTCTCTCTCTCTCTCTCTCTCTCTCTCTCTCTCTCCCGCTCTTCAGTAATAGCAAACTCGGCAGAATGGCTTTTCAAAAATCTCCATTCTCTCTCCCTCGCCCTCTTTATCATCATATTTCTCTTCATTGAGCAGCTGAGGGCCAGATGGTGCACGCTGGATAGGAACTGCGCGGAAGAGCCACTATCATCATTATCGTTATCTCTATCATCATCATCATCATCATCATCATCATCATCATCATCATCCTTCTCCTCGCTCTTCTTATTCGCTAAGGCTTTTGCTATCATTACATCAATCTATGTATTCAATTTTCTTGATGGCCTTGCAATCACGATAAAAAATACCGCCGTTGCATGTTCAAATGCCCAACATGTACCCATTTTTTTATCCATTTTTTATAGGCATCAATTAATGCATCAATTAAAGCACCATCAAAAGCCCCACCAATGGCATGTCGCGGAATGACGTCAACGACTGAACGGAAATGAACTTACGAAACAAAAAGGGCGAGATCCCGAAGCAGAGACTACCCAATGCCATCATGAAATTCAAAAGGGTTTTACAGAATCTCGTTTCATGGTCTCACGTACATGGGTCAGATTTATTTATATACGAATTTAAGAAATAAAGGAAGGATGAAACGCCTTCGTATGAGACATTGCCTTGACCGTCAAAGAAGACATTTGTATGACATCTTTTGACCTCCCTCCTTCCCTCTGTGTCTGTCTGTCTGTCTGTCTGTCTGTCTGTCTGTCTGTCTGTCTGTCTGTCTGTCTGTCTGTCTGTCTGTCTGTCTGTCTGTCTGTCTGTCTGTCTGTCTGTCTGTCTGCCTGCCTGCCTGCCTTCTTATCCCTTTCTCTTTCCCTTTCCCCTCCACCTCGTCCTCTCCCTCTCCCCTTCTCCTTCCCCTCCTTCTCACTTCCCCTCTCCCTCTCCCTCTCTTCCCCCCCTCTCCTAGCCATTCCTCTCCCTCTCTTCCCCCCTTCTCCTTCTCCGTCCCCCTCTCCCTCCCCTCCCTATACCCCTTTCCCTCCCCTCCCCCTCCCCCTTCTCCCTCCCATATCATCCCATCCCCTTCCCCCTCCCCCCCACCCTCCACCCCCGGGCAACAGAGAGAAAAACAACGCGGGCTTTCTTCGCAGCTATTCCTTTGAGCGCGCCTCCCCCCCCCCCCCCCCCCTCCCCTTCCCACCGCTCCCTCCCCCAGAATAGTATCAACTTCAGCCAGTCATCCACTCGATCGCCTCGGCATAATGCCTCCTCAGAGCAGACAGGAGCCGCGAAAATCACCCTTAAAGACGTCGCATATTCTCCTGCCTTTGGAGAGATACGCGAGTCGCAAGCCTACCCTACCCCCTCCCACCCTCCCCCCACCTACAGCCCGCCCACCGCCCGCGCGATCAAATAGTAATCCTCTTCTTCAGATATCCAGTCAACCCAAGGAATTTAAAGAGATGAAAAAAAGGGACATCATTCCTCCCAGAAAAAAATAACAGTAATAATTTCTAAACCTTGCACGAAGCTTACGAATATCCAGAGTGAAGGAGAGTCATAAATAAGGCTCCGTAACTGAGAGTGAAGGAAAGCCATTAATATTAGCCGTAATTGGGAGAGAAAGAGTCATAAATACGATTCGCAACTGGGACTGCCCGAGAGCCATAAATAAAATCCGTAATTGGGAATGAAAAAGTGCCATAAACCCGTTAAAAGACAGTGACGGAAAGGCATTAACAGGATCCATAATTGGGAATGACGGAGAGCTGTTAATAGGATCCGAAATTGTGCGTGAAGAACCACAAAACTAAAGATTCCTAAAACGGAGAAAAGGAGAGCCAAAAAGTGGATTCGTAAATGGGAGAAAACGACAGTCATATACAGGCTTCGTAATTGGGATGGACGAAGAGCCATAAATAGGCTCCCTATTTGGGAGTGATGGTCAGCCATTAATAGGATCCGTAATGGAGAGCCGTAAGTAGGATAGCGATAGGGAGGGAGGGAGGGAGGGAGGGAGGGAGGGAGGGAGGGAGGGAGGGAGGGAGGGATAGACGAGAGAGGGAGAGAGGGAGAGGAGAGGAGGGACAAAATGGAAGAAAGAGGGTGTGAGACAGAGATAAAGAGAGAGAAGTAAAGACGGAAAAATAAAGAGAAAGAGAAAGAGAGAGAAAGAGAAAGAGAAAAGGAGAAAGAGAAAGAGAAAGAGAGAGAGAGAGAGAGAGAGAGAGAGAGAGAGAGAGAGAGAGAGAGAGAGAGAGAGAGAGAGAGAGAGAGAGAGAGAGAGAGAGAGAGAGAGAGAGAGAGAGAGAGAGAGAGAAAAGGAAGGAAGGGAGAGATAATGAAAAAGGAGGAGACTGGGAAGGAGATAGAAAGAATACAAGAGACAGAAAGCGAAAGCAAAAGAATCCAACGAGAGAGCCCCCCCAGAACGAGCGATCTGCCACGGCCCAAGCGAGCTACTCCGCCGACCGACCAACCGAGTGTACAGATTAATTTGCAGAATGTGTCGCGGCGCCAAGTGGTGCAGGAGAGCGCGAGCACCTGAGGGCGTGTCATGAAGGCTAAAGTAATGAGACGCAAGTGTACACACATGCGCGTAATAGCACAGCTTTGGCCCGTCTCGCTGTGCGGCGATCCGGGCATAGTTATTATATATTTTTTCTTCTCTCTTTTTTTATCTCTTTTTTTTTCGGAGGGGGGGGGGGGCAACTTTGCGCTGCATGGTAACTGCGACGAGGCTAAAATACGGGCATGAAACTGCATGGCGTCGGTTTTAACTGCCAAAAAAATATTTAATGGACACATATTCGCCCATCTATAAATGACACGGTGGTTTATGAATAAATTTCTCTCCCCCCCTCTCTCTCTCCATCACTTTTTGAACTCGCTTAATCTGTCATCAATCGCCCTTTCGCTCTCCCTTACTCTTCTCTTTCTCTCTCTCACTTCCTCTCCGTCCTCTATCTTCCTCCCTTTCCCGTTTTTCCACTTCCCCCTTCCCCCTTTTGTACTCTCCCATTCCTCTTTCACTTAACCCTCTACTACTCACCTCTTCTATCCCTCCCATACATTCCCCCTTTGCCCCTCCCCTTTCGTAACATTTATCTCCTCTCCCCTGCCCCTTCCCTTCATTTCTCCCACCTCTTACCCTTACCCCTGTCCCTTACATCTCTCCTTCTCCCCTCCCCTTCTTCCATATTTAACCTCTCTCTTCCCTCGCCCTCCTCGTTTTTCACCCCTCTCCCTTCTCTTTTATCTTTCCTCTCCCCCACATCTCCCCTCCTATACCCCATACTCCCCTCCCCATCCGCCCTATCACCTTCCTTCTCCTCTCCCATACCAATATCCCCTCTCTCCTTTCCTCCCCTCCCTCCCTCCCTCTTCCCTCCCCCGCCAGGAACAAACAAGCCCACTTCAACCTATTTTCGGACACAAAGAAGGTCTATTCACTAACAAACGCCCCGTAGTACCTATTCCTCCCTTAAATATTTCCTTTCTTCTCTCTCCCCCTACATTCCCTCCTCTACCTCCACCCGTCCTATCATACCCCTGCCCCTTACCGACATCTTCATACTCCTTTCCTTTTCTATCCTCCCTCCCTCTCCCTCCCTCCTTCCCTCATCCACCTTCTCCCTACCTCCCCTATCCTCCACCCTCCCTTTCTCTCCCTTTCTCACCCTTTCCATCTCACTCCCATCTACACTTTCCCTCCTTCTCCTATCCACCTTCTTCTTCCCTCCTCCTCCGCTCTCACCCTCCCGATCCCATCCACCCTCCCCTACCCTCCCTTTCCCTCCTTCCCCTACCCATTCTCTCCCCCTTCCCCTACCTTCTCTCTCCCCACCCTCTCCCCCCTCCCCTACCCTTCCTCTTCCCCCCTCTCCTCCTTCCCTCTTCCCCCTCCCCTACTCTCCCTCTCCCTCCCTCCCCTCCCTCCCCCACCAGAAGCAAACAAACCCACTCCAATCTATTCCTGGATACAAAAAAAGGTCCATCCACTAACAAACGTCCAACATCTCGCGTCTTGCAACTGCAGCGTGCAATGCCTCCCGAGAATGCCAGAAGTTGCACTTGATTGCCTTCGTCAGATCCGACAGGGAGAAAAAAAAAGGGAACTTTCGAGGAGACTTTGTTATTCATTTCCCTTACTTTTTATCGATACGTCCGTTGTCCCTTCTTTTTCCTAGTTCGTCCATCATTCTTCTCCGGTGTACTTTCCCCCCCCCCCCCCTATATTCTTCTTTAGCTCCCATCTACATCCTCCTCCCTCTTTATCAATCTACTTAGTCAGCTCCTTTGACTGTGCCCTGTACATAATCCCGTTCTGATATTCCTTTATGTATTAATCAATCTGATTCATCCCACCACGTATCCCCTCAACATTCCTCTCTATCTACATATTTCCTCGTTAGCGCTTCCTCGTTTCCACTAATGTAATCAAAGTAAACAGGGAAAAAATCACAAACACTGACACGCGGCCCGAAGGAGGAGGAGCTGTACGTCATGTATTATGGACACTTTCTACACAGCGTCTTGAATATGAGATCCCTGGCTCGTCCTCCTGCCAGGCGCCGAGAGTGCATGACCTGGGCCTTCCCATGACTCTTGATTCTTGTCTTATTCCTGCGCTTTTAGTATAAAAGTATCATTTCAATTGTTAAGTATTCTTTAACTGATTATCAGAATCAGTTTATTATTTAACGGTGTCATATCCAGTTACAAGCCCCATACCTCGTCTAACACTAAGAAGCCAAACGACACGTCCATTACCTGAACACTGCAGGCACCAGGATCTCCCTTGGCCACCCGACCGAACCCAAAAGCCAAACCCGACCCTCGAACCCGACCCTCGAACCCGACCCAACCGCCAAAACTTCGCAGACGCTCCACGCAGAGGCGCCGAAGGACAAAAGGAACCGAACACGATACAGCGGAATCCCCGGGGGCCCCAAGTCACCCAAGCCGTGGCGCCGCAGTCAGACTTTTCGATCTCTCTCTCGCTCTCTCTCGCTCTCTCTCTCTCGCTCTTTCTCTCGCTCTCTCTCTCTCTCTCTCTCTCGCTCTCTCTCTCTCTCGATCTCTCTCTCGCTCCCTCTCTCTCGCTCTCTCTCTCTCGCTCTCTCTCTCTCGCTCTCTTTCCTTACTCTGCATTCTCTAATTGCTTCGCCCACTGTGAAGGATTTCTTTACCGAGGGAAATTCTCGTCATTGTTGAGACGTTAAAAGGCTTCCACGATTTCATGAGGGAACGTTTCTTTCCAAATCATTTTTTTAATTCGTTCTCGGAAAAATGCATTGTTAATACATGTCTAACAACGCTACAACAGAGTGCTCATAATGCTGATCTAAATCGCACTTGCTTTAACATTTTGTGTGTACGGATCAGCTAACACAAACACACGTTGCAAAATCTAGAAACGGAAGGAACTATGGAACAGCATCCATACAGACCCAAAAAAACAAACATTAAAAATATTCCATTACCACCCAAAAAAAATCAGGATTCCGCAACCGTAAGAAACAAACAAAACAAACAAATTATAACAATCATACATATATTCTTTTAAAACCCCGTTTTCTCCCGCGTTAGTTAAAAAAAAAAAACACCCAAGAAACGGAGAAAGAAACCGGAAGGGAAAAACCGGGGACACTTACCTCATCTTCCAGCGTGACCGGGAACTGGGTGATGGGTTTAATGGCCATCTCCTGTAGGCCGGTCTTCTTCCTGCCGTGGGAAGCAAGAGGAGGTCAGTCTTTGGGCACACACGACGTCCTCTCAAGTGGGAATTGAAGTGGGAACAAGGTTAGGGCATTGATTTTCTTTTCCTTTTGTATTTCTTCTTTACCTTTTTTTTTTCTTTTTTTCTTTTTTTTTTTACAAATGGTGGGATTCCTAGAGGCAATTATAGCTCTGGTAAAAAAAAAAAAAATTACTGAATCCAAGTTACCGGCTATTGAGACTCATAAAGGCGGAGAATTATTACAATCTTAATTGCGAACAAGAGTCTCTCGAGAGGTTATTCGATTAACTTTTGACGGTATAAGTGTTAATGAGCAAGAACAACAATTGCAATCTTAATTCCCTCTTTCATATAACTATGCCCTGGGAAATAATTTTCGTCGCTTGATTATCATAATAGCCTATACACCGACTTTTATCTGTCACATTATGGAAATTTCGATGGCTAGATTTGATTATCATAATGTACTTTGCTCCGCCGTCATTTAATTAGCACTGAAGTCCTTGGACTCGCTAACTGTTGACTATAATCAAATCATATCACATCGTTTGCCTAAATATCCATATCTTTATTCGAATCCACCATGATAAAGAAATTATATAACACAATACTAAACAATAATGCTAAGTACCTGTATGAAAGAAAGAATATATATATATATATATATATATATATATATATACATACCATTTACAATATGCTTCCCCGCACTTCGGGAAGCGTTACTACTTCCTCTCCTGTACAATCAAATCAAACAAACAGACACATTTACGTCATCTTCCTCCCTACACACACAATACCCCCTCACACCGAACCTCCTACCCCCCCCACCGCCCTCCCCCCCACCCCCCTAAAAAAAAGGCAAATCTTGATTAAACCTCACACACAGCCACACAGAGGGAAAAAAGTTGCGGCGCATTCACATCGACAGTCTTTTTTTTTTTTTCCTTCAAACCAGTCTCTCTCATTCATAACTTTGAGCTGAGACACATTCAGTGGCGGGGGACAATTTGTCTCTCGCCGTGTAATCAAAACTAATGATGTCTGTTTCCGCCACTCGAATGTTTGGGGGAAAAATACGAAATAAAAATGAAGTCCTATTACTGACATAATTTTCCTGTTTCTTTCACCTTCTTGTTAATTGTTTTTTCGTCTTCCTTATATTTATTTGGTTTGTTTTTGTTCTATTTTATTTTTATTTCTTATTCATCTTCTGCTTCTTCTTCTTCTTCTGTTTCTTCTTCTTATTTTTGTTCCTCTTCTTCCTCATCATCATCATCATCATCATCATCATCATCATCATCATCATCATCATCATCATCATCATCCTCATCCTCATCATCATCATCATCATCATCATCATCATCATCATCATCATCATCATCATCATCATCCTCATCCTCATCCTCATCCTCATCCTCATCCTCATCCTCATCCTCATCCTCATCCTCATCCTATTTTCCTCTTCTTTAAAAAAAAACGTTATATTTCCAACATTATTTTTACCAGCAAAACGTAAAAAGAATTCTTTCGATTTTCCTTACCTGAGGACGATGACCTTGACGGTGGGTCCTGGGATACTCTTGAAGATGCTGGAGGCGTTAAGATGGCAGCGGCCGTAGATGACATTGCCGTTAACCTGGCGACGAAGAAAATAGTGTTAAAAACTTTCCGGAATAAACTTCCCTGCTACCCATCTCTAACTAAGCACGTACTACAATAAGTAATTTTAAAAAAACGTGCATAATAAAATATAAAAATGCCCACAACAAAAGTCATTTCTTAAAAAGATACTCGCAAAGTATTACCTTTCATAGCCTCTATACATCCAAACACACTCTCGGGCAACCAAGATCGAGAGCGTCAATACTGAAATTACTGTAGTCAGCCTCGGAGGCTCGAAAGACCCATTTTCTCTTCCCCGATGGAGGGGAGATTTTGTCCATTTTCTTTGTGTATTATGCTGGGAGGCCTTTTGTATTTGCGATATCCTTTCACAAGTTATGCAGAAAAAGGTGCACACTGGACTTTTATAGAAAATATCGTGGACAAAATGGTTCCTACATTTTGTTTCTTTTTATTATGAATATCAATGGGATATAAAAGTAACAATGTCTAGAGAAAATCAAGAAAGAATATTATATATACATATATATACACATATATATACAAATACACGTTTAAACATGAAAAAGAAGTCTATGATAAATATAGAATCAATAAATCTCTACTCAGTAGTATCCCGCCTACTTCAGAACTAAAATATAAAAAAGAAATGAAAGAAATGACTATCGTTGAGGAAATCAATCTGTGCCAATGGAAGTTATGGGCGATATTGCGAATGATAAAGTGAAAGATATTATGAATGACTTTAGTAATGGTTATGAGGAAAGTATACAAAGAGAAGAATGAGGGACGCGCGCGCGTGCGTGTGCGTGTGCGTGAGAGAGCGAGAAAGAGAGAGAAAGAGAGAGAAAGAGAGAGAAAGAAAGAGAGAGAAAGAGAGAGAAGAGAGAGAAGAGAGAGAAAGAGAGAGAAAGAGATAGAAAGAGATATAGATAGGGAGATAGAGAAATAAAGAAATAGAGAAATAGAGAAATAGAGAGATAGAGAGATAGAGAGATAGATAGAGAGAGAGAGAGACAAAGACAGAGACAGAGAGAGAGAGAGAGAGAGAGAGAGAGAGAGAGAGAGAGAGAGAGAGAGAGAGAGAGAGAGAGAGAGAGAGAGAGAGAGAGAGAGAGAGAGAGAGAGAGAGAGAGAGAGAGAGAGAGGAGAGAGGAGAGATCGAGGAGAGAGAGAGGAGAGAGAGAGGAGAGAGAGAGAGGAGAGAGAGAGAGGAGAGAGAGAGAGGAGAGAGAGAGGAGAGAGAGAGAGAGGGGAGAGAGAGGAGAGAGAGGAGAGAGAGAAGAGAGAGAGAAGAGAGAGAGAGGAGAGAGAGAGGAGAGAGAGGAGAGAGAGGAGAGAGGAGAGAGGAGAGAGGAGAAAGGAGAGAGGAGAGAGGAGAAAGGAGAGAGACAGACAGAGACAGAGTGATAGACAGAGGCAGAGAGATAGACAGAGACAGGGAAGAGAGAAGAGAAGAGGAGAAAAGAGAGGAGAGGGAGCGAGAGTTTGTGCGTGTTCCTGCTTGTGCGTGTGCTTGTTTGTGCGTGTCTGTTTGTGCGTGAGCCTGTTTGGGTGTGTGCCTGTTTGGGTGTGTGCCTGTTTGGGTGTGTGCCTGTTTGGGTGTGTGCCTGCGCCTGCGCGCGCGCGCGCGCGCGCGTGTGTGTGTGTGTGTGTGTGTGTGTGTGTGTACACCTGTGTTTGTGTATGTAGTGTACACCTGTGTGTGTGTGTGTGTACACGTGTGTGTGTGTGTACCTGTGTGTGTGTGTGTGTATGTGGGCTTGTATGTGTATGTGCGGGCTTGTATGTGTGTGTGCTTGTGTATGCATGTGTGTATGCATGTGTGTATGTATGTGTGTGTGCTTGTATGTAAGCGTGATTGTGTATGCATGTGTGTATGTGCTTGTATGTAAGCGTGCTTGTGTATGCATGTGTGTATGCATGTGTGTATGTATGTGTGTGTGCTTGTATGTAAGCGTGCTTGTGTATGCATGTGTATGTCTGTGTACTTTTATGTAAGCGTGCGTGTGTATGCATGTGTGTATGTAGGTGTGTGCTTGTATGTAAGCGTGCTTGTGTATGCATGTGTGTATGTGTGTGTGCTTGTATGTAAGCGTGCTTGTGTATGCATGTTTGTATGCATTTGTGTATGTGTGTGTGCTTGTATGTAAGCGTGCTTGTGTATGCATGTGTGTGCGCTTGTATGTAAGCGTGCTTGTGTATGCATGTGTGTGTGCTTGTATTTAAGCGTGCTTGTGTATGCATGTATGTGTGTGTTTGTATGTAAGCGTCCTTGAGTATGCATGTGTGTGTGTGCTTGTGTGTAAGCGTGCTTGTGTATGCATGTGTGTGTGCTTGTATGTAAGCGTGCTTGTGTATGCATGTGTATGTGTGTGTGTTTGTATGTAAGCGTGCTTGTGTATGCATGTGTGTGTGCTTGTATGTAAGCGTGCTTGTGTATGCATGTATGTGTGTTTGTATGTAAGCGTGCTTGTGTATGCATGTGTGTGTGCTTGTATGTAAGCGTGCTTGTGTATGCATGTGTGTGTGCTTGTATGTAAGCGTGCTTGCGTATGCATGTATGTGTGTGTTTGTATGTAAGCGTGCTTGTGTATGTATGTGTGTGTGCTTGTATGTAAGCGTGCTTGTGTATGCATGTGTATGTGTGTGTGCTTGTATGTAAGCGTGCTTGTGTATGCATGTGTGTGTGCTTGTATGTAAGCGTGCTTGTGTATGCATGTGTATGTGTGTGTGCTTGTATGTAAGCGTGCTTGTGTATGCATGTGTATGTGTGTGTGCTTGTATGTAAGCGTGCTTTAGTATGCATGTGTATGTGTGTGTGCTTGTATGTAAGCGTGCTTTAGTATGCATGTGTGTGTGTGCTTGTATGTAAGCGTGCTTGTGTATGCATGTGTATGTGTGTGTGCTTGTATGTAAGCGTGCTTGTGTATGCATGTGTATGTGTGTGTGCTTGTATGTAAGCGTGCTTGTGTATGCATGTGTATGTGTGTGTGATTGTATGTAAGCGTGCTTGTGTATGCATGTGTATGTGTGTGTGATTGTATGTAAGCGTGCTTGCGTATGCATGTGTATGTGTGTGTGCTTGTATGTAAGCGTGCTTGTGTATGCATGTGTATGTGTGTGCTTGTATGTAAGCGTGCTTGTGTATGCATGTGTATGTGTATGTGCTTCCCCGTGTATATTTCCGTTTGTATATTTACCCGTATGTGTTCGCATCCATGCGTTAGCCCATGTGTGTTCGACCGTATGTGTGTCCCCCGCGTGCATGCAAGCAAATATGCAACCCGCCGTGCCCTCCCAGCCAGCAACGTTAGAAACCGATGAACGTAAAATGAACGTAAAATGAAGGTAAAATGAACGTAAAATGATGAACATAAAATAATGCCCCGAGAGCAGGAAGCAAAGATGCGTAAGAGAAACTCCGCGCGAGGCAGGAATTGCCCGGGGCGACTGCACGGTTCACAGGAGCCGGAAATCTCGAAGGCATCAGGAATATTCCAAAAGATAAAATAAGAAAAGAATTACGAAACAAAAGCGAAAACAAAAAGAATACGAAAGTTTTAAAGGCACTGCGGGGAACGAGGTAGCGAATAGGAGTGAAATAAACTCAAATTCACCATAATTTTTTTTAAAAAGTCTGACAGATAGATGTGTGTGAAAGCAAATAAATATTAGTAATATAAAATCTATGAAATAATAAGAAAGAAACTCATAAATAAAATGATTTAATGAAAATAAGTATCCTCCAAAACATCACTACCACCTACCTCAACCCCCCCCCCCATTAAAAAAAAAAAAAAAAGTACAACAACGATAATAATAATAACAACCAAAAAACACCAGCAAAAACCAAAAATAACCATAACAACAAAAACACCAGCAAAAAACAAAAATACCAATAACAACCAAAACAACACCAAGCAGCACCCACCTCGAGGATCTCGTCCCCCACCCTGAGCCGGCCGTCCTTGAAGGCGTTGCCGTTGGGGTTGAGGCCGCAGATGAAGGCCGACATGAGGGTCCTGTCCTTATTACCGGCCAGGGAGATGCCCAGGCCGTTGGCGCCCTTCTGCAGGTCCACCAGAATCACCTCGCCCTTCAGGTCGCCGTACTTCTTCGCGATTTTCTCTGTGTCGGGAGAGGGTCGGGTTAGTGGGCTTGGCAGGGAGGGAGAAAGGAGGACACGAATGGGGATAATGACAGTACAGTATTACAACAACAACAACAACAAGAATAACAATAACACTGATAGTGATACTGATATTGATAGTAATAATTATAATAATAATAATAATAATAATAATAATAATAATAATAATAATAATAATAATAATAATATTAATAATAATAATAATATTAATAATAATAATAAAACTAGGAAATATATTCAGTAGTAGAAACGAATATATCATCCCACATGTCATTTCCAAGTACTTGTTACCGACACATTAACTGCAATTTACATAAACTTTCTCGCAGTCAGACAACTTTCCCATGAAAATCACAGCAGTTAAACCCAATTATCATTTTCCTTTCCCTCCCTTTTCTTCCTCCTTTCGGTTTGTTTTTTTTCTTCTTATCTAATTGCACGGCTTTAATCTCACCCTAATCGAAAGTTTCAATCCCGGAGGAAGTCGGAATGATCCATTAACGTTCCCGAAGATGATAAAAATCAAAAGCAAAAACTTCAAAAAAAATAAATTAAAAAAGTGGGGACAAAAAACAAAAACAAATATACAAACTAACAAAAAAAACACGAAAACGTTCTATCCTGCCGCGCGGGGGGGGGGGGGGGGGTCGAGCGATATGAGAAAGAGAGATGAACGACGGAGGCGGCGACGGAGAAGGCGACGGAGGAGGCGACGGAGGAGGCGACGGCGGCGGCGGAGAGTCCCGCGCCGACTCCCACCTGTCGCGGCTCTCGTAAATCTCGCGAGGCCGAACGAGACAGTCCTCGCCGGAGACTGATGCCGCTCTGACTGGCAGTCTCGTAGGACCGCCGGCTGACGCGAGATAAATGGCGAGACGAACTGCCGTGCGGAGTCGACGGGAGGGAGAGAATACCGATGGGGGGGAATCGTCTTCTGTCACGACAGACTGAGGGACTGATATGGCTAGACAAATGTTACGAGAAACACACACACACACACACACACACACACACACACACACACACACACACACACACACACACACACACACACACACACACACTCAAAAACACGAAGACACATTTAGGCAAACTAACAATCAGACGCGCGCGCGTAAGAAGGCATAACGCACATGCCGGCACCCGCCCAGACACATTGTATTCAATGTCAATTCATCTCTTTTTCAACACAAAAGCGAATGAATTATGAGAGAAGGACGAGACACAAAAATCAATACTGTCAGCTTTGCCTTTCACCGGCGGAGGAGGGACCCTGATGGCCGCAATATATCCTCTCGGGGATGTCCATTTCTCTGCCCTTTCTTCTCTTTTCCTTCTTTTCTCTCTCTTTCCCTTTCTTCGTCCCTCTTAAACTCGGTCACCTATATTTTCCTTTATTTCACGACCGCGCTTACTCTTACTCTCTCTCCCCCCAACACTTTCCCCCTCTCTTTCTCGCGCTCTGGCTCTAGCTCTCGCTCGCGCTCATTCTCATTCTCTCATTTGCTTTCGCTCTTGATCTCTCTCTCTCCCCCCCCCCCTCTATCTCTCGTGCGCGCGCTTTCTCTCTTTCCCTCTCTCTTTCCCTCTTTCTCTCTTTCTCCCTTCCTCTCTTTCTCTCTTTCTCTCTTCCCCGTTTCCCCTCTTCCTCTTCTCTTCCTCCCTCCCTCTCTTTCATTCACTTCCTCTTCCTCTCCCCACCCACTTCTCTCTGTTAGGAACATATTTTCTGCTTTTATCTTTGTTTGTATGCTTGACATTTCTATCTCTCTTGTCTGTGATCTCAACTGAATGAATGATATGCTCGAATGCTCGAAATCTCTGTCTTTTATGCGTTTATCTTTTCAGACACTCGTTCGCTCATTTATGTATTCATTCACTCACTCTTTCATTCATCAACTCACTCACTCGTACTCATTCATATACCGGCACGCTCACTCGCTCACTCCCTTCCGCTCGCCTCCACTTCCCTCTAAATCCCTCGCCCTTATTCTACCTCTATTTCCCCGACTCTCAGATTATCTTCCCCTTTCCTCCCTCCACTTTGCTGACTCTTCCCTCCACTTCTCCTCCCCTCCTTCCACGTCCCCTCCCCCCTTCCACGTCCCCTCCCCCCTTCCACTATCCCTCCTATTCCCTCTCCATTTCCTCCCTATACTTTTCCATCTCTCCCTCCACTTCTCCCCCCTCCTTCCACTTCCCCCAACCCTCCCTCTACTATTCCGAAC
>NC_061836.1:11728553-11731053 GCF_019202785.1 Penaeus chinensis
ACTGACTGACTGACTGACTGACTGACTGACTGACTGACTGACTGACTGACTGACTGACTGACTGACTGACTGACTGACTGACTGACTGACTGACTGACTGACTGACTGACTGACTGACTGACTGACTGACTGTGTTCTCCTTTTGTGTTCTTTGTTCTTCCTCTAATTACTAATTTCCTCTTCTTATAATGGTTTTCGTTTTCGTTTACCTCTTGTTCTCCTTTCCCTTCCCACTCCTCCTTTACCACTGACCATTTGTCTCCCCATTTTCTCGCATTTTATATCATTGTTCTTGTTCCTGTCCGGCATCGGTATTTTATAACCATTAATTTCTCCCCTGCTATCTATTTCCTCCCTCCGCCCATGATTCATGTTGTAGTCCGCCTTGGACCAATGGGAAATGATAACAACAACGACTGTAAAATAGGAGGAAAAACAAATAGCTGAAACGATGACAAATCGACTGGCAAACGAGCCTGGCAGGCCTATGGCGTAAGGGAATCAAATTAATGGTACTCAACATCCGGGGATTTCGTCTGTCGCCATTGCAATTCACGTGTGTTGCGCCATTCAACTCGTATTTGCGTACGCGTGGCATGTATGACGTGCATGCATACACAAACACATTTATGCATGTATTCACGCGCAAACAAAGACCGTCAAACAAACGCCCACGCCCATGCCCAAGAAGTTGCAAACACACATGTACACACATGTACACACATGTACACACATGTACACACATGTACACACACACACACACACACACACACACACACACACACACACACACACACACACACACACACACACACACTTCTCTCTCACTCAACGCACACAGTCACAACCAATCCTCCATCCTGTGACCGAAGAGAAACCTTAGGACCCAAAATCCTAAACTCAAAGGCTGGGAAGATGATCCTTCTGTGCTCCGGGTGGCAGGGATGGAAATTACCTAGTAAATAATGCGCTTTCTTTTGTACAAATGGATGAACTCTGAGATCAAAGCTGACTCGGGGGAGGGAGGCCAAGTTGCAGGGACTCGGATTACCTCTGGCTTCCCTCTCCTTTCCTTTCTTCCCTCTCCTTTCCCCTTCTCATTCATTTCCCTCTGTACCTCTCATTTCCATTTGCCCCTATTTCTCTTCCAAGCCTTCTTGTGTTTCTTTTCTTCCTTCATTCTTCCTCCCTTATGTATCTCCTTTTCTCTCTATTCCCTCCTCCCTTCCTTTGCCCTTCTCTTCAATACATTTCTCACCTTTCCCATCCTTCCCCCCTTTTCTCCCTACTCCCTTTCTCTCTCCTTTCTTCCTCCATTCCTTTTCGTTCTTATCTCCTTCCCCATCTCTCCCTTCCCTCCCTCCGCCCTTTCCCCTTTCCCCGCACCCTCCCTCTCTACCTTCTCCGTCCCCTTATCCATCCCCCACAAACACTTTTCTTTTCACTCCCTTATTACATTTGCAAAACTTGGAATGTGAGCTTCAGGCGGCTACACAATGTTGACAAATATCCTGGGTGCGTCGCCCAAACACAGCGGCAGCCCTGCCTCGTTTGCCAGGGGGGAGAGGGGGGGGGGGGCAGGTGTGCAGAAGAAGGGTGCCAAAAAAAGTACTCTCTCCTCCTCTATCTTCCTCTCGCTTACTCTTTCTTTTTCTCTTTCTCGCCCTAGTCTTCTTTCAGTTTCTTTTTCACACGCTCTTACTTAATTATTTAATTAAGTCTTACTCACTCATTCCCCCTTCTTCTCTCTCCGCCTACTGCCCTTGTTCTTGCCGCTTCCCTTATTCATTCTCTACTCTCCTCTCGCTCTGACTTTCAACTTCCCTTGCCCCTTTTCTCGTACTATTTCTATTCTTCTTTCGTCTACCCTTCTGTTTCTCTCCCTGTCTCCCTATTTCTTCCCTTACCTTCTTTCCTACTTCCTTTCCTCTTTTCCCTTCTCCTTCCATCCCTCTCACTCTTACCTCCTCACTCGATTCCATCCATCTTTCCTCAACCACTCATTTTCCTCCACCTCTCTTCCTCCCTCGTTCCTACCTCAATCTCTCTCTCCTTCTCCTCGCTTCATCTGTCCTTCCTTCCTTAACCTCTCCTTCTCTATCCATCCATCCTACCTGCAGTCATCTACTTCTTTTCTCCCTTCCTCTCTACCTCCCGTCCCTCCTCAACCTCTCCTACACCTTCATCCATCCTTCCAACCATCTTTCCTCTCCTCTTCCATTCTTCCTCTCTCTCTCTCTCCTCCTCTTCCATCCTGCCTTCAGTCCTCTACCTCTCCCCCTCCCCACTTCCTTCCATCCTTCCTTAACCCTATCCATCCATCGAACCCTCCTTCCTCATCCTCCCTCCCTCCCTCCCTCCCTCCTTCCTTCCTTCCTTCCCTTAACAGGCCGCGTCGCCCTTCCTCACTAAACCCAGCAAATTGCCTGATGTACGTGATTCAACCCACCAATCGGCGGAGTCAGCACCCGGGCAAAAGTTTCATCTTGTTAAGAAAAAA
>NC_061836.1:11736053-11751053 GCF_019202785.1 Penaeus chinensis
TGTGTGTAATATAATGTGTGTACGCGAGCGCGCGCATAACTATAACAATTACTACAATATGGAGAACAGCAACACAAAAACAATAATAATGATGGCGATAATAGCAAACACAACAATAATGGCAGTTTTAGTAAACAATATTCATCAATAATAATCATAATCTAAAAAAAGAACTAGAAATCCCTTAAAAGAAACGCGAACCTACACCCTGATTTTCAAGCTCGCCTCACCCCCCTACCTTAATAACAATAATAATAATGAATAAACCCCCCTTTCTCCACACCACCCTTACCCCCATCCCCCAAAACACCCACAAACCCCACAAAAACACCCCAAGAAACCCTTTACGAGTACACCCACTCCCTCCACCCCCTCCCTCCACCCCTCCTTCAGAACGGCCTCCAACCCCCCAAATCTGACTCCCAGCTCCGGCCCTTATCGAAGGCATAAACCCCATCCCTAAAACCCCACATTCCCCCCCCCACACACACAACCCCCACAAGAAACCCTTTAAGAGTCCATACCCCTCCCCCCCTCCCCCCACCCCTCCTTCAGCCTCCCACCTCCTCGAGACTTAATCACAGCTCCGGTCCTTATCAATGGCAGGCCGGCGCGACGTCCCAGCGTGATGTGCATACTGCCGATCGCGCTATTGAATGGCAGCGGCCATTGAGGGTGTGAATGCCTGCCTCTCTCTGCTCTTTCCCTCTCTGCTTTTAGCGTCGTGAATGTCTGTTCCCCTGGTGTAACTGGCTTATCTAATTTTGATCACTATTATCATTGATTGTGTTATAAATCGGTAGCGTTATCATTACAAGAATCATTTTCATTATTATTTTTAATATTATTATTACCATCATCATTATAATCTCTATTATTATATTTCTTTATTATCGTTATTCCTATCATTATCTTTATCATTCTCATTATCACTGTTCTCATTATCGCCGTTATGATCATGATTAGTACAACCAGCCTATTAATCATCATAATATAAGTATTCGTCAATATTTTCATTATTATTATCATCATATCTAATTTAGTAGAATTACTAGCACCATCATCATCACCATTGATATCATTATTAATCGTATTATTGTTATTAATATTTTATATAAAAAAAACATCAAATTATCTCCTCCAAGTATATCGTTATCATCATTAACATGCCCCACCCCCCCTAATATTTTTCTTATCTCTTTCTCCTTATTCTCTTTTCTTTTCACGGTGCTCTCTACTCCTCCCTGCGTTCCCGATATCGTTATTACTAATCTTTCGGTTCCTCTCTTCGTTATCTTGTCTCTCTTCTTCCCCTTCGTGAGCCCACTCTTTCCATTATCTCTTCATCAACGACCTCCTTATCCTAGGAACTTTTTTGCATTACCAATATTGTCCATGAAAGGTTGGCGGTCCCTGTGCCCTAATATTCCCATAATGCTCATTATTCCTCGCTGGGTCACCCCTTTCCCTTCCAACCCTCCCTCTCCCCACCCCCCGAAAGCCGCCTCCGTATCCTACGCCCCCCCCCCCTTTCACCCTTCCCAGTCCCTTCATACTTACCTCCTCTCTACTTATTCCTCCCAAACCCATTCCCCCTACCTCCCCATGCTACCCATTACCTTCCCCTCCTTACCTCCCCCAAGCAACCTTATACTCCCCGCTCCTTTTACCTCCCCGCGCACCTCCCTATCCTCTCACCTGACCTACCCACCCCCGTCTCCTGCTTCCTACACGCCCCCACGCCCGTCTCCTGCCTCCTACACGCACCCACGTCCTTCTCCTCGCCTTCCACACTCCCCTACACTCTTCGCCCCTTTAACCCTCCCTTTCCCCTCCCCACTTCCCCTCGGACGCCCCTTTCCTTCCCTCGCGTCATTCCGAGCGCACCAAAACCGTCATTAATTTTAGTCCGCCTCGATAAAGTCCGTTAATTCCTTCAATTGCGTCGTTCTTTCTTTTGTCTGTTCCCCCTGTCCTTTTTTAACTGCATTTTTTTATATATATATATATTTTTTTTTTCTATCTTTTCCTTCGTCTCCATATCTCGTCCCTCACCGCTTACGTGTGTAATCCGTCACTTTATCTCTCCGTCAACGGGGAATCCTTATTCTCTACAACACTGCATCCCTCCCTCTTCAACCCTCTTCGGGATATGTATCACTGTCGGGAACAACCTGTCGTCCATTCCCTCTGGCCTGCGAATTCTTCTCACGCGTCCTTCTGCCTCTCTTTCAGCTCCTTTTCAATTTATCTTTCACTTTCCATTCCATCATCCTTTCTGCACCCTTTCAGTTCCCTTTCAGTACCTATTCAGTTACCCCTCAACTCCCATTCCATCATCCTCAAAGCTCTCTTTCCGACAGTTCATTTTGAGCTCATTTTTGCTCCTTTCCCCGTTTCCATTCTGTAATCCATCCAGCTCTTTTCAAGCTCGCTTTCCATTATCCTTTCAGCTCTTTACAAACTCCCTTTCCACTATCCTTTCAACTCTTTCCGAGCTCCCTTTCCATTACCCTTTTTAGTTCCTTTCGCCTTCCTTCTAGTTCCTCACCATCTCTCTCCTGCCCTTCCCCATCTTCGCGCGACGTCCCTGCTCTCTCCTCCCTCGTTGTCCTCGCCATAACGCCTTCGCGCGCCCTTCGCAACCACACTGCACTCTCTTAATGTCGCCCCATCGTGTCAGAGCCGTAACCGAGACTCTTCTTTTACAATAAACTTGAATCCTATCCCTTCTCTATCCTCTACCCTCCTCCCACCTACCCGCCTCCCCTTCCCCCAAACTTCCCTCCTTTATTATCTCTTCCACCGCCCTCATTTCCTACCTTCCCGCCGCCCACAATACCACGGTCACTCTCCCTCCCTCCCCGCCTCCCTGCTTCTCCCCTCCCCGCCTCCCTGCTTCTCCCCTCCCCACTCCCTGCCTCTCCCCTACCCCCTCCATCCTAAACAATACGCCGCCACAGACCTCCAGCTCTCGTGTATTCCAACTTCACTGCAATTTGTTTGTTGACTCTTTCTCCTCGAATTTCTCTCCTCCTTTTCGTTTCTTTGTTCTTCCTCCTTCGCGGCGAGATGACGGAGGGCGGGCGGCGCGGGAGAGTGAAATTCCCGATCCCCCGTAAAGCTTCGAGTCCTGGCGGGCCTAACTGGCAGTTTTCTTTTGTGTGTTCGACACTGTTTTGACAAGGTGGGTCAGCCCGCCCTCCCGCAGAGGCACCGCTAAGTCCTTTGTGTGTGCACTCTCCACATTGTGCCACTCCCTCCCCCCCTCCGCCTCCCTCCTCCCTCTCTCTCTCTCTCTCTCTCTCTCTCTCTCTCTCTCTCTCTCTCTCTCTCTCTCTCTCTCTCTCTCTCTCTCTCTCTCTCTCTCTCTCTCTCTCTCTCTCTCTCTCCCTCTCATCACAGTTCTTTCTCTCATTTATTTTGCATGTTAGTCTCCCCCTTATCCCCTCCCTTTCGTACCTTCCTTTTCCCTCTGCTACCTCTTTAACCTTTCTTTCCTCTCTTCCCTTTACACTCACTTCTTTAAAACTCGCTTTTCTCAACTCCCTTTTAAAGTCTTACCACTCCCCTCTTCCTCCCCTTTCCTTCCTATTTTCACTCCCATTCACCTATCATTCATCCAATCTTCCCTCGGCCACGCGCTTGCTCTTTGATTATCCTTTTCCTCTGCTCTGCCCTTCACCCCGTCCCCTCTTCTGCTTGGGCTCCGACCCGAGACGTCTCGCCTGCGACTGCTCTCCTTGGCTACTCAATAACCATCCTCTTTGTACGTTTTCCTTGGGAGACTTTCCTCTCAAAGAGCATTGGATGCAAATACACTTTTTTCCACTTTTCTTTCTCGCTCTCGCTCTCTCGCTCTCTCGCACTCACTCACTCACTCACTCACTCTCTCTCACTAACGTTCTCTTTCTCTTTCTCTTTCTCTTTTCTGTCTCTCGCTGATTGACTGATACACCTTATTTTCCTTTTCTTCCTTGACTACCCTTGTAACTGTATTACCTCTCCTTCCTTTCAATGGCTCACCAACTTGGTCTCTCTTCTCTCTTTTCTCTCTGTTTAGTTCTCCTTCCCTTTCTCTCTCTACCTCTCTACCTCTCTCTCTACCTCTCTCTCTCCCTCACCCTCACCCTCTCGCCCTCCCTTTCAATCTCCCCCTCCCTCTACCTCTCCCTCCCTCCCCCACACCGCATGACCAATCGACCTTCGTACGAGCTGCCCTCTCCTCCACGACGCCACCCGGACGCCGATCTACTTCAACCCGCAGAATCTCGGCCGAACGGAATTCTTTTGCATTTTCCCCATCGCGCCGGAAGCCATCCAGTCACTCCGGAGAGAAGCTTCACGGATACTATTTTCGGAGAGAGCGGCGTGCGGAATATGGGGGCCGAGCGCTGGCCAAATAAAAGGCGAGCGCAATGCGTGCTGGAACATTTCGGGGAGAGAGAGAGCTATCTGCACTTCTGACTCTATTGCCTTGTGTATGTATTCATGGATGCATGAATGTATGTAGACAGAGGGAGGGGGGAGGGAGGGGAAGGGGAAGGGGGAGGAGACAGAGGGAGAGGGGGAGGGGGAGGAGAAAGAGGGAGAGGGAGAGGGAGAGGGAGAGGGAGAGGGAGAGGGGGAGGGAGGGAGAGGGAGGGAGGAGGGAGGGAGGGAGGGAGAGGGAGGGAGGGAGGGAGGGAGGGAGGGAGGGAGAGAGAGAGAGAGGAGGAGAGGAGAGAGAGAGAGAGAGAGAGAGAGAGAGAGAGAGAGAGAGAGAGAGAGAGAGAGAGAGAGAGAGTATATGAATGTATGAATGTATGAGTGTATGAGTGTATGAATGAATGAATGAATGAATGAATGAATGAATGAATGAATGAATGAATGAATGAACGAATGAGTGTTTGTGTGTGCGCGCTTGTGTATTTGTGAATATATGTAGGTGTATATATAAACGAATATATATGAATGTATTGAAGTAAGTATGCATGTATATATGTATTTATAATGTCCGTATGTTTGTGTGTATGTACATGTATATGTATGTATGTATGTATGTATGTATGTGTGTGTGTGTATGTATGTATGTATGTATGTATGTATGTATGTATGTATGTATGTATGTATGTATGTATGTATGTATGTAGTGTATGTGTGTGTGTGTGTGTGTGTGTGTGTGTGTGTGTGTGTGTGTGTGTGTGTGTGTGTGTATGTATGTATGTATGTATGTATGTATGTATGTATGTATGTATGTATGTACGTACATACGTATGTATGGTGTGTATGTATGATTGTGTGCATATAGTTAGATAGATAGATAGATAGATAGATAGATAGATAGAGATAGAAGAAAGGGATAGACAGAAACACCGATAGAGATCTGCACATATGTATCCACATTCCAAAAACACTACAACAGAATGTACTTTCCAGGTAGCTTCCTTCCTCCTCTCCCTCCTTCTCCCCCCCCTTTCCTTCTCCCCCCTCTCCTTCTCCCCCCTCTCCCTCTCCCCCCCTCTCCCTCCTCCTCCCCCTCTCCCTCCTCCTCCCCCTCTCCCTCCTCCTCCCCCTCTCCTCCTCCCCCCCCTCTCCTCCTACCCCCCTCTCCTTCTTCCCCCCGTCTCCTTCTCCCCCGTCTCCTCCTCCCCCCTCTCCTCCTCCCCCCTCTCCTTCTCCCCCCTCTCCTCCTCCCCTCTCTCCTCCTCCCCCCTCTCCTTCTCCCTCGCCATCTGCCAACCACCTGAAAACGCCGCGAAAATAAGAAACTTCTGGGCTAATTATTCCGTCCCTCGCGTTACCCTCCGCGAGAGAAACTCCCGCCATCTTTACAGCTTCCTGCACTCTCCAGAGAAAACCATCAAAGTCTTATTGAATATCTATTTCCTCCGATTTTATCGTTTCTGTCTGTCCCCTTCTCTTTCTTTCTTATTTCCCTTTTTTTTTTTTTCTTATTCTTTTCGTTTTCCCTCCTCTCTCCTCGTCTGACTAATGGCTATCGTCATTTCTCTATCTCCCTTCCCCTTCCTCATTCATGCCGCTCCTTCTGCCCATTAAGATTCCTCTCTCGGTTTTTCTTCCTTCTCTTTTCTGTTCTCTTCGTTTCTTCCAGCTTCTGTCATTATCTTATTTTAAATGTCCAATTCTCTCTTCCCCCCCCCCTCCCTTTGCCCTCTTCTCTATCCTCTATCGTTTCCCCTCACCCATCCTTTCCCCCTCCTCTCTACCTTAATTCCCTCCCTCCAGGTCTCTCACCTTCCATTCTTTCTTTCTTTCTCTCTTTCTCCCCCCATTTCTTTGTCTTCCCCCATCTTTCGACCGCTCTTAAACCCTTCATCTTTTTCTCAGGCGAAACTTGTACCCGACTTTACAACATGGCCTCAGACTCAGCGCCCGTCGTAAAGTGCATCTCTAGGGAGGAGGAAGAGGAAGATGGGAAGAGAAGAGGAAGACGAGGATGAGAAAGGAAGGAGATAGTGGGGGAGATTAAGGGTTTGGGGACAGATTTCAGAAAGAGGGCACATGGCCTGCACTGTCTTAGGTGTTTTTTTCTCCACCTGTTAAATCAATCTCCTCGTTTCTTTGCTCTATCTCCATTTCTCTCCTATTTATTCTCCATTTCCAAAAGAATTCCAGGTTGCAAGACAAAGGAACCATCAACTGCGTTTCAGAAGGATGTGTAACATGACCCCGACATGTTTACACGATTCTGAAATGGCCGGCAGGACGAGAATAGAGGGTTTTCAGCAGTCCATTTTACTCGTGAAACTCGGGCCAGACACGACTGAACATGGATAAAAAAAAAAAAACTGAAAACCGGAAAAATCGGTAAAATCGATAAAAAAAACAAAAGAACGGTAAACATCGAGTCGGTAAACCCGCGCGTTGATCATTCGAGACATCGTAAAATATGAATGAAAAGTAGAAAAAAAACGTCAACAATCTCAGCACGTAAAAGAAATAACCTTAACCTTGAGAGCTACACGAAAGACCTTTATTTCATCCACGACAATATCACGCAAGGAACCTAAGGGCCGGGGGTGGAGGAGAGGTGACAAGGGGAGGGGGAGAAGGGAGCTTGAGGGAGGGAACGAAGCTTGAGGGGAAAGGGGAGAGGGAAGTATGAGTGAGAGAGTGGAGTCCAAGGGAAACACACCCACCCACCCACCCACACACCCACACCCACACACCCACACCCACACCCACACCCACACCCACACCCACACATACACACACACCTGGCCCCTCCGCATCCACTCGGGACGCCACCTGGCCTCTTACTCTGCATTACACGTTGCTCTACATACTGGCTCTCACGTCCTGCACATTATTACGGATTCACGGGGGATTACGTCCGAGAAAAAAAAAAAAAAAAAAAAATTGTGAGACTTGAAAGAAAGAGAAAAGTGTGAGGGTGAATGAGAGGGGGGGGGGGGGGAGAAGAGGGAAGTGGTTTAAGGGGGGAGAGGTGGGAAGAAGGAAGAACTGAGAAGGAGAGAGAGGTGAAGTAGTAAAAGAGAGGGAGTGTGAAGGTGGGATGAGGGATTGCAAAGGAAAGGGTGGGAGGTTAGATACGAAGAAAGGGAGAGAGAAAAAGTGGGCGAGAAATTTAAAGGAGAGACAGACAGAAGGAATATATTTAACAAATATAAAAGAATTTGCACACCGGAAGTAAACTGGACTCTGTGTACGAGTGTGCGCGAAATGTAAACCTTTGTTTTTTTCTCTCTCTCTTCCTCTGCCTCTCATTTTCCTCTTCCTCCTCCCCCTCCTCCACTTCTTACCTCCCTCTCTGTTTCTCTCCTTTAAATTCATTTCACCTCCTCCCTCCCTCCCTCCCCTCCCTCCCCCCTTCCCCCTCCCCTCCCCTCCCCTTCCTCCCTCCCTCCCTCCCTCCCTCCCCCCCTCTCATGTGCCAGAGCAGCAAGGCCAGAATAAAGTTATCATAATTACTTAAGACGTGCCGGGGGTGGAAGTTGCCCAGCTTCTTGAACTCTTACAGCGTTGCCTTCCTCCATCCCTCTTGCTGTCTTGTTAAACAGATGCCGGAATGTCTCTCGGCATTTTTCTATTTTTCATTTTTCTTTGCTTTTTCTCTTTGCTTTACCCCCCTATTCACCCCCTCTGTCTACCCATTTCTTCTTTTGGAAAGATAAGAGATAGATAGATAGACCGAGTGAGGGAAAGAGAGAGGGGGGGGAAGGGGGGGAAAAAGGGAGGGGGGAGGAGAAGAACGAGCAGGGGGAGAAGAGGAAGAGATGAAAGAGAGGGGAAAAAATCGACTTAGGGGGGGATTTTAGGGGGAATACTATTTGGGCGGGGAAGAGTAGGTTGGGTGGGGGATTTTGCTCGGGGGAAGGGGAATGAAAAATGGTGTTCAAAAAAAGGGGAAGGGGATTAATATTTTGATTTTTAAAAAAATTTACCCTATTCTCCCCCCCATGTTTTTTTTCCCCCGCCCCGGATTTAAACCCATTCCCCCCCCCCCATCTTCCCCCTTTCCCCCCTCCCCCCTTACCCCCCCCCTCATCCCCTTTCCCAGTGCGGGCAAAAACTTTGCAATGGGCCGCCCATCCCCGCCCTCCCGCGCGCATGGTGGGACAGGACGCCACTTGGCCGTCAGTGCCCACTGCCCAGCAAAGGCACGCCGGCGGACAGGGCACGGGGGGGGCCAGGCCGGGAGACGGCCCGGTAATGCCCCGCAAGGGCCGGCCGGACGGCCGGCCGGGTAGGGGACCTGCCAGGCCGGATCCGTCCGGAGCACCTTCCTTCCTTCCTTCCTTTCCTTTTCTTTCCCTCCCTCCCTCCCTCCCTCCCTCCCTCCCTCCCTCCCTCCCCTTTTCCCCTCCCCCCCCTCCCCCTCCCTCCTCCCTCCCTCCCCTCCCTTCCTTACCTTTCCTCCCTTTCTTACTGCAATTTCCTTTCCATTCATCCCATCCTCCTTCCTTCCTTCTGCCTTCCTTTCTGCCTTCCCTTCCTTCCCTCCTTCCCGCCCTTCCTTCCTTCCTTCCTTCCCTCCCCTCCCCTCCTTCTTCCTCCTTCCTTCCTCCTTCCTTCCTTTCCCCTTTCCCTTTCCCTTCCTTTCCTTCCTTCCTTCCTTCCTTCCTTTCCCTTTTCCCTTTCCCTTCCTTCCTCCCTCCCTCCCTCCCTCCCTCCTCTCCCTTGCTTGCCTCCTTCTTTCCTTCTTTCCCCTCCCCTCCCCTCCCCTCCCCTCCCCTCCCCTCCCCTCCCCTCCCCTCCCCTCCCTCCCTCCCTCCCTCCCCTCCCTCCCTCCCTCCCTCCCTTCCTCCTTCTCCCTCCCTCCCTCCTTCCCTACCCTACCCAACCCTTCCCTTCCCTTCCCTTCCCTTCCCTTCCCTTCCCTTCCCTTCCCTTCCCTTCCCTTTCTTCCCTTACTTCCCTCCCTTCCCTCCCTTCCTTCCTTCCTTCCTCGACCCGTTGCCACGAAGGAAAACGACCGGCCTCCAAGCGGGATCACGCGGGACTCTTAATTTAACGAACGGCGGGAGGAAGAAGCATCTCGTAGGTTAAGGCGAACTAAGCCAAGAAGACAAGAGGAGATCAGCGGCGGCACATCACAGCCGGCGAGGGAGCGGGTCACGTGTCAGGGCACCGTATGAGGTGGGACTGGCCTCGCGACGTCCGCTAATGCAGCGGGAGCGTCGTAATGCTCGGCCGGAGGAAGCGCGCACGGGATGCCCGAAGGAGGGACGACCGCACAACTCTCTGGGCGGAGGAGGAAGAGGAGGAAGAGGAGGAGGAAGAGGAGGAGGAAGAGGAGGAGGAAGAGGAGGAGGAGGAGGAGGGGGAGGAGGAGGGGGAGGAGGAGGAGGAGGAGGAGGAGGAGGAGGAGGAGGAGGAAGAGGAGGAGGAGGAGAAAGAGAAGGAAGAGGAGGAAGAGGAGGAAGAGGAGGAAGAGGAGGAAGAGGAGGAAGAGGAGGAGGAAGAGGAGGAGGAAGAGGAGGAGGAAGAGGAGGAGGAAGAGGAGGAGGAGGAGGAGGAGGAGGAGGAGGAGGAGGAGGAGGAGGAGGAGGAGGAGGAGGAGGAGGAAGAGGAGGAAGAGGAGGAAGAGGAGGAAGAGGAGGAAGAGGAGGAAGAGGAAGAGGAAGAGGAGGAGGAGGAGGAGGAATGAGAAGAGTAGGAGCCGTGCGCCGCCGCGCTCGCCCGAATTCCTCCTCCTGCTGCCCTGACAAACTTCTCGTCGCGTCCCATTAACGAAGCAGAAATGAGATGCGAACACCCATCTGGGAATGAATGAAGGGTAACGCTACGTGTAATGTGATTAGAGCCAGTCCGCCACTCGACTCATAAACAACCCTCTCACACTCCCAACGGCTCGAATCATCACAACTCCTACTGAGTACACCAGGTCGTTTGGTGAAATAATAACAACCCCTTTTACCCAGCATCATTCCACCACTATCTTCCCACACCATTACTTTTATCAAACTCATGCTGACAACATCATAAGTTAGACGACATCTGCGACCTGCCAAATGCTATAACAACCTTTACCTCTGGCAGCTATCTTTCACTAAATCCTAATGTCAACAACTAAGAAGAGCCTGACAAACTAATTAACAGACTGGTCAACGGCTAAGCCAATAATACCCGACTGACCCTCCTATTTACATAAATAATTCCAACCAAACCTCGAAAATCATACCGCATTCCCGGCATAAAATAAACTGTTTACCGACGCAGCAACTAAAAAATATATATATAGGTTAATTCACGCGGCAAAACAAACAAAGCTTCATTTTGCATTTCGTCACAATCAATCTAAAACTGTTTTACCTTATTTTATGTGTATCTTATACTTTTATAAATATACTCCCTTATCTACAGAAACAGAGAGAGACAGACAGACACACACACATACATACATACATACATACATACATACATACATACATACATACACACACACACACACACACACACACACACACACACACACACACACAGAGAGAGAGAGAGAGAGAGAGAGAGAGAGAGAGAGAGAGAGAGAGAGAGAGAGAGAGAGAGAGAGAGAGAGATGGAAAGACAGGCAGGTGGGCCGACAGAAAGAGCTAGAGAGAGAGGGAGTCAACAGAAGGAAAGGAGGAGGAGAGAGGGGGTGATCACTACCTAATAAAAATTCAAATATCCGACGGTAATGAGCCGTGAAGATATAATGGAACCAACGCACTGTGGAATATTCTTTTCTGCCATGCGAGTCTCGGATTCTGACGATGTGAATCTCCGCCTTTTTAATGGCTTATGCCTACAAAAAAAAGTAATAAATTATTCTTGTTATTTCATTTCCTTCATTCACTTACCTATTTACGTGAGTTTATGCATCTATACAGACCTGAACATTTCAACTCGATTACATAACATTAATAGTTCAAAGAATCAAAACACACAGACACAGACATAGGCACAAACACACATACACACGCACGCTAACATTCACACGCACACACACACTTGCATACGCGAACAAACACACACACACACACTCACACTCACACTCACACTCACACTCACACTCACACTTACACTCACATTCACACTCACACTCACACACACACACATATATATATACACTAAATACACACATCACAAAAATTCAATAATGGAAAGCTTGAATTCCATTTTCAAAAACGCACGGCGGACAAAGCCCCGCCAACCTTAAACCTTGAAGCCTCATGCAAAACTCGCGTTACCGAAAAGCAACGTAGAAAATTGACAAACAATATCCATGCTCTCGGGACAAAAAAGGCAACAATAACAATGGCAAACACTGATGGCAACAGCAATTGCAATACGCGCGCTGGATGTTCGAGGGGGGGGGGGGAGACACTAGGGAGGGTAGGGTGTTGAAAGACAGGGGGTAGAGAGGGACGGGATAGAGCGAAGAAATGGGGTGTAGGGGGGGATAGGGTGGGAGAAGGATGGAGGGATAGAGAGGGAGAGGTAGGAAGGGGAGGACAGACAGGGAGGAAAGGGAGGGAGGGAGGGAGGGAGGGAGGGAGGGAGGGAGGGAGGGAGGGAGGGAGGGAGGGAGAGAGGGAGAGAGGGAGGGAGGGAGGGAGGGAGGGAGGGAGGGAGGGAGGGAGGGAGGGAGAGAGGGAGAGAGGGAGAGAGGGAGAGAGGGAGAGAGGGAGGGAGGGAGAAAGGGAGGGAGGGAGGGAGAAAGGGATGGATGAACGGAGGGAGGGAGGGACGGCCGGAGGGAGGGAGGGAGGTGTGGTATAAGAGACAAAGGAGGGGAAACAGAATGGAGACGAAAGGGAAAATGGGAGACTCAAATGGCGAAAGCAGAAGGACGGGATCGAGTAGGAAGAAGGAAAGCAGGGAAGGGGGGGGGGGAGGAGAAGGAGAAAGGAAGGTACGAGAGAGAAAAGCAATAGCAGGATTAAGGATGGAGGGAAGGAGACGGAAGAAAAGGAGAGAAAAGAGAGGGTGGAAGAAGGGCTACCGCAAAGTACAAAGGGCGGATCTGAAAATGAGAAGGAGGGGAAATGAGCAAGAATTGAAATAAATGGATCAGAGAAAATAAGACGAAGAAAGTATGAAATAAACAGAGGACGGGATAAAAAAAAACAAAAATAATAATAACAGTTGAACAAAAAAAAAAAAATGAAAACCTGTTGAAATTACAAGAGCTGGAGAAAATAAAGGAGACTGAACGCCAGAGGAAAGAAATTGAAAAAAAGAAGAAGGTTATGTCTATACACAAGAACAAACACGTAAACAAACCAAGACAAAAAATACCACACACAACCTACATGAAACAAAAAGAATAAGAGATGTTACAAACAAAACACAAAATAAAAATTAGAGGGATCAAGCGGACACAAAAAAAGGAAACGACAAAGATGATGATGAAAGGAAGAAGCGATACAAGAGAATGAGGGAGGACGCAAAGGGAACAGGGACGAGAAGCAGCTTAAAGAACAGAAAACAAAAAATAAGACAGCTGGGGGAGAGAGCTATTTGCAAGTTATTGAAAGGGATTGGGGACAGGAAGTGAGAGACAGCAGCGGCGAATGCAAAGGAGAAACTAAAAAGCAAGGAGGACGGAAGAAGGATAGGCTGAAAGAAGAAGATGAAAGAACTGGAAGAAGAGGAAAAAGGGGAAGAAGAGGAAAAAGAGAACGAAAGAGGTAAGGGCAAAGAGAAAGAGAGGGAGAGGGAGAAAGGGATAAAGAGGCAAGGCGGGCGGGAGGGAGGGAGGGAGGGAGGGAGGGAGGGAGGGAGGGAGGGAGGGAAGGGGGGAGGGAGGGAGGGGGGGAGGGAGGGAGGGAGGGAAGGAGGGAGAGGGAAGAAAGAGAAAAAAGAGAAAGAGAGAAAACGAGAAAATAGAAAACAAAACGTAAGTACTTGGAAGCGTATAAACCACAAGAAAAAAAAAACATGAAAAAAATAAAAAAGAGGAAACACACGAAACTAAAGAAAGGAAAAGGCTAAGAGGAGAAGAAAGAAATAAGAACGAAGAAACCGCGTCAAGGGAAGCAATCACGCGAGAAAACGACGAGCATCCGGCCTTTTTGCCTTTCTTTATCCGGCCGATGGATGGCGAGGAACTGGAATTGCACTCCGAAATTGATTAATTTTGCAACCACCCTGCAACGAGTCCGTACCCTAAAGGCTTTCTCGAGGAAAACAAGAACGCTATATGTAGAATTATGCAATTCGATTCATCCTTCCCTAAACGCGAGTACATAAATAAAGATATCCAATTCAAAGCTTCTCATCATTGCAAAAAAAAAAAAAATAATAATGCAATATCAAATGCACCGACGCAATATAATCAATCGATCAACATCCCACGAGAGACGAAACATCCCCGCTCGCAAGAAGAGGACAATGAAAACCAATAACAATAAAAAAACAGAAGAAAAAAAAACGAAAAGGGAATTGAGAAGAAGAAAAAAAAAAGGAGGCAGACACACAAAAATAATTCTCAATGAAAGGAAATGCCGTCTCAGCACTGCTATATATGTCACGGCGCACGGAAGGAAGACGTGTGGGGCCCGAACGCAGCGTCTACGGTCAACTGAGAAGGATTTATTTGTCATCAATAGAAATAATGCCCCGAATCCCCTTTTTTTGCTGTGTATTTATTCCTTCGTTATACATGGACATCTTTTCGTTCGCTAAGTACAGATTTATTTATGGACATGTATCTATAACGCAGTAAGATGCTGATTCGGATACGCATTTACATAAGTATGTATGTGTGTGTGTATGTGTGTGTGTGTGTGTGTGTGTGTGTGTGTGTGTGTGTGTGTGTGTGTGTGTGTGTGTGTGTGTGTGTGTGTGGTGTGTGAGAGAGAGAGAGAGAGAGAGAGAGAGAGAGAGAGAGAGAGAGAGAGAGAGAGAGAGAGAGAGAGAGAGAGAGAGAGAGAGAGAGAGAGAGAGACAAAGAGAGAGAGAGAGAGAGAGAGAGAGAGAGAGAGAGAGAGAGAGAGAGAGAGAGAGAGAGAGAGAGAGAGAGAGAGAGAGATTTATGATATTTCATTTACACATTACTGTACGCGTATATTCATTTATTCATATATTCTTCTTGAATATTGATTACTGAAGTTTTCTCCTCAGAAAGAAAACATTTTACACACTTAGAAACCCATATAAATCAAGCAAAACCCATAGAGGATCAATACCAGCAATATAAAACAAAACGACTAATACGGGCTAAATTTAACCCACTCAGCCCCACTCGACACGGAAACAAGCCATTCCACACATCAACGTGAAGGGAGGCTGCAGAGACGGCGCCGAGGAGGGGAGTAGTTAGCGGGCGAACAATCTATTCAACAGGACTTGGGTTTATGAGGACCAATCTGTCCATCAAAAGGCTGATTTAGGGGGACAATTAGCGAATAAGTGATCCATTAGCCGGGATTGGGTCGCCTGGCTCTCGGCCCGCGGGGAAACACGAGGACGCCCCCACAGGATCCAAGCGAGGCACGAGACACGAGGGCCTTTCGGGTGCCATGAATTGTTAGGCCGGCGGCGAGGCTTTGG
>NC_061836.1:11766053-11773553 GCF_019202785.1 Penaeus chinensis
GGGAGCAGACTGAGGGAGAGGGAGCAGAGTGAGGGGAAGGAAATTAAAGTGAGAGAGAGGGAGCAGCAAGATGAGGGCCAAACAAGAAATGAGAGAGAAGATAAGAAATGATATCTTCAAAAGGCTGTGTTTGAACGCGCGAGAAGAATTCCATTAAACTTACAAGTTCCGAGGATTAAGCTCAAAGTCAGCGAGGAACCGTCGAAGTCATTTATTTCATCTAACTTGACCTGCTCTTCAGACTTCAAGAGAAAGAGACATCAGACGCTTGCCCGCACCGGTGGAAGAGGAGGTGTATGCCTATCTCCTTTACTGAATACGATCTACTATGATTCAGAATTATGTGAATCCGTGTGCGCACACACGTATACACGCATGTACACGTATACGTACGTATATACTTGTATGGGCCAGGTAGGTGTGTGTGTGTGTGTGTGTGTGTGTGTGTGTGTGTGTGTGTGTGTGTGTGTGTGTGTGTGTGTGTGTGTGTGTGTGTGTGTGTGTGTGTGTGTGTGAATGAATTAATGAATGAATGACTTATGTATATAAATACACGCACGCGCGCGCGTGTTTGCGTGTGCGTGTTTGCGTGTGCGTGTCCGTGTGCGTATGCGTATGTGTGTGCATGTGAGTGTGCGCGCGCGTGCGTGTATGAACATAAACAAACTCGACGAAGAACCAAAGAGCAGGTGAGCGAGGGGATTCCCCGTCGGAGCCGCCAGCCCCTCTCCTCCATCGCGCACAAGCAACACGCCCTCCAAGCGCCAACACAAACACTCCATCACAATCCATTCTCTCATCGCCCGCGTGGAGGAGACGCCGAGTGAAGAGTTTGTAGATAAAGAAGGGAAAGAAAGAGGGGAGGGGGAGGGGGGAGACGGGAAGACGAGGGGGTGAAGAAGTGGTGGTGATAAGAGGAGTTTTTCTTATTTTCTCACTTTTTCTTTCACACACACACTCTCTCTCTCTCTATCTCTCTCTCTCTCTCTCTCTCTCTCTCTCTCTCTCTCTCTCTCTCTCTCTCTCTCTCTCTTTCTCTTTCTCTTTCTCTTTCTCTTTCTCTTTCTCTTTCTCTTTCTCTTTCTCTCTTTCTCTCTTTCTCTCTTTCTCTCTTTCTCTCTCTCTCTCACTTTCTCTCTCTCCGGGGAGCGAGTGAGTTTATTCACATTCTGAGATTTCCATACGGTGAAAACCCGGGAAAAAGAAATCCCCCGCACCCCCCCGATCCCCCCACCCCCACCACACGCTGAGCGGTCCGCGGCACACATTCCATGGCGCGTCAGTTGGAAACAGGAATAAAAAGGGAGTAAAAAAGGGGGGGACACAACAAAGGATCCTCCAATTTTCTCCCTCTCATGCCTTCTTTACCCGCAGGTGCATGGAAGGGGAGGGAGTGGGGGGAAGGAAAGTAGGGAGAAAGAGAGAGAGGGAGAAAGAGAGAGAAGGAAAGAGAGAGGAAGGAAGGAGAAAGAGAGAGAGAGAGAGAGAGAGAGAGAGAGAGAGAGAGAGAGAGAGAGAGAGAGAGAGAGAGAGAGAGAGAGAGAGAGAGAGAGAGAGAGAGAAGAGAGAGAGAGAGAGAGAGAGAGAGAGAGAGAGAGAGAGAGAGAGAGAGAGAGAGAGAGAGAGAGAGAGAGAGAGAGAGAGAGAGAGAGAGAGAGAGAGACAGAAAGACAGAAAGACAGAAAGACAAAGACAGAAAGACAAAGACAGAGAGACAGAGAGACAGAGAGACAGAGAGACAGAGAGACAGAGACAGAGAGACAGAGAGACAGAGAGACAGAGACAGAGAGAGAAGACAAGCCAAGACAGAAAGAGAGAGCAAGATAAACATGGAGAGAAAGGGAGACACACACAAAAGAGAGGCACAGAAAGGGAGAAAGAACCCGCTGGAGTGCCCTCGAGTGCGCATACATCCAACCAGCCTTCTACAGCGGAAGGTCACTCTCATTACATGTCCAGTGGTCGTCGACGTCCACCTCGGGAACACGTGACTCTCTTCGTCTCCCAAAACAATTATTTAAGTTTCCTCTGCTCGTCTTTCGCCTTTTCCTCTTCTCTTTATTTCCGTCTTTCCCTCCTTCCCCTCTACTTGCCACCCTAATATTCTTCTTCATATCTTTTTTATCTTAATTTCCTTATCTTTCCCTGTTTTCTTCACATTTTCGTGTCTATGAAGAGTACCTTCATCGGGATGGGAGTTAGGGAAAGGAGGGGCAAGCAGGGAGAGAAAGAGATAGAGAGAGAGGGGAGAGAGGGAAAGGGAAAGGGAAAGGGAAAGGGAAAGGGAAAGGGAAAGGGAAAGGGAAAGGAGGGAAAGGGAGAGGGAGAGGGAGAGGGAGAGGGAGGGAGGGAGAGGGAGAGAGAGAGAGGGGAGAGACAGAGAGAGAGAGAGAGGTGGAGGCGGACAACCAGACAGACTAAGAAAGAGAAATATACAAGGAAATAAAATGGGACACATGGAGTTTTAAAGAGAAAAAGAGAGAGTTTCAAACCCAAGTCACCTTTAACGAGCAATTTTCAACGAGCCGCCCAAGTACGTGCTTTCCCTTCGGGCTTCGCTGACGAGCCCGTGAAGGCCAAAGTCCCAAATGGCATTCCTTGGTTCTTGCATTAAGCTCGAGCCGGAGGAAATGCTACGGGCGCCTCCTGCCTCGCCTTTCAAGAACTCATTACACCGATGGCGGCGACGCCCGGAAGTGGGCATTCGTGAGGGGGAGAGGAAGAGGTAGCAATCAACGCCCCCACCCCCCTGATAAATAAGCTTTTGAAATGGGTGTAGAAGTGTTATTTTTGCCCTTACATTTTTATTCTCGACAGTTAGCCTTTTCCATAATGTGGTGCTCTCGTAGTATTCTATATAGAGTAAATGTGTCGTATGGTAAAGCAATATTTTCACCGGGCATTTTCAATATCGTCAAATTTTAGTTCATACATATAGTTCTATTCGGGCATGTTACATGCTCGTAATAACAATAATAAAAATAAAAAAAAATAATAACAATGATATTAATCATAATAACAATCATGACCATTCACATTACCCTTATTCTAATTTCGTTCTTATCTTAACATAAAATCTAGAAGATTTCCAAGCCCACATAAACCTCCAGTCTTAATTCTCTCGCTCGATATCCCTCCCTGACCTCGCTGTGCTTTTAGGGAATGCTTATTTAGCTGTTCCGTGCAAGGTCAGGCCGAGGTCAGGCGCCTCCCGCGTAAGGGCCAAGTTTGCCAAGCTTAAACGAAAGCGACCCTTCTTCAGGTCCCGGGGTAGCAAGAAGCTCTCCGTGCATATGCAAGGCTGAGCTCCATCCTTCAAAGAAGACAGTGTTCTTTCTCGAGACGTTTTCCTTCAGCCTTTAGTCTGTCTTTTGAGGACATGTTTGCACTAGATGCAGATGAGGATGTAGGTGCTTTTCGTGTGCAATGAAAGCGTTGTGTAAATAAGTACTAGAATAAAGTCTACTTTTATATAAAAGTTGTATTAAAAATATAATACCTTTCCACTTCCCCTTTAATGAATCTTCGACAAACGTGGATTTTCTTTGGTCTTCGACATGTTTCAAAGCGCAAAGCGTAAAAAAAGATAATCTCCTTTTCTGGGAAGATAATAAAACAACAAGCTCGACCCCAGCCTCTTGAACGAGCCTCCGCTTCCTCTCAGCCTCCGAGACGCAAGTGAATACAATGTCCTCCTCTCTACCATTCCCAACCCGATTCCCAAGACGGTACCAACACAATTCCCTCTTTTTCTCCGAGATCGGTTCAAGAGGGTACCTGCCGCCGCCTCCTCTCCCCTCCACCTGTCACCCCTCTCCTCCCGACAATACCCTGACCCCTCCAAGGGCTTCCATATTGGTTCCTGATTCAATACCCTCGCCCACGGGTGGAGCCCTGACGACATTAAGACAAAGAGCACAAAGGTCGATTTTTGTGTGAGGATTACAAGCATCACAAAGGAAACACAAAATACCCTCTGCTACGGAGCACTGGGCGCGGGGGAGGGGTGGGAGGGGGGGGAAGAGAAAAAAGGGGGGACGTGAATTCTGAGGTTCAAATAATCAATACGAGAACCTCGAACCGGAAAACTTTTTTTCCCTCTTTTCTTTTACTTTTATCATCTCTTTTGCGAAAGGAAATCTGTGTTGAGATGAACTTTTTCGAAACTACTTTTAAGGGAAAGTTGAAGAGATTGTTTCCAGTGTATTGAGACAAGTCTGCGAGTTCTGGCATCTCCTTTCTCCTGCCCTCCAGAAAATTTATCTGTCAACATACACACTTGCTGAATATCCATGCCTATATTCCGCAAAACTTTATCTTGGAATCTTGAGTAAATTAAACAAAAACACATGCAAAGCAAACACAGAACACAACACTCCCTCCCCACGCATTTACATATAGTAACAATATTCATAAATCTATCTATACATATGTGAACATATGTATGTCTCTCTCTCTCTCTCTCTCTCTCTCTCTCTCTCTCTCTCTCTCTCTCTCTCTCTCTCTCTCTCTCTCTCTCTCTCTCTCTCTCTCTCTCTCTCTCTCCCTCCCGCAAGCATTTCGCATGCCAATTACATTTCCTGAAACTATCTTCAATTTCCGTCCCAAGAGTACGGAGAGGACCCAAGATATAATTAAATAATACCATGAGCGATGCAGGAGTTCGGGGGTAACAGAGTAGAACTTACAACATGCGAGGGAAAGCGTCTATAATACTCTCTCTCCTTTTTTTTTTTTTTGTTCTTCTGGATTCGCGAAAACATCGGCCATGTTAAAGATACGGTAAATATGCCTGTCTGACTATGTGTGTTTATCAGTACGCCTGCCTGCCTGCCTGCCTGCCTGCCTGCCTGCCTGCCTGCCTGCCTGCCTGCCTGCCTGCCTGCCTGCCTGCCTGCCTGCCTGCCTGCCTGCCTGTCTGTCTGTCTGTCTGTCTGTCTGTCTGTCTGTCTGTCTGTCTGACTGTCTGACTGTCTGACTGTCTGACTGTCTGTCTGTCTGTCTGTCTGTCTGTCTTTCTGCCTGCCTGACTGACTGACTGACTGACTGACTGCCTGCCTGCCTGCCTGCCTGCCTGCCTGCCTGCCTGCCTGCCTGCCTGCCTGCCTGCCTGCCTGCCTGCCTGCCTGCCTGCCTGACCGCCTGCCTGTCTGCCTGCCTGCCTGCCTGCCTTCCCGGAAGCCCGACAGACTGCCCATTAACCAAAAGAACACTCGGAGAACAAACCACGTCGCCAAAATCTACACACGAATCACATCATCACAAGGAAGGAAAAAGAAGGGCGCTTCAAAGGCAATTGTAGCAACAAAAGGAGAAACAAAACGCTTACAACAAAACACATCTGAAAGAATAAACAAAGGGACACACACACACAAAAAAAATCAAAAGGCTATACAAGGAGAACGAGGAAGAAGGGGGGGGGGGAGAAAGGGAGGAGAGGGAAGGGTGAAAGGTCGATGGGAGGAAAACGGAAATAAGGTATAGGGAAGGGGTAAGGGAAAGGAAGAATAGGGTTGAGGAAAAGAGAACGAGGTGAGAACCCCCTCCACATACTATCCACAAAAAGGTGGCAAAACAAGTCAGGAGACAATGGTAGCGTGTCAACAATAGCGCATAAGGGGGAAGGGTTAAAAAATAAATAAATAAATAAATGGAGAAAGTAAAAGATGAAGGAAGAATCCGGAAGGGTGAGAAAGGAGGAGAAAGGGTAAAAAGAAAAAAAGAGGTAGGGTGTAAAGGGAGAGTAAAAATGGGAAGAAAGAACCCATGAAAGAACAGAAGGGGGGGAAAACACACGCATAAAACAAAAGAGAGATATATGATTGCATGGCTCGAGATCCCCGAGAGTCTGCATCCACGAAAAGAAGACGAAAAAGGGAGGGGTAAGGAATGAAGGACGGGGATGGAAGGAAGGAAGGAAGTGGAGGGGAGGCAGGACGAGGATGGAAAAGGACGAGGAGCGACAGGGAAGTTAGGAAGGAGGGGAATGTAGGAAAAAGGGTAAAGAAATGAAGGACGAGGAAGGAAAGAAGGGGAGGAGGAAGATGGAAGTACGGAGGGACGGGGAAGGGAAGAGATGGGGAGGAAAAGTGGAAAATGGAAAAGTGTGAAAGATAAAAATAGTAGTAGAAAACATTATTGATTTGCTCTTCTTCACGCCTCAGTAAGTTACAATAAAACATTCACAGGAGCTTCTTGTGAAGATGCGGAAAAGAGGAGCAGTTAGAGGAGAAAGATGGAAAATACGAGGAAATTGGAGAGGAAGAAGAAGGAGGAGGAGGAGGAATAGGAGGAGGAGGAGGAGGAGGGAACAAATGGCTGCATAGAGAGAATTTTATCATCATTAAAAACAACAAAATACAGGTAGTCCCACTAATGCATAAAATAAAAAGAACAAAGAATGAAAAGAAAACGGGAAAGTAATAAGAAAATGATGGAAAGGAAGCAACAATGATTCAGATAATACAAAGATATCCAAGACAGTAAAGAGCAAGAAAACTAAAGTACAAAAACACGCCTGACGACCACGAACGACGACTTAAGCGGTGAGACTAAACAACAAATAAGAACGACCGAATTACGAAACACGATGGGGCTGGTAGGAAGGGCGGAGGAGGGGAGGAGGGGAGGAGGGTGAAGGTGGGTGTAAGAGGAGAGGCAGCATTCCAACAAATGCCTTCTTTTTCTCTCTTTCTTTCTCGCTCTCTTTCTTTCTTTCTCTGTCTCTCTCTGTCGGCTTATCGCAACAAGCAAAGTTCGTAAAGTGTCATCCATCAAATCTTATCTCTCGCCGGCATTGTGCGTGGGGGGGGGGGGGGGGGGGGGAGAGTTTTTCCTCGAGCGAACAGGCGACGGAACAGGCGACGTCCAGGAGATCCAGGTAGTGTCTTTGGATTGGAGTACACTGACGCACACTCAGGGTTCATTATGCAAGGACGGGGGGAGGGAGGGAGGGAGGGAGGGAAGGAGAGAGGGAAGGAGGGAAGGAGGGAGGGAGGGAGAGTGGATAGAAAGGAGAGAGAGAAAAAGAGGGAGGGAAGGAGGGAAGGAGGGAAGGAGGGAAGGAGGGAGGGAGGGAGGGAGGGAGGGAGGGAGGGAGGGAGGGAGAGTGGATAGAAAGGAGAGAGAGAAAAAGAGGAGGGAAGGAGATGAGAGTGAATATAACGGAAAGAGAGGAGAGGATGGAGGAAAGGAGGGTGAGGAGAGAGGTGAGAGAGGGAGAAAAGGGAAGAAAACGAGGGATTTTAAGAAAGGGAAGAAGAGAGGAAGGATGGGAGTGAGGGAAAGTGAGAGGAGTGGGAGTGGGAGAGGGGGGGGGAGGGAGAGAGAGGGAGAAGGAGGGAGAGGGAGGGAGGGAGGGAGGGAGACAGAGATAGAGATAGAGATAGAGAGAGAGAGAGAGAGAGAGAGAGAGAGAGAGAGAGAGAGAGAGAGAGAGAGAGAGAGAGAGAGAGAGAGAGAGAGATAGAGAGAGAGAGAGAGAGAGAAGAACAGGGCGTA
>NC_061836.1:11778553-11786053 GCF_019202785.1 Penaeus chinensis
TACCATCAAGGAGTATTTAGGAGCGGAGCAGTAGCGCCCAGATGGTCACGCGAAGACAAAGTGGGCGCAATCAACTCCCGGAGCCCCCTCGCCCAACCCCACCCCCTCCCATACCCCCAACCCGCGTAATGGTACCGCCACTGGAGGCACTGCTAACTCTCATCGCGTCCTTACCCTCCCCTCCTGCCTCCCCCCCCCCTCCCTTTCTCAATTATTCGTCTCACGCGCTCGTCCCTTTTCTCGCCTGGATAACGGTAACAACAAAATGTGAAGATACACACATCTCTCCAGACGGAACGCGTCATCAGCCTCTGAATAGAACACTTATCATTTCCGGCTTCCCAATTTTTGTTATTGTCGTTGCTGACGTGCCTCGCGAGCTCGCCTGAATGAAAAAGAGTGTCACTCTACAACAAAAACCTCTATCCCTCTCCCTCCCCCCCCTCTCTCTCATTCCCTCTCTCCCATTCCCTCTCTCCCATTCCCTCTCTCTCATTCCCTCTCTCTCATCCCTCTCCCTCTCCCTCTCCCTATCTCTCTTTCTCCCTCTCTCTCTTTCTCCCTCTCTCCCTCTAACACTTTATCTCCCTGAAACACTCTCTCTCTAGGGCTGGGATCAATAATCCAATACGAGCTTATAGAGGAGCCTACCTTGTGTCCGCGAGAACATCCCGCTGGTCAACCCGACATCGCTTGAGACGCGAGTAAACACTGACCCCGGACAAACTTCAATAAGAAAAACAAGAAAAAAAAGAAAAAAAAAAGGAAAACAAACTCTTACGTTCGTTTCTTTGCGCACACTTCGTAAACATTATATATATAATATAATATAAAATAATATAATATAATATAATATAATATAATATAATATGATATAATATAATATATATATGTATATGTATGTATGTATGTATGTATGTATGTATGTATGTATGTATGTGTGTGTGTGTGTGTGTGTGTGTGTGTGTGTGTGTGTGTGTGTGTGTGTGTGTGTGTGTGTGTGTGTGTGTGTGTGTGTATGTATGTATGTATGTATGTATGTATGTATGTATGTATGTATGTATGTATGTATGTATGTATGTATGTATGTGTATGTGTATATGTATATGTATATATATATATATAAATATATATATATATATATATATATATATATGTATATATATGTATATGTATATGTATGTGTATATGTATATAAAGATATAAAGATATTAGATATTATACACACAGATATAAATACATATACATATATATTTTTAGATACACACATGGATAGATAGATAGATATACATACATATACATATATGTATGGATGCATGTATGTATGTATCTGTCTGTCTCTCTATCAATCTATCTATCTATATATGTCTATGTATTTGTGTGTGTGTATAACATATATTTATATATCTTTATATATATATATATATATATATATATATATATATATATATATATATATACACTCCTGGGTATGATTATAAACTGCATTCGGTAGTGGGGTTCCGGTCCTGAGGAGTATGGAGCCACCTCTTAGCCACTACCGCTGCCAGGTACACTTCGACCAAGAGTGGAACACCTGTCAGGGCCCCATCGATGGGATAAATAAAAATTAGGGTAGCGGGGCTCTTTATCCTTGGCTGGCAACCCTTCTAGAGACATCAATAAGAACGGGACACCATCCTGACTGATTTTTCCCTTGTATTTATGGCAGACATATCAGGAAATGGCCCTCAGCCCGTGTTAAATGAATTAACAGGGACTAGAGGGCCATGGAGAAAGTCGATGCCAAAAAGGACCTGTCATAGGAGAGAGCACTAGAAGAATGTGTGTGTGTGTGTGTGTGTGTGTGTGTGTGTGTGTGTGTGTGTGTGTGTGTGTGTGTGTGTGTGTGTGTGTGTGTGTGTGCACGCGCGCGTGTGCGTGTCCATGTGTGTATGTGTGATCTGTATAATATTTTTGTATGAATTTACCTTTTAGTTCAATGCCTTTAGCGGATAAGTTAATTTCGCTGGAACTTTTTTTTTCTTTTTTATACAATCCACTAATCCTTTAATCAAAAGTATGTATCTTTTATGAAAATGAAATATTGTTTTTCCATTGTTCAGACACAACTTTTGTTTTCATTTTATTGTCCTTTGCACGGATTAAATTTAATTTTATAACTTTAAGTGTACTTCTTGGCGTACAAATACATACACACACGTACACACACACACACACACACACACACACACACACATACACACACATACACACACACACACACACACACACACACACACACACTGAGAAATATTATAGGCTGATAAAATGAATAGGCACTTTCGAAAGTCATCATTCCTATCTTGAACATTGAGTTAAATATGGTAACATATTTTTAATTTACTGCCCTGTTATTATCATCATCATTATCATTATCATTATCATTATTTTTATCATTATGTTTATTACAATAATAATGATAACAATAATAACAATAATAATATTAATTATTATAATAATAATAATAATAATAATAATAATAATAATAATAATAATAATAATAATGATAATAACAACAACACAAACAACAACAACAACAACAACAACAATAATAATAATAACAATAATACTAATAATGATAATAATGATAATAATATTATTATTATTATTATTATTATTATTATTATTATTATTATCATAATTATCATCATCATCATCATCATCATTTCCATCATCATCACATCTATCAATCCTACTTTTATGATAATAATCATTTATATTATCATTTTTATTAGCGTTCTTATCGTTGCTGATATCATGGCTGTTATCATTGCCATTGTTGTTATTATCATTGCCATTAGTATTATTACCTTCATCATTATCATTACTATTATCATTATTATTTATCTTATTGTTGTCGTTTTCATTACCGTTATTACTATTATCACCATTAGTAGCATCGTCCCTATTCCTACTGCTATTACTATCATCCCTCTCCATCCTCCACCTCCCCCCCCCCCCCATCTTCCCCTCAAACCCGCGAAGAGATCAGCTGCTATTTGCATGAGGAGGGGGGTAGGGGGGGGTGAGGGGATATTTGGACCGTCTACGAACACATTACTGTATGTAACTGTCTTGCAACCCTGGAGAAATAAACAGATAAATCTACATGACCATAAACAATGAATCTATATACATGCATACATAGTATATGCATGCACAAACACACACGTATACAACATATGTCCATAGCCATATATATATATATATATATACACACAAATATGTGTGTATAATGTGTGTGTGTGTATTAGTATGTATGTGAAAGTAACCAAATAATCAACCATGTGTATTAACAAAAGATTATAGAGAAAAAGACCGAAAATTAGTGAAAGATTTCCCTACCCTTTCCCCGCTGTTTTCGACGTCCTTCAGTACTTTCTATTCTCCTTCTTCCCCTTCCTTTTCCTCTACCGCCATCGATCTACCCCCCCCCCCCCCCCCACACAAGACTGATCATAATCATATTCTCCTCTACTTTCACCTCCAGGCTCTCTTCTCTCTTGTCATCTCTATCTTCACCTCCTCCTCCTCCTCCTCCTCCTCCTCCTCCTCCTCCTCCTCCTCCTCCTCCTCCTCCTCCTCCTCCTCCTCCTCCTCCTCCTCCTCCTCCTCCTCCATCCCTTCCCCAGTCTCCATCTCTTCCCTTCTCTTCCGTCGCCTCACTACCTCTTCTATCTTCGCCCTCCGCCCTTTCCTCCTCTCGCCATCATTATCAGCATCAGCTTTACCTTCTTCCCTATTTCCTCCCCTTCCCCCCCACCCTCCTCTCTATCCTCTCCCTCCCCCCACCCGCACCTCCTTCACTTGTTCCTCCTCCTCCGCCACTTCCTCCCTTCCTCTTATTACTGTTTCTTCTCCTACTCCTACTTCTCCTCTTTTTCCTCCTCCTACTAATGCTCCTCCACCTCCACCTCCACCTCCACCTCCACCTCCACCTCCACCTCCACCTCCACCTCCACTTCCACTTCCACTTCCACTTCCACCTCCATTTACACCTCCACCTCCACCTCCACCTCCACCTCCACCTCCACCTCCACCTCCACCTCCACCTCCACCCCCACCTCCTCCTCCTACTCCTCCTTCTCCTCCTTCTCCTCCTCCTCCTCCTCCTCCCGTGCGCCGTGGGGCTTGATCAAACAGATACATAAGCCTGAAATTACTTCCCGATACAAAATAATTTCCATAAAACGAGAGATGGGGCGTAGGGGATGGGGGGGGGGGGGAGAACAAAGGAATCCAATACTTTTAGGCATCTTCCGATTTTTGTTTCCAGAACACTAATTGTCCTTTGCTTGCAAATTGCCGTATTGTAATTTGTTAATTAATGCTAAGTTAATTTCCCTGGAAAAATAAACGAGCTGATGTGGTTATATGCTCGCTCGCGGGTGCTAAGCGAGCGGCCGGGCGTGTACGTGTGCGTGTGCGTGTTTGCGCGAGCGCGTTTGACTAACAGACAGAGCAACGGCCAGACAGGCAGAGATTTTCTGAAGATGGATAACTCATTAGGAGAGATACTTCACAAGCGTCCTTCATCCCAGGGTTCAAACGCTGATCACATGTAGAGCCAGGCATTTCGGTGAGCCTTCCTCATCTCTACAAAAAAAAGTCCTTCATTCATCTTCCTCTTTTTCCTATAACTTTTTTGCCTCTTCTTCTCCTACTTTGTCTTTTTTTTCAACGCTGCGTACTGTTGCTGCTTTTGTTTTTGTTTTTTGTGTGTTTGCTGTAGTCGTTAATCTTGTTTTTTGTTTTAATATTGCTGTCGTTGCTATTGTTTTGCTGTTTTATTTTGTTGTTGTCGCTGTTGCTATTGTTTTAGTTATTTCTTGTTGTTTTCTCCACCCATCCATCCGTACTCACTCCCTCCCTCCCTCCCTACTCACTCCTTCCCTCCCACTTCCCTCCCTCCCTCCCACTTCCCACCCTCCCTCCCTACTCCCTCCCTCCCTCCCACTTCCCCCCCTCCCTTCCTCCATATTGCTTCCCTTATTCCCTCCATATTCCCTCCCCCCCTCCCTCCCTCCTCCCACAGACACATCCTTTATCCCCGAACGACATCCGTATGGTTGGCATCTTTCCAGCGTGTGAACACTATTAGGAACTGGAAAATACAGTCGGTCCTGCTCGAGATGGCTCCAGAAAGTACGCCTTTTATCGATTCACTTTCTCTTCCCTGTTGTTCGTCTGTATATTCATTTTCTCTCTTACACACTGTTTTATATTTTGTCTTTCTTATTCACTTTCTATTCCGCTCGCCAGGCTTGTCATTGTGAATATGGGGTTGAAATAACATGGCAGCCATAAGGGAGAAACCGGGCGGCGTTGTTTTAAGTTCCAGAAATTTAAATAACTTTCTAAAACTTCAAGAGCAAACATGAATATAAAGATCTGAAACAGACAACACGGAAGATAAAGCTACAGGAAATAAGAAATACTAGGGAAAGAATATATGCAGAGAAAGTTGAAAACAAAAATAGAGAGAGAAAGGGACAGGGGAGTAAGCAAGGGAAGGAAAGAGATAAAAGGCAAATGCCACAAATGAACGAACGTCCCTTTAAACTGGGAATGCCTCACGATCTTGGCCCCGAGTGCGAGCGCGCGCGCGAGCATGCCTCCCTCACACTTGCAGCTCATCATTATCTCAGGATTGCAGAGGCGACGTGACAGCCCTTGCAATAGGGTTCCCTCCTCTCTACCCCGCTGTCTACCCATTCTGCGGGATGAAAAAGGTGGAGGCTTCCGTACCTGTCCGTTCCATTTTGACAAACGACTTCTATTTCCGTAATTTATCTATTTTGTCTTGGGCTGAAATATCATCGCCTTCGGAGTCACTCTGCAAGCACACACAACAACCCCCAAAGTCACACGACCCATCAGCCATTCCTCGACGTTTAATTCAGGACTTCCAAAGGTCACTCACAGCCTCACGAAGCGAACCAGTGACTCACGCGCCCTTCCTCTCTGACTCACAATCCAAGCGTACTCACCGGGGTCATATTCATGCTCGACGTCCTCCACGATGGTCTCCATGCCGTAGCTAGGGGCGTCCCCGTTGTCGCCCAGGCCGCCCCGCATCCTATAGTCACGTATCTCTTTCACTTCCTCTTCTTCTTCCTCCTCGTCTTCTTCTTCTATCCTCCTCGCCTCCACCTCCTCTTTGTATATGTATTTGTGTTTTCTTACCTCCTCCTCCCCTCCTCCTCCTCTTAAACGTTTCTTGTGTGTGTTTCCAATCTTTCACGACTTGGCGACACAACCTCCTACGCGAATATCATGTGAAGTTGCCTCTGTGTCTATCTTCCTTGCGATTCCGTGCGTGTGGGCGTTCCCTTTCTTTTTTCTCTCTTTTTATTTTCTTTCGATCTTTTATTGCTCTCTTTATATTCCCTCTGATTTTATGACTTCTATCTCCCTTCCTCGACAGGGAGGGATATTTCGCTAGGCCTTAAAGAACCTCAACTTCACGAATTTAAATGTTAAGACCCGTGATCATCATCGCCACCACCATTCTTATCATCACCACCATCTTACGGCCTCGTACCTCTCCTTCCTCCCTCTCAAGGAAGATGGCCGCGGGTGGGTGCGAGCGCGCGCGTGGGCCAGCGCAGAATCTCCCTTTGCGTCTACAACACCCGCGGATGTAAAGCTCCCATCGCGAGTCGTTGCTGTCTGTGATCACATTGTTCACCTATTTTCAATTTGAAGGGGGAAATCTCTTATTTTATATCACATCATAAAATCAAGACATGTTCCACTTTCTCTTTAATTCATTCTTGTTTTCTTTCTCTCTCTACGAATCCCCACTTGACCCATACCATCATATATACAAAATGTCCTCCCTGCCCTCCAAGTCTCAAATTAATACCAAAGTTGTCTTAGACCCAACCCATTGTTTTCCTTTCATCCCCAGCAGAATCTCCCCCCCCCCCCTCTCCCTCCGCATAACCGCCACACAATGCCCTTCCCTTACCGCAGACGATCACCACGGCAGCACAAGGACCACACAGCTCGCAAATGCCTCACGCGCACAAACAACGCGGGCAAAGAAAGACCCAACGCACACAACACATGCACAAAGACCACCCTGCACACCCCACAAAGACGCCCTCACACCGGTGTAAACACGGCCCGAAGCGTCGCCCCGCGCACACGCCCTCCGAGATCCACCTGCGGGCGCGCGCTGAGCCTCACTCCGACGCGATCGTCAGAAGGAACTCTTCCCCCAGCACCACCGCGGCAGAAGCAGCCTCCCCGAAGGCATTCGGCGCCCTGGAGAAAATTCCATTAGGCAGCACACGGCATCCGACCCACTTCTCGGGCAGATTTACAACCTTTGGCCCTGAATCAAACTCGAGAGATCAAAACTCTTCTTTTGCCCCAGAAGGCCCCGTGAATCCGTCCCGCCACTCTCTCTCTCTCTCTCTCTCTCTCTCTCTCTCTCTCTCTCTCTCTCTC
>NC_061836.1:11791053-11798072 GCF_019202785.1 Penaeus chinensis
CTCACTCCCGTTATATAATAAACACAACATGAATAACATTCCTGTCTCGACTCTTTTCATTCTGTTTTTGTCATCTATGTTGTACCAAAGTGACACCTGACCTTTACAAATAAATTTTGAGCAAATAAACGAGAAAAGTTATTTTGAAACAACTTGGTCTGTGCGTCTGGCGCCTATAAATTTTTCCTCATTTGCATTTTTTTCTTTTTAACTGTAAAACGCTCCTCTTTTCCTCTTGAATGACGACGCAACATTCTTGCAAGCTTGCAAATCTGCAGAGCAATCCTAAAGCCATCCACAATTTCGAGTGCAATCTCCTAATTTCTAAAATAAAAGGGAAAATATGAGAAAAAACGATATTACGAAAAAAAATCACCGCTATCCACAAACATCTCTTCCTTTTCCCCTTCCCCTTCCCCTTCCCCTTCCCCTTCCCCTTCCCCTTCCCCCTTTCCCCTCCCCATTCCCGCTCCCTGTTTCCCCTTGGTAACAACTCTGCATCTTCCTGTTCCCTCATTATCTATGTTTATCTCCAAAGTTTCCCCCCAAACATGCTCAAAAGCATCCCATCTTTCCCATGCCAATCTGTCTGTCCTCAAACGCGCTGAGTCCACTACTTCTCCCTCTGTTCTCCATTCCTTACAGCGGAGAATATTACCCAAGTTATCCTCATTCACCCTCTCCCTTCCTTTCTCTCATTTTTCCCCCGCTCTTTCTCATTCTTTCATTCCCGCTCTTTCTCATTCTTTCATGCCCTCTCTATTTAACTCCTTCCCTCCTTCTCCCGCTCTCTTTTTCCGTCTCCCTCTCACCCTAACTCTCACCTTCTTCCTCTTCTCTTTTTTCCACCTCTCATTCTCTCTCTTTTATCCACTTCTTGGTACTCCTCCAATCTTCTCTTTGCCGCCATTGCCATAAACATTTCCTCGCCTTTACCTAACACCGGGAGCCGAAAATGGCAGTTTACACGTCCGCATCTGCATCATCATCATGCACGGAGCGCCCCCGGCCTCCGCGTAATTCAGCCGAACCCGAGTCCACCTCCGACTGAGTGACAGCGAAGCCAAGCCCGCGGTTTTAAATCATGACAACCGCTCCGCTGGTAATTCCCACCTTCATTTACGGCCGCTCTCCATTCTGGCTATTTTAATCTGCAGCCAACCACGCCCTAATCCTTCCCTCGGCGTTTGCGGGCACTTTTTAAAAGCACTTTATATTGCGCCGTCAAAACGGTTACGTATATTCTGGGTAAATGCGTAATAAATACGTTGATGACTCTCTGACTTTCCTTTCAGTCTCCCTTCCCATTTTCGCTCTCTCTCATTTTCACTCACTCACTCACTCACTCACTCACTCACTCACTCACTCACTCACTCACTCACTCACTCACTCACTCACTCTCTCTTTGACTTTCCTTTTCCCCTTCCCCCTTCCCCTTTCTCTTAAAGCATCCACGTAATACGATTAAGCTAATGACATCAAGATTTTGGTCATCCGGCCTGGCGCACGAGACCCCCACAATCAGCGTCCGCAGATAAATAAATGTGATTTTTACCGCGATTCGTCCTCCCATGCTCTTTGCAAATCGCTTTATCTAATCCTCTGACGTGGGCTGTACGTGCATTGTTTTATTCCCGCAAAATCAGCTGAATTCGGCATATCATTATCTTATTATTCGTAAATAAAGGAATGATAAATCTTTCTCTCTGGTGGATCTTCTTTTACGTCGATAAATAAATAAATAAATAAACGAAAATCGCAACCTTTCTTTGGCAGAGGACGTGAGCGACCAACCTTCGTCTGGATTATCCCCCTGCCAGAAATATAAATACATATACTGTATATACATCTTTCGCCATAACGGGAGTGAATTCGGTCCGCGTTATGTGGGGCCAGGCAAAATAAAACAAGGGAATCGATAAACTTTGAACCTTTTCGCCGGCTTTATTTTATATTTCGGTGTGTCGGCGCTGGAGGGCATCCGGGACCCAACCCAATAAGCAGGATTCTTTTTTCCAGTTGTGGGGTTTCGAAATCACTACATAGCCCCGGTTCCTTTCCTTTCCTTTCCTCGGATTCTCTTTCTGTCTGTTGGTCTCTTTCTCTCTGCTTCTCCGTCTCTCTGCCTCTGTTTCTGTCTCTGTCTCTCACTCTGTTTCTCTGTTTATCTCACTCTTATTCTATCTCTATCTCTCTCTCTCTCTCCCCCAACGCCCACCGTATATCCAAACCTTCACTCCCTTCATCCTTATAAAGAAAGAGAAAGGGCAAGGGCTCCGGGCCTCGCAGATGCACGAACCCTCAGCGCCAAACGGCCCACGTCCACCAAGAACGAGGACGCGAGACATCAACCCGCGATGCCGTCACACTCACACACAGTCAAACGTCATACACTTCCCTGTCACGTTTTCTACCCCCCCCCCCCCCTCCCCGCGCCCTCTGCTAACATGGAACCGCCACTCTCCTGTCATATAAAAACTTTGTAATTCTCCTTCATAAAGCTGCCTTGGCGACACAGCTACACTCGGAAAATGAGCGTCAGAGCGGGACGTCGCACGGTACTCTTTCTACACGACCTTTCGAAACTAATACCTCTAATCAATACCCAGGTCAGGGGTAAGCATAAGTGACATAATAGCGACGCAACAGTTAAAATTACCTCAACTTTAATACGTACGTCAAACGATTAAAAAATAAACATCTATTTTATTTAATAAAACAACCAACGATAAAAAAGTCAGCTAACCATGACCTCATGTACTTCACACCTCCCTCATTTCACCCCTTACATCACTACGCCCTTATCATCGCCCCATACAACCCTGCCACCCCCTCCCCCTTCCCCTCCGCCCCTACTACACGCAATTACAACCCGGGCCCCCCTCTCCCTTACCCCCGGCCCCTTATCATGGGCTACGGCCGATGTCGTCCTTGAGCACGAGAAGTTGTCAAACAATAATCTAGCGTGAGTATATCCCCCTCCCCTCCCCTCTCCCTCTCCCTCTCCCTCTCCCTCTCCTTCTCCTTCTCCTTCTCCTTCTCCTTCTCCTTCTCCTTCTCCTTCTCCTTCTCCTTCTCCTTCTCCTTCTCCCTCTCCCTCTCCCTCTCCCCTCTCCCTCTCCCTCCCCTCCCCCTCCCTCCCTCCCCTCCCCTCCCCTCCCCTCCCCTCCCCTCCCCTACCCTACCCTACCCTACCCTCCCCTCCCCTCCCCTCCCCTACCCTCCCCTCCCCTCCCTCTCCCACTTCCTCTCCCACTCCCTCTCCCACTCCCTCTCCCACTTCCTCTCCCACTCCCTCTCCTTCTCCCTCTCCTTCACCCTTCTCTTTCCCTTCCTCTCCCCCTTCCCTGTCAAGCAAACCCATTCCCCATCCTGTAATTTCCCCGCTCGGCCATATCCATGCCCTAATCCCCCCCACCCGTCCATCCCCATCTCATAACCCCCCCTCCTTTCCCCAACCTCGCCCCCACCCAACGAGAATCAACATCCGCCTCTGATAGGAAGGGTTGCCGTCGGGCCGCCCACACTTCGAGGGTAACCCTGCCACGGGGATGCGAGGTCTGGTTACGGAGGAGGAGGAGGAGGAGGAGGAGGAGGAGGAGGAGGAGGAGGAGGAGGAGGAGGAGGAGGAGGAGGAGGAGGAGGAGGAGGAAAACGAAAAGAAAGAGAAAGAGAAAGAGAAAGAGGAGAAGGAGAAAATAGAAGGTGGAGAAGGCAAAGGAGAAGAAAAAGTGGAATGAGAAGCAGAAGGAGAAAGCAAGGAAGAAGAAAGAGCAGCAACAACAACAGATGAAGGAAGAGGAGGAGGGGGGAAGTTTACGAAAGGCGAGACAAGAGAAGGGAATGAAAAGAGATAAAACGGATGAAAGCCAAAAGGGGAGGACGGAGAGTGATGAGGGAAGAATATCTCTAAAATTAAGTAAAGAGGGGGAGGTGACAAAGGAAGAGGACAACATCGAGTAAACATTTCCCAGTGAGGAAAAGAAAAAGTCAAATGATCTTATCTTTAAGAATCCAAACAAAAGAAGAAGAAGAAAAAAATAAAGGCGAGTCACCTTTCTGATTCTTTTAATTATTCGATTTATTCCTTTTTTTCTTTTACTATTACTTCAGTTTCTCTCCTTTTTTTTTTCTCCTATTTCAGGTATAAACAACGTCCCTTTCCTACCAGCTCAACCTTTGCCCGCAACGCCCTCGCTCTCTGATTTATTTACATTTAACAGCCTCTCAACCCACTACACTGGCCGCATCATCATCCCTTTCCTCTTTACACTCTCCGGTTGCATCGTTAATAAGCAAAAATAAGTTATAATAATATGTATATAGATGATGGTATGAATATCATTAATAGCAATAATTAATATCCTTATCATCTTGAACAAACAAGTGGGTGAGTTCGCTTAAACTGAAATTCTCTTCTCTTTTCTACTCTCTCACTCACTCACACACTTCCCACTCTCTTCTCTTCCCACTCTCTGCTCTTCTTATTCCCTGCTCTCTTTATGTTATGTTATGATACGTTACGGTACGTTACGTTATGTTTTGTTCTGTTCTTTTTTGCTCTGCTCTGCTCTGCTCTGCTCTGCTCACTCGTTCGCATTTAACTATACTTATTGCAAGTATCTGCTCACTCACTCCTACTCTTACTTTGGCTCACATACACTCACACTAACTCTGTCCCCCTTCCCTCTCTATCTCCCTCTCCCTTTCTTTCCCTCCCTTTCTTTCCCTCCCTCCTTCTCCCTCCCCTTCCCCTCTCCCATCTCCCACTCTTTCCCTTTTGCCTCCTTCCCTTTCCTTTGCCTCCCTTACCACCCCTTCCTTCCCAGATATAAGCTGCAGGTACGTTCGTCTTGACGATGTTGCCAGTAGTCAATATCTAATCAAACGGGGATTACAGGATGTCCAAGTGGCTAGGATGGGATGTTGTGGGGGAGGGGGCGGGTAGGCCGTTTCCCCAAGTACATTGCTGGATTTGCTGCATGGTAATACGGCATAGCATTTCTCCTTCTTGCTCTTCTCTTCTGAGGACGGGGTATTGGGGTAGAGGGAGGGAGTTCTCCTGCAACATTTGGTCGGCCCCTGGATTTTTTTTCTTTTTTCAAGCGGGGGGGGGGGGGCAAGAAGGTTCAGACTCATGCATCGCGGGCCTTTTCTTACAGCTGCACGCCCGCTATCCAAGACGAATGGCGAATCTATCAACCTGAAACATCCATCACAAAGTCAGCTTACGGTAGCATGATGCTCGGTCACCCTTGGGCTCAAGTCATCGAGAGTCATCCACTGGCACGGTGCCAACTCGACATTTTTCTGCTGATTTGAACGCTGGTCAGCTGTTGAAACACACTTTTTATTAAATACAAACAAACGAACACAAGATATTTCTTAACTCGCCCGGGAGATCCCCGCGATCCAGAAGAAAGGAATTTTATGTGTTTCTTAATGCCCCCCCCATCGTGGAGCGGCGCTACTCAATCTAAGTAAAACAAATCCGTCACGTTGACACAGGGAATAAAAGGAACGATAAAGGGAAGACGCGGCTGTCACCCCCTGTCGCTGTCTCTCTCCTCTTGACTTGGCACGAGAGCCAGACATTAATTAGGATAGCGTGCCCGCTCTCTTCCGCTCTCTCATCCGCTCGTCAAAATCGTCTTCCCTTTGGGACTATTAATCCTCTTCCACCGTCAAAATCAATTTTCTCTTTGTTTCTCCTTTAAAACCGCAGATATAAGAGCAGCAAAAATATCTCAGGGGGAATTTCGAGATATACACCGATGCCTGCATCTCCATCCCCCGCCGCCGGTGCGCGTCTAAGCCACGGGCGAGGGCATCCCGCACGCCCACTACGTGACCAACCCCCGGCCTCGGCACAGCCCAAGCCGCCGCCTCACGTCCTTGAAGCCTGCAACGCCACCACGACCACGACGACCTGTCACTTGCGATTCTCACGCAGCCGCGGGATGGCCGCCCGCGAACGCCCTCGCCGCAAAAGGGTTTATGCCTCCCCCGGCGGCCGTAACTGCGCTATCTCTGCACGCCAGCCGTTAACTCGGACTAAGCACGGGGATATGACAAGATGCTAATGCCAGCGCTCCCGTTTTCAGGATTTGCTTCACTCTGGCCAATCGTCACGCCACTAAAATGACAGACAGATACGGCCAATGACCTAGTTCTCCATGCCCTTCACCATTACTTGTTTAAAGTACTCAAAATCATATTTAAATACGCCCACGCCTAGCTCCAGTAACTGAATACAACTGCTACCGCTTTCACCCAGGTTATCTCTACATACCACGCTTTTAAAAATAAAAAAGCTAAGCAAGAACAACACCATTAAAATTTTATTGGGCACTATCTCTGTCGTAGAACCGGTGATTAAATTACATTCAATTTCACTCATGAAGAATCATGCAGATATAATCTCGATACAATCACTACCATTGACAACTAAGCTTTCACCCAGTATACAGAGGCACAGACACAGGCACGGACTCACGCACACGTTCGTAGTTACACACTCATCCGACACACACACACACACACACACACACACACACACACACACACACACACACACACACACACACACACACACACACACACACACACACACACACACACACACACACACACACACATACACACACACATACACATACACATACACATACACATACACATACACATACACATACACACGCACGCACACGCACGCACGCACACACAGACACACACACACACATGCGCGCGCGCACTCTCTCTCACACACCTAAGCCAATCTTCATAATATCTCACTCACCTCCACCTACTTCTCACACTATCCAATAACAAACACAATCCAATAACAAGAGCAAATCTGATACTCCACATTTCTCGGCCGCAGCCTGTACTGTGCTCATCCACACCTGTCTTCCCAAACATACGCCCACCACTTCTCGCCCCTGCCCATTTCCCCTTCCCCTTTCCGTCTGTCCTTCACACCCCCTCCCCTTACTGAATTCAACAAACATGACCTTTTC
>NC_061836.1:11798172-11810672 GCF_019202785.1 Penaeus chinensis
CTTAGCTCACTCACACTCATTCTCACTCACACTCATTCTCACTCACACTCATTCTCACTCACACTCATTCTCACTCACACTCATTCTCACTCACACTCCCTCTCACTCGCATTCACTCAAATTTACACCCCCCCCTCTCTTACCCTACTTCCCTCCCATCCCTCGCTCCCTCCCTCTCTCCCTCCCTCTCGCTCTCCCTCTCTCTCTGAGTTTCCATTTCCCTCCTCTCATTTAAGACGTCATTTCGCAGTCGAAACGTCGCTGTTACTCCATCTACCTTAGCACGAGATAATATAATAATAATAATAATAAAAAAAAAAAAAAAAAAAAAAAAAAAAAAAAAGGTACAGGATGGTTGGTGAAGGAATAGAGAGGAGAGGAAAGAAAATTCACAAACAAAGAGAGAGAGAGAGAGAGAGAGAGAGAGAGAGAGAGAGAGAGAGAGAGAGAGAGAGAGAGAGAGAGAGAGAGAGAGAGAGAGAGAGAGAGGAGAGAGAGGAGAGAGAGAGAGAAGAGAGAGAGAGAAGAGAGAGAGAAAAGAGAGAGAGAAAAGAGAGAGAGAAAAGAAAGAGAGAAAAAAAAAGAGAAAAGAGAGAGAGAGAGACAGAGAGAGAGAGACAGAGAGAGAGAGACAGAGAGAGAGAGAGAGAGAGAGAGAGAGAGAGAGAGAGAGAGAGAGAGAGAGAGAGAGAGAGAGAGAGAGAGAGAGAGAGAGAGAGAGAGAGAGAGAGAGAACAAATTAACAACAGATGGTACATTTCCCTGAAGTCCGAATGAAATAAAAACCAGTCTGGGAAATGAACTCGATGAGATACGAACCCACCCACCCACAACCGACTTCCCATCATTCAACAAAACTCATATACACGCCTCCAGTACGGCATCCTACCCACAATCGTACAAATTGTCCTTGTGCAATCTACTATAGTGTTCCAATTCCCTTTCCAAATGCCTTTGTACCGCGATGACAACTTAACAACTCTACGACAATATCCGTGAGCTTCGTTTTCCTGCCACTGGTTCGGTTATTCCGTGTTAATCCAATGATCTATTTCTGCCCCATGTTACAGTTTCCACATTTCTATTAAAAATATCTGTCGATATCTGATATTGTTGCTGTGTCTCCATTTTGATAAAACCATCGGATTGTTTTGTTTTTATTCAGGTTTGTTTAGAATTCTGACGGATATGTGTATATGACTGTCAATGCCCATTAAATAAAATAACAAAATTAAGTACCCAAGATGAATAAAGGATATGTTTGAGGAAACCACCATATATGCATGTTCTGAGGTTATAACTCCGCCCCCAATGGAAAACTCTCTTCCTTGTTTACTCATCTATGAAATGGTTAGCTTCAATCCACGTTTAGTTTCCATTCCCATGTGGCCTGTGTCACATCTGGAATGCAGAAGTCACTGCCCAGTTTAAACACCTACCTTGTCTACGACGTTCCCTCGCTGTTAAAGGTACATAACACTGATATGCCATACTGGAAGAATCAACAAATCTGGAAATTTTTAAACAAAAATTTCATGGAACACTTACTTTTGGTGTATCCAAATTCATCCTCTTCCTCCTGATCCGCAGCCTTATCTGCCTTTGATCGTCTGATGGCACCAGCACTAGCTCGATCAATCTTGGAGGAAAAGAACACCATTGTAGCATTAACCTACTGTGAACCAAATACAACAAACAAATGTGTGAATTGAATAAAAAAAGGTACTGCAGGATAAAGAAAACTAATATAAATTACACCAAAGCCAACATTAATAGGACTGACATCGTCCCACACATACCTCCACACCCTTCTTGGTCTCGATGCGACCCTGCTCATAACGCTCATCGTCTGCCTCATCCTCAGAGTCTTCTGTGGTCTGACGGCGGTTCAGAGGATGGTGTAGATTAGCCTGGATCTCCTGCTTCTTGTGGTCCGGCAAACCCGGCTGAGAAGGGGAAAAAGATAGGAAAACATAGATTAGGTCCTCACTGTCTTGAACTTTGTCATGGAGGAAGCGTTTGGCAGTTTCATGTATTCAGTGTCTCTACATATTGGAGTTTGATTTGTTTGAATTAAAAAGATAATGAAGGGATACAATTTGAGACAATGCCATGATTCTGAAATGAAATAGCAAACTGAACAAAACTAGAAAGCATCAATAAATAATATTTGCAATGAACTCAAAATCATACATGAACAGATATTTCTATGAATATCCATCACTGCAAAACAATGCAAATGAAAATCTATTCACAAACCCTGCATACATGTATAAAATAATAATAATAATAACACAATTAATTTGAAATTATTATAATGGAAATTATTTGAATAATGATTAATCATACATTAACATAAATATGCCAGCAGAATGATACCAAAGTGATGCGTATAAATGGATATAAAGAATTGTCATTGTCAAGCAACTTAAAAGATGAATATGAAAAAAACTAGGATCTTTTGTGGCAAACAATTCTGATGGCAAGCATGAGCCATATCTAAAGATGTGTTTTTAACAACACTGTAATTATATCAAAGGCTCTACTAAAGTTTATTCATATCTAATTCCTTATAAAAATATTCATGCATATAGTTTTCAAAAATAATGAAATGCATCAAGCAGAATAAAAAGGATATTTTCATTATCAATTAAATCAGACAAGGCACATGATTTCACTATCAAAAATGATCACATTAGTATAGATTTCCAACTGCCAATCAAACAGAATATATTGCATGAAAACACCGTGGTAAAAATGAACAACAAAAAATATTGATATAATATCAATAACAACAACAAAAAATTAGTATACATCTGCACATGTGTACAGATCAGTAAAAAGAGAACAAAACAAAACTTTATATAAAAAATCAGTCACAATAAATATGACATACCATAATCCTAAATATATCTGAAAAATTTTATTTGATAAAGTTCCTCACATACAATATCTCCACTAATTTAAATAGCAATCTGTATTACTGTTAATCAAGACTAGTTAAAAGGATGTACTGTATATATTGTATCTAACTTCATACCGAAAAGAAAACAATGATTTTTCTACTTTGTTATAAACATACAGCATTGTGCTCACTTTAATATTTATGCAGATAATTTCATATCATTAATAAATCTAATAATTTAAGGATAGCTGTAATTACTAGTTTTTTTAAATTATATTATATTATATAATTGTCAAATCATAAGTAAATTTCATATGTAAAAGGTATTGTTTTATGTGTGGAAAGAAATGGTTTCCCATTTATTTGCATTAACTTGTAATATATTTATCTTAAATGTAATTTACACAATATATAGTATTTGACTGTTAAAAAATCAGAGCCTTATCATCAAATTAATGGAGATATTTGTTCATACATTACTTCCTTACATAATCAATAACCAAAATTGACATCATCTGTATGATTCCTAAGAAAAATACAAGAATATTACAAATTAAAAACATAAAATGTGGAGGTAAAAAATACTACTAAAAACAATATTGAAAAAAAATATATATATACATGTACGTGTACATGTACACACACACACACACATACATATGTGTGTGTGTGTGTGTGTGTGTGTGTGTGTGTGTGTGTGTGTGTGTGTGTGTGTGTGTGTGTGTGTGTGTGTGTGTGTGTGTGTGTGTGTGTGAGAGAGAGAGAGAGAGAGAGAGAGAGAGAGAGAGAGAGAGAGAGAGAGAGAGAGAGAGAGAGAGAGAGAGAGAGAGAGAGAGAGAGAGAGAGAGAGAGAGAGTGTGTGCGTGCATGTGCGTGCGCGTGCACGTGCGCGTGCGCGTGCGTGTGCGTGTGCATGTGCGTGACGTGTGTGTGTGCGTGTGCGTGTGCGTGTGCGTGTGCGTGTGCGTGTGCGTGTGCGTGTGCGTGTGTATGTGTGCGTGTGGGTGTGGGTGTGGGTGTGGGTGTGGGTGTGGGTGTGGGTGTGGGTGTAGGAGTGCGCGTATATATGTATATATGTATATATGGATATATGTATATATGTATATATGTATATATGTATATATGTATATATGTATATATGTATATATGTATATATGTATATATGTATATATGTATATATGTATATATGTATATATGTATATATGTATATATGTATGTATTTATGTGTATATATGTGTGTATATATGTGTATATATGTGTGTATATAATATATATATATTTATATATTTATATATATATATATATATATATATATATATATAATATAAATCCATTTGACAACTGTTCAAAGTCTTTCTAATCATAGTGCACTTATATATTTGTATTAAAACTGCAAATACAAAAGTCACAAAACCGAAAAAAATGCAATACATTATAAAAAGTAAAAGAAATACAAACAACAAACTGTACAAAACAATAACACTGAAACATACAAAATTATAAACTGTAAACAAATATAGATTATAAAGATTGATGGTTAATAAAAAAACAAAGTGAAAAGTTCAAACATAAAAGTTTTGTATAAAGATATCGAATAAAACTTGAATAAATCATAATGCAAAACATATTGGCACTTAACACAAAGCTGCATTTTTTATTTCAGAAATACTGACAACTCTCAGCATAATAACTACACTTTTGACAGATATTTAAGAAATTTGTAATACTATATATCACTTATCACTATGACAGTTATGTTTCACTTGAATAATAAAAATGTCTAGTTAAGAAAAATCTTTCAAATCAAAACTTTATAAACTTTACGAAACCTCACATTATACTTACTCATTTGGGGGTAAACTAAAATTCTTTTACTAAAAATAAATAAAAGCAAAAAGCATAAAGTTTATTAATTAAGGAACAAGATTAATTATTCAATGAACAAGCATTCCATATTTAATATCAAAAGTTACAGGATGCATCATTATTAGAGTCAATAACTAAAGGAAATTATCTGTCAAGTTTTTAAATCACACTGTAATTCAGTTTTAGAAAATAAATATAATAAAATCAATATGAAACTCATATCATACAGACTACTAGCAAGCAATTATGGTGTGTGTGTGTAAATACTGCATATACTATACACAACATCACATATCAACCTTACAAATCTTTGATACAAAATCAATGTTCACCTTGATAATATCAAATGCTTTTCTTATTCATGGCACAGTAAATTTTCTAAGAACTACAGGAAAACATGCTGGTTTTACCAAGTTATGTATAACATAACACAACTATGATGAGGAATTTAATGCTTTAATAACTACTTATTTAGCATGAACTTTATTGTCATGTGTTAGTTTATAGATGTATCATACAACTGTTCTTACAAAATAAAAAATATATATTTTGAATTCCCAATGGTATGAACAGAAATCTTGCCTGGATTTAGAAAATGGTTGACATGAATGCATTTTACTGTATTTCATTTTTGTATCTGTCATGAGGATAGGTTAACCAATGTGTATCAGTGTGACTTTTGTATCTTTAAAATCAGAGTTTCATAAATTATTTAATAAATAATTTTTAAAATCACTTAACAGAACCAGTAGCACAATTACATTGTAACTACAAAAATATTTCCAAATCTGAAAAAAAAGAAAAATTACAGTAAGAATCAAATTGTACCTACACTTTTTAGAAACTTGGCTACACGATGTCCACCAAATATAATCAGCCAATCTCGAAATGAACGTCTCATGATTATAATAAGTTTAAACTTTCACAAACATACATTTAAAATGTGCATTATAAACAGAAAAATAATCTTTAGATCACATTTTATTTACTTGTTTTCTTTATTTGTATTTTCTAAGCAAAAATTACCAGATCTAGTTACATTAAACTAATTTGATCAGCTATAATTTATCATCCACAATAACACTACTATGTTTATGAAATTTATGTTTACACTACACATGTCAGAGGTAAACTAAGTCAGTTTCCTGTTGCTTTATCCTTCACAACACCTAAACAGTTTCCACACATTTATTAGTAAAATTATATATCTCTGGTCTTTTATGGAAATCATGTGTTGCTAAAATACATTTTTGTATGATAGTTTTATAATATGTACATATGTAGAAATAATTTATTCTGAAACAAAACATCAGACTTCATTGTAATTATATGAATAATAACATAAACTAAGACATCAAAGATAAATAAAACAGATTAAAATATATGCATATATGCACTTTATGCACCACTCATAATGCCTACATATCCTACACTCTCATAAAGATAAAGAATGTGCAGCAATACCCTTTATTCTCCAAAACAAAAACAATAACGCAGCATTGTACAATAAACGGAAGTTGGTAACCCAAAAGACCTGGTCACACTGATACACACACACCCCTCTCTCAAACCAGTTATGCTGCTGGTGTCTAAGATCCCAGGTGGTGTCAGATTTCCTTTGCCTGTGTAGTAAGCCACATATCTTATGGCATGGACTTATTTTGCATATAAAATCCAATGCTTCTATCATCAAGAATGACATACACTATAGAGCACAAGATATTGATTGTACTCAGCTAATACTGTACATTCATGAAAGAGTCCTTTCCAGGATCATTGCATAAGCTTGGTATTTGTCATGGGTAACTACTTACTGCTCACCTTCTCATGCAGTGTCATGACAATGGGTCAAATCTAGGCTAGGTTGACTATTGGCTATCTATATTTTCTGAAATCTAATGCACTCTCTGTCACTGGGTCAGCATGAGAGGAAAATAAGATCAGAGAGCTTCATGCAGAGAGAAGGGGAAGCAGGCAGAAGGTACAAGGACATGATGGGAAAGGAAAAGTCTGGTCTAGTGATTCACACTGGAGGTGGAGCATGAATTGCAAAGGGTTTAAGACTGGGATTTATATCATATTCTGAGTAAGAACAGTAGTATACTAAAGTCTATGTGCCTTAACATATTTACAGCCATCTATAGATTGTTCATTATCATTTGGTGTAGGCCTGGGATACAGTGAGATAGTGCATATTTATTAGTGCATATTCATCAACTGCTGCAAAACTTTTATCAAATCTATGAGCATCATAGGGAAATAAATAACTAGTGTTCACAGTAAAGCTGCATAATGAGGGAGAAAAATAAGAGGGAATATTTTACCAAGTTAGGGGATTCCACTGCTTCATATCAACTGGTCACATCATAATATATCATATTATTAAGATCTTCACTTTGGTCTGGACAATATAAACAATTAAAATAAAAAAAATGTGAATACTGAATATATTCAGTAAAAACATAATGGGGCAATGATGTGAATATGCAGTGTAATTTATGATACTGCCATGGAGGTAAGAGAAGGATATTGATATACTGTACACACAAAGGTGGGGAGGATAGTCACTTTATGAAAACAGACTGGGAAATAAAATGTGCACATTACATATGGACAGGGTGTAACTGAGAGTAGTTAGGGGATAGTGATGTTGTGCACACTAATAGTGTCCCTTTGGGCTACATCACAGGTTAGCTTCATGCTATGCCCAATAACTTTTAGTGCCCAATCAGGATGTAGGAAACTAGGAGGATTTGGGGCATAGGCATGAGTGGGCAGAATGCTGATGGGCAGCCTCACCTGGTCAGTGGTGGGGGTATTTGGCGTGGGTGTATCAGCAGGACTGTCGTAAGGGGAGACTGGCTGCGTGGGAACTTGAGCTGCTAAATGTTCGCTGACGGATCCTTCCACACACCACCAGCCCTGATAAAGGTGCGGGTCTGTTCTCCAGTCATAAGTGTATGCACCTACTGGTGGGTCGTCCAAGGGCAGGTCTAATGGGAAATCATCTAGCATAAGGCGGGTTGGATGAGGGGCATTTTCTATATGGTCAGTACACTTAGTTATAATAGGAATAGGAAGAACTGCTGCAGGTTCTGTTTGCAGGTTATGAATCTCCTTAGTCAATGGTTCAATTTCCACTACTGGTACTTCACTTGGTTTAGGTTCATCTTCAGGAGAATCATCCATAGGAGGCACATCTGATGGGGGTGTATCCATCAGGGGAACATCTGATGGAGGCGTGTCCAATTTATTTTCTGTAACTGTTCGTCCCTGTACCTCAGAGCTGTTACCAAAACTCCTAAGTTGAAGAAATCTTCGACTTGCTGTACTACTTGCACTACTACTGCTTGTACTGTTTTCTTGATCACTATTATTTCCATCACCTTCTGGCACTTGTTCCTGAGTCCTCTGTGCACGTTCATGCCAGTGTGCAAGAGCAGCATGAGCATAATAATAATATGGATTAACTAATGGGTCAGGGTCATCAGGTTCCGATATTGGAGATTCTGGCACAAATTTCACTGGTTCTGGATACAATTCATGAATTGGAGTTGAAGTCTCTGGTATTGGCGGTGCTACTGGGAATGTTACTCTTGGGTCCGGTGGATGCTGTCTTTCCGTAGGCTGTATCGGCTGCTGGTGAGAGCTGCCTTCGCTGAGTGGAGTGCTGGCCTGGGGAGGTAATGTGAATGCTGCAGCAACTGTGTGGGGGGTATGGTAGTGATTCCTAGAGGGCATCAGTGGGGTAGAGGCAGTGGTGGTGGTGTGGGTAGTGGTGGGAATGATGGATGAAGTAGTGGTAGTAGTGGTAAAGGCATGAGCCATGGTGGAGCACACATGTTTGGAGGTGCCGACAGAACAGTAAGAAGAAGAATACACAGAAGAATAAGAGGGTGAAGAGAAAGAAGCGTCGAGAGCTGCTGCAGGAGGGTCGGCAAGTATTATGTCCCTAGCCGATGGTTGAGACTGGCTGACACTATCACTGGTAGGGTCAGTGGAGGGGAAGTCTGGCCTAATGGGATCACACTCACGCGCAAAACTAGGACTGTCACTCCCCGCTATGTAAGTCTGTAGGGTATCTTTCGTACGAACAAAAACTTCTTCTGGCGAAGCTCTGATATTGGTGAAATCCTTTAGTCCTGTGGTGTGAACAACTCCATATAGGTCTGTCACATCTGGCTGGATGATGGTTTCCATGGCAGGTGAAATAGTGGATGCTGTAGATGGCGTAGTGGGGGGTGCGCAGCTTACCTGGATGAGTTCTGGAGTTGGTGTTCTAGCAGGAGAGATGGAGTTAGGCACCCGAGTGCCCAGGCGGCTTGCATCTCGCGAAGGAGGCGCTGAGTTGGCAGGTGTCTGTAAAGTATATCATTCCATGCTAACACTGACTTTCAAATAAAAATCAATAAAGTGGGACTCATATAATCAAGAGGACATAAAAAAAAAAATACACATATATATATCATGAAATATAACTTATCAAATGAAAAAGTGAACACAAAAATGACAAGGTTGAATTATGTCTTACCCATTGCACAAGACTTTGCACAACAAAAGTAACAGGATTTCCCGTTTTCTTAATGACTTCAACTGCTTTTTCATGGGTGGCACCACGAAGGTCAACCCCTTCAACTTCAAGGATACGGTCACCAGTCTGTTCATGGCAAGAAAAGTTATACGGGAACAGATACACCACACCAGTTACCTCAAAAATCTTAATGAATACATGGATAAGTAATAAAATAAGAATAAGGGTAGGTTAGAAGAAAGCAATCTATAAACTAATGTTCTGCCTTTTTCTTTAATAACTGAATACCCTCCATCCTATGGGCTTTTCTTTTTTTTTTTTAAAAATTGAATGGTAAATTATTGCATACATATTACATTTATCCATAGACATAAATACACACTTAATCCTGATGATCCAGATTTTTTTACAAACTGGAGAGTAGTTAACATATTTTATGAAACATTCTTCTTGATTCTTAGGTTTGTTGTATTTCCAGACTAAGATATAAGGAAATTCTAACAAACTGTTTTACTAGAAAAATGTAAATCTCTTACTAATAACACTATGCACCTAAATAAAAACTTATCTCATCACTATTAATAATTAAATGTTTAGTTTACTACCTACCTTCAGGTGACCTCCTTTTCCTGCTGGAGAATCTGGTAGCACATTTTTGATGAAGATGCCAGTCACAGAAGACCCAGACCAGCTAAGGTCAACTTTACCCCCAACAATGGAGATGCCAAGGGAGTTTTTGTCATCCCGACGCACCTAAAGAAATTGATAGTTAGTAAAGAATATCATGGTGTTACGGCATGATATATTGTGAACCTGTTACCTAGTATTGAGTTTTCCTGGTCAGAAAATAACCGAAATCTCTAAATGTTTATAAAATTTTTTATAAATGTTCTCTAAATCCCAAACATATTACCTCAACAGTGCGTTCGGGACCCCAGTGTTTGCCGTCAAGCATTGGGCTTGCTGTGGATGAACGACCTTCAGAAGGTGCCGCTGTGAGACCCTGTGTGCAGTCATGTCAAATTAATAGTTGGTAATGGTTCATATTTTGATATAAACTTTAGAGTAGGTCATGTTTTACACACACAATGAATATCTGCATTTATCTTATACAGGGTAAAACATTCTAATCATCACTGTGATGTATATTCTTGAGAAATCTCCTTACTACACTTGGCAAAATCTAACTTAATTTGATTCAAAATCTGGTAGACTTTTAAAACTAATCTTATTCAATAATAAATACCAAAACTTAAATCAAGTCTAAGAGAAATTTATTCCAAATATTCAATTGTAAAAACAAATACACAAAATACACAACTCAATAAAACATAATTCACACACTCTAAAATAAAACTGTAATAATATACTTTGCATACTTACTTACGATCTACAAACATTAATGTACTGTACATCTGTCATAAAAAGGAAACCCAATATTTTATGGGAATTATAACAATATGCCAATTACCTTACCTTTACAATTAATCCTGTGAAAACTTAAAAAAAAACAAAGAAGCACTAGTTCATGCATATTGTCATTGTTTACAGTAAAGAAAATTAAAAGAAGCTCATTTTTCTATCACTAGCATTAGCTTTAAGAATAATGCAAAAAATTAGAATCGGTAATCAGAGCACGTAAAGCCATTTCTTTTAGAAACAAAACCTTTGCTTTGATAATTTAATAAAAGAAACTATATAATAATGATATTCCAACAAAACCAAAACACTACTAAAATTCACGCCATATTTCTTATGAAAATCTCTCATGCTGATTCTACGAACTAAAAGTCAAACTTCAAATATTAATTTGACTGAGAAAATGGAAATTTCTCCATATGGTCTTACTATATTATCTGATTTGCATTCAGTATATAAATGCTTCAAATTATAAGAAAAATTACACATAATATTGAATATTATATAACATTTTTGACAATAATCTTTTGTCTGACTTCAATGACATATCAATGAAATGAATTAGAAAGTACTTGTTAAATGTCACAATCATCATGAAACTTCTACACGTTACTTTTAAAATATGATAAAAGATACAAACTAATGGATCATATTTCCAATATTCATCTGTAACTATTCAATTTTGTTCATCACTGTCATTTTTATGTCTTTTAAGAATCACCGAATTAAGTTTTCAAAACTAGTCTCTATTATTATAATGAATTTTCAAAATCTGACTGACTTTAATCAATTCTAATATTTCAAAGTAAAGTATACTAATTCTCTGCAGTAAAACCTTTACTTATAATTTTGTCATGAGAAACTGTGCCATGAGATTTTAAATAAAGAAATCAGAATAAGCAATAATAATTACCATGCATACATCATAGAAAATAAACAAAAATGAGCTAAGAAATAAGATTGAGTGACAATCAAGTTCTAAACTCACATCGTCTGTTTCCTTAATAGACATTCATGAGATAAAAATATAACAGTATCAATAAACACATGCCTTTTAATTAAGCATGATGAAACATGCACCTCATATCATTTCAGATCCAGAAAATATTGGAAAATCAAAGTCTGACTACATATATTTACACAAAATATCATTCAAATAAGTTCATCTACTCTACAAATGAACCCCATGTTCTTTACTACCTGGGTGACTGTCATATTGGTAATAGTTGTAGTAGACAAAGAAGAGACAGGTAAAACTGATGATATTGCTGTGACTGGCGTAGTCACAGTTCTAGTTGCAGTTGGAGTAACAGTTGTGGCAGAAGTGTGATTACTGTCTGGTGAGAAATCTTTTCTATAAATAACTGGACCTGAAACTGATGATCTTTGGATTTCTGGCTCACTATCGACAATAGACTGTGTTAAGCCTTCGAATCCTTTGGGATGAAGAGGCTCAGCAATAATTAATTCTTTACGTGATATACAAACAGGATTAGATTCGCTCTTCACAAGTCTATTAGGTTCTCCAACTAGTGGTTCGTTTCTGTACCTAGAGTCTATCGATTGATTACGCTCTCTTTGTTCTTGTGGGATCACTTGCTCATGAGCCAAATAACTAGAGTCAGGTATGACCTCACTATATTGTCTTTCGAAATAAGATTTTTGTATATGTGGCGACTCGTCAAAAGATCTGGAAGTCACTATAGAACGCTTCTGAACAACACTTTCAACATCTGTTAAATGAGCTACCACCAACTTCGCACTCGGTGTATTTAGGTC
>NC_061836.1:11813172-11815672 GCF_019202785.1 Penaeus chinensis
ATTGTTTTCTGAAAGGTTCTTATGTATCAAAATTGAATTACTTCAAAGGAAAACAAATATAGAAATTAACATCATGGGAAGTGAATGATCACAACTCATCGAGCGCTTAGTATCACAGCACTTAAACAATTCCTAGGTCATCTAACCCTTGTTCCAGCAAACATAAATCACGTTTGAATATGAAATAGGTCTATAAATCAAAAACTGTTCAACGTCTGATAATAAACGGTCGTCTTCAAAAACGATGCGAATAGCTCTTGTGAGAAGTGTGTAAATGCGATGGCGCTGTATTCATTCACATTCTGGCCTGAAGGAAGATACGATGATTGGTTAAATGTTCATTTTGTGATTTAATACTATTAGATCGCAATGTTTGTTCGATAATAACCTGAAGTTATCGATGACCGATTTACAGCTCGTTATAAATCTTATTATTGAATTAATAATCAATTTTACAATAACATTAACGTAATTCAAGTGACATGGTACCAATTTTCATACGATTATATTATGGCGCAGCTTATTTTGTATGTCAACCTGGCATTAGTTAAAATTCAGATTGTTTCGTCAGCCAAAATCAAGTTCAGAGAATAAGGTTACGCAGATGCCAAAAAAAATTGCTACGGTGATGGTTATCTTTACACGATAAAGCTGCAATCATGGCGTCCGGGAAACATCTTTTCGCCAAGGCAGTACAATGCTCTTCCAGTCACGGATATGTCCGTTATTACTTCATGATGCAATGATAAATAACATGAGTGGTCCTTTAGCACATTCGATTTGGCTTCGTTTTTTGAGAGTAGCTCTCTTGAGAAGATAATTCTATATTGATTTATAACTCATCATTGTATAAATCTACATATAGATCCAGGCACATCTGCAACCTTACTAGTACAGGTCGTAAACTCCGCCCCATCGAATACAAAGACCGCATAAGCTTCTCACAAGCTCCACTCGCATCATCTATGAATAGGGCTGTGTACTGTGGTTATTTTCCAGTTGAACTTTTCATGCAGAAAACGGAATTCGTAATGTTATGGTCACTTACCTTTGAAGTAAAAACGTAGAACTATAGATTGTATTATAAAGTAATCGTTTTGGAAAGCAAATATTCATGCTGGATGTCTCATATGATGAACATGAATGATTATCAAATACATATAAAAGTTATATTTCATGCACACTGTCTGTCCAAACAGCAAGCTAGTTGCATAAATAATGAAGCCAATATGTGTCTGGTAATACACTGGTACATTATTCTCTGCATTTCAATGTCTATCTGTATCTTGCTGACGTCCTAATTCTACAATATGTCTACTGTACATATCTATCACATATTTTAAGGTAGGGTTGGCTAATAGCATATGTAACATCATACATCAACCACACTTTTTGTATGTCATGCATGAATCATTCTCCCATCTTGGACACCATCCATCCACGAATTCTACCATAGATTTACAATATCACACAGGCGACAGTGGACACACATGGTTCTACTTTCTTCAGCATCAATTACTTCTATACATTGCTGATACTTATTCCCATACCATAAGAGATTTCATCTACAGCAAACACACAAACCACAAAAAATACTAACAGTTATTACGAAAGGAAAGTAGAGATCTTTCAAAACGCATACAGTCATCCCTCATAAAATCACATCTGTCCTACATCTAATGCTGCTCCTAATTTTGGCAAGAAACCATCGCACTGTCTCCTCCATTAGATAATAATTCTCAGCTAATGTGGCAAACAAAGCAAAGCATCTAGATAAAAAGCTGAGTTAGTAAATATTATATCATACTAAAACTGTCACATATTAAGACTCTCAATATGTTAATCCAAACTCAAGTATATAATATTTACCATCATGTAATATATCCTTTCTAATAAAATGTTCTCAAGGAAAAATCCTTAATAACTCTCTATTCCTTGTTGCTTCACTCAAGATCTTTTTACACAAATTAACATCCCATAAATAATATTCATAAATGCTATAGAAAGTTCCAGAAATACTAACTGCACAAACCTCACGCTTCCATCCGAAATATCACTTTACACTGATCTGGGCTCCCTCACATACACTGGAAACATATCTACGCAAACTGCCTCTATTCTCACTCCAATTTCCTCAGTACATTAGCCTAGAACATGTACCATTTACCTTTCACCCTCATCATTACAGCCTGTACTCCTTGCTCTTTGTTCCCTCTTTGTTCCCTCCTCCAAGACATTTTAAATCAAGGTGATTTATAATTTCCTTCTTTTCTTCACACTTAAAAATGAATACCGCAAATACACTGTAATTCAAATAGCAAAGCCACCATATAATGCAAAGGCAGAAATAGAACAGATCCAAAGCTGTGTAAACGTGTAACACAGATTTTTATCACCAAGAGCAATTTTGAAAATGAGAAAATCAAAGGAAATACAAACAAAGAACAAATAACAAAAAGTCTTACAGATGGACAAAGAACAAACAGAACGAATAAAAAAA
>NC_061836.1:11820672-11823172 GCF_019202785.1 Penaeus chinensis
ACATACATATACATATATACACATATACATACATCTATATACATATACATACATACATATATATATACATATACATACATACATATATACATACATACATACATACATATATATACATATACATACATACATATATATACATATAAATACATACATACATATATATACATATAAATACATACATACATATATATACATATAAATACATATATATACATATACATACATATATATACATATGCATACATACATATATATACATATACATACATACATACATACATACATACATATCTATACATATACATACATACATATATATATACACATACACGTAAATGTCAACTTTCTCTTTGTAACGACCTTCCCCTTCCCATAATCAATTTCCAGGAACAGCGGGACACCAAGCTCTCACCTGGGACTGGTCTGCTGCTGCGGCTGCTGGGACTGCTGATGCTGTTCCTGCTGTCCCGCCCGATACTGCAGCAGAGAGGCCTCGCGGAAGGCAGCTGCGTCCTGCCCTCGAATGTAGCAGATGCTGTGGGCGAGCAGAGAGAAAAGGTGATTACTTTCATATGAATGTGAATTAGTCCATACGAGATATTAGTTTGATTGCAATGGATAATCAAAATCACATAAAAAACGTGAAGGGGTAATATATAAACTGGCAAACTTGGGATCACATCCAACCACACACACACACGAACACTATACATGTACGTATGGGTGTGCATACCCAAGCTATACAAGTCTTCCGAAGACCCTCATGCGAATGAAAAGCGGGAAGACCTATTCGCCAGACAGACAAAAAAGGAAGATAAAATGCATGACATTAACGTAGAGGGAAGCTTTTTTCTCGCTCGTTAATCCCTCTATAATAAAACAAATTCGTCATATCTTTAATACGTCTTTTTTATCCCGAGCAGCAAGGACCTATCAAAATACATGTTCCCGAAGAAACGTATAGTCCACTTTTAGATCTTTCATACCATATCGCAAGGGAACGAAACGGCACAGTAATTGTCCCATAGCAGGACCGCTTTCCAGGCTCATATATCATCTTCCCATTCATAGTGGAGATCGTTTCCTTCACCATTCAGGTCCACTGAGGAGAGCTAGGAGTAAGCACGGAAGCCTAGCAAGTAAGAGGGCGTCCTTGTACCGTAAGACTTCCTTATGCCCGGCCGGGCTCTGTCGCATTAGGTTAAATGCGCGCCGCCCTCGGTCGACATTCGGAGGTGCTGAAGGAATGTTATTTCACTGTGAACGGGTACAATTTGCATATTTCTGTCTATTAGGATGAATTTGATGGCCTCTTTTCAAATACAAGTGCAAATATCTGCTGATATATAAAGTCAAAAGCATCTCTTTATCTCTCGAAGTCTACGTATAACAACTGTTAAATTACATATACAAAGTTGAAACTTCATTTCTACGCCGGGAAATGTCTGTGATTACCTAAGACGCAATTATGATGATATCAGTCTGAACACACAGTGCATTTCCATATACATATGTACAGCAAAGCCCAACCACAGATCAAGATGACCAGAAGCCCTTCATGTACCCCTGGAATGTAATGCAGAACAAGAGGAACTTGTACAACCATAGACATGAAATGAATTTATTACAAATTTCTTTTTTTAAAGTGCTATCTTTGGGCAAACACGACCCTTCCATTATCGTCCGCGTTTCTTGAACTTTCGATCACATGGAAACTAACAAATACAGCATAACCAATCAAAACCTACGTAAAATCAATCTGCCACATCAATGAGAGCGAAAAAGGATATGGAAAGAGAATGAGCAACGGCGTCATATGAACTGCCTCCTTCCCACCTGCTGTTCACGGACATGGGCAAACTTACAACGTAAAACGCTCTCGGTTTGTGTTCAAAATAAATGCACTAGACGTTTGAATTTGTTTTTATTACACTGGTAAAACGAAAATGAAAATATCGTAGAATAGGGTACTTATTTATAGTACATTTAACAATACCATAACAAGAAACTATCCTATAATATAACTGTATTACATAGGGTTTGTTAACAATATAGAGCTATTTCATATAAATTTCCAATTATTTTTTTATAACCAATATAGATTAACCAGATAAATGAAAAAAATATATAAAAAAGGCAAAGGGACATGCTTTTCCACTAGTTATCAGGGGAATGAGACCGTTACGGTATAATTTTAATATTTGAAAGCAAATGGAATTCTTTAGATTTTCGGGCAGTGATCCCTGGCACCATCAGGCGTTGCGATAGAAATAATAAATCCCTCTTCAGTGATGATTATTTCTTTACCTATTCTCTCCCTCTCTTTCTTTTTTCTTATCCCTCTTCCTCTCCTTTTTCCTCCCTTCCTCTCCTTCTACTCTCTTACTCTTCCCCCTCCCTATATATATATATATATATATATATATATATATATATATATATATAGGTATGTATGTATCTTACATATATAAATACATACATATATATTTAAGTATGT
>NC_061836.1:11830672-11835672 GCF_019202785.1 Penaeus chinensis
GCACACGCACACGCACACGCACACGCACACGCACACGCACACGCCACACGCCACACGCACACCCACACGCACACACACACATACACCAAATAATAATGATAATAAGAGTAATCTAAATAATAATAATATTATTATGATAATAATGATGCAAATGATAATGATATTGATAATATCAACAAACAAATAAATATACAAATAAATAAAAGAGAACCAAGTGCAGTGAACCAAATAATTCCTTCCGCAAGGGGCTAGTTCCATGATCAGAGGTGCAGCTCCACGTGTTGCTGGCGTACTTAACCCTTGTAAGGCAAAAGGTACATGGCCAAGAAAGGGAAGACTGGGTGAGGGAACGTCTGCGCGTGAGTTCTGCCTCACGTGTCCGACCCATGAGGATTTTAGAGTAGGTGGGTCTGGTGTTAGTGATTTGATGAAATGACGAAAGGAAAAAAAAAAACGTTTGTTTCTCAGCAAGGTAGTACCGAGCTGGTTTTCCCACACTGGATGTGATGCAATCATGAAACGTATATTTCTTTCTACAGCTTTTATAAATGTAATTTTGATATATGTTCTTTCAGATTCCTAAAGTCTTGTGTATTTTAGAAACAATCATGACCACTCTCGCAAACCAAACAGCAAATAGGATGCTATCTGCAACCATCTGCAACCTCCTTGTACCCTCTGAAAAAAAAATCCTACCATGACCAACTGGCTCCTGAACTGACCTGACGTCGGTGCTGACCAGCTGAGTGCGCCTGAGGATAGCTCTGGCCTGGGAATTGGTGATGTTCCTCATGGACTCGTTGTTGACGCTGAGGATGAAGTCCCCCGCGTGCAGACGGCCGTCCTTGTGCACAGCGCCGTTCCTCACCAGCGACGAGACCACCACGCCGTTCACACCCTGGTCCACCACTTCGATGTTGACGCCTAGAGGGGTACGCGAGAAATGAGAAGAACGAAAATAATTATAATAGTAATAATAACAGTGATGATGATGGTGATGATGATGGTGATGGGTGATGGTGGTGATGGTGGTGATGGTGATGATGATGGTGATGATGATGGTGATGATGATGGTGATGATGATGATGATGATGATGATGATGATGGTGATGATGATGGTGATGATGATGATGATGATGATGATGGTGATGGTGATGATGGTGATGGTGATGATGATGGCGATGAAGAAGATGAAGAAGATGAAGAAGATGGTGAAGATGATGAAGATGATGAAGATGATGATAACGATGACAATGACGATGACGATGATAATGATACTAATAATGATAATGATGACGATGATGATGATAACGATACTGATAATGATAATGATGACGATGATGATGATGATTATCATCATCATAATAATAAAAATAATGATAATGATAATAGTAACAATAACAGCAAAAATAATATGATGGTTGTGATTATAGTTTATAGATTCAAAGTTTACGAAATACTATATTATAAGAAAAACCCGAGGTAACTTTCTCCCAAATATCTAGATGTTTTTGAAAGCAATTTATAAGAAATCCAAATTTAGAAAGTAATTGAAGCTCCACACACATGATGAAAGTATATTACCGCCAAATTACAAAAATATCATATGCTTTCTTTTGCAATTCACCGCCTACGTAAGCGTGTTAAAAAGAAAAGAAAAAAGTTTCCCATCAATAGAAAAATCAGCCTCGCCTCCCTCTTTCCCCCTACGCCCAAGACACGTCATCTTGAAGGACTCACCCAGCTGGTCGGCGCCCTTCTTGATCTTGATGGTCCTTTCCATTTCCTTGGGGAGGGGCGGTACCTGGGCCGCCCATCGTGACAGCTGCGGGGATGAATGGGGCGTGGTCTGGTCCTCGTCACCCGAGCCCGCGCCGCCGCCCGTACCTGAAGAAGCACGACAGGAAAAGTAAGAAAAACAAATCGTTTCATAGGTTTTTATCCCTTTGTTCTCTAGTAGTGATGTGTATAAATGGTTTCGAAGAGAGGATTTTAAATGTTTTAAAACAGTGAAGCCCTATGACAAAGATAGATAGATAGATAGATAGAGAGAGAGAAAGAGGGAAAGAGATAACGAAAGAAACACGAAAATCAAAGGTAAATGACATATTAGCCAGGCACAGGAAGACCCGCCTGAGAACCGACCACCGACACGCGACCCTCCATTCACGCCACGCAAAGGAAAGGTGGAAAGGCTCCGTAAAGCAAGCAGACGCGGGCCTTTGGACGAATGACGAAAACTAATTGGGAGAAAGTGGTTTAAACGCAGGCTAATCGAGCAAGACACGGAGCGGCAGGCGACTAATGTGATTACGTATGGGCTGCCGCGCGTGGGGTCAAGTGTATGGTGATGCTGCATCGGGGTGGCGAGGATGCGCTGTCTCAGTGACGGAAGTGTGGTGATTCGAGTGAATTGCCGTCGTGATGAGCATAATATAAGTTGAGGGTCTCTATGATTTCCTTTTCTCGCCTTTTCGCGCAATTGTTATTAAATGTTGGGGAGTATGGGTGGTCGTTTAAGAAAATATTCGCTTTATATGTCTGAGAAGAAATCTTTACCGAATATTTAAACGTGAAACACTGAGACGTTCTGAAAAACGTCCTACAATTATGTAATCAAGTTGTACCGTAAGCATCGCCTGCTCCTCACTCACAAACTCATTAGTGAAAATGACTATCATTAGACGTACTAAGTCTATAACGACGATACAACGCCGATCAACGCCCCCTCTCTAGATCTAATTCTCTCTGGTATAAGGAGGAAAAACTAGACAAAGAAAGAACACCAGAACGAGAAGGAAATGGGAGGGAAAAAAGCAACAAAGTTTCCCCTTCCCTTTTACATTAAGCGCTTTGTGAGAACATTAGCTACGACAATAAAGAACCTCGCCTTCTTCCCTCCGGTCGGCCCGCGCCCTCGCCTCCAAGGTGAGGGATGGCCGCCATAAAGGTCAGGCATTAAGTGTATTACGCCTTCTTTGTACCGCCCATTCATGAGAGTGCGCCGAGGTGAGGAAAGCATCCCCGGATTGCATCACACGTGGCGGGGGAGTGGGAAGCATCTCGGGCTTCTAAATATAAATATGAAACAGTGTGTGTGTGTGTGTGTGTCTGTGCAAGTATATGCGCACACACACACACACGGACACGCACACGCACACACACGGACACGCACACGCACACACACACACACGGATACGCACACGTACAAACACAAACACACACACACACACACACACACACACACACACACACACACACATATTACACACACACACATATCACACACACACACATATTATATATATATATATATATATATATAATATATATAATATATATCTATATAATATATATAATATATATCTATATAATATATATAATATATATCTATATAATATATATATAAATATATATTATATATATTATATATATATATATATATATATATATATATATATATATATATATATATATATATATATATATACATGAACAGACAGCTAGATAAGTACACTCGTACTGAAACGCATGTCCAGTGCCGCGCGCCCTAATTGCGCCGCGAGATGAAGGACCGCAGCGCCGCGAGCGAAGCAAAGCCTCGCACTCGAGCAAACCAATTAGCTCTCGCGCCTCGTCCGGCGGCCACTCCAGGACAAAACCTCGATCGCTTTGCACGCGAGGAACTCACCGTGGGCGTAGGCGGCGTGCGTCTGCGAGGAGTGCTGGGTGGTGGGGAGGGAGGTGGTGGAGGGCGCGGCGGCCATGTTGGTGGGGACGCTGCCGATGAGTCGCTCCGTCGCCACAGGAACCATCAGCACGGACGCCTTCGGAGAGAACGCGGGGGCGGGTTAGTCAGGGGAAGGTAATGGGGTTCGGGCGGGCGTGAGATGTGCAGGTGGTTTGGGATGTGTGTGTGTGTGTGTGTGTGTGTGTGTGTGTGTGTGTGTGTGTGTGTGTGTGTGTGTGTGTGTGTGTGTGTGTGTGTGTGTGTGTGCGCGCGCGCGCGTGCGTGCGTGTCCGTGTATGAATATGCGTGTGTATTATGCCAGTTATTGCATAAGTATGGCCGTATATGGTAAAGTATGTTTTCTGGAAAAAAAAATATTTCGCGAATTTCTGAGAAAATGTATAAATATAAATGGATAGTTTTAGTGCTGAACTCATATAGCTGAAAAATCGTTAACAAGAAACTAAAATGACTGACATGTTGGCTTTATCTAATTTAATCGGTATTTTATACATACATATACATTACAATCCAGTCAAATAAAAGTCATAAAAGTCATGGAATGAGAAATTATAAGGCTATAGCATGATTTAATATAGTTTTCCATAACTTTACTATTTAAATTCCAATAAAATTTAAAGTGAAATGTCTTGCACTATTTAAAACAAGAAATAAATAGATCAAAATCACCATAACATTATAGCCTTATTAATCGAACTGTAGTAAAAATACAATAAAAGATCTAAAGGAACTCGGTCCCATTTGAGTAAAATGCAAATGTATAAAAGCATTATCATGTAAATATAATATTAATGAATTATAAAGGAGAACTTTGTCAAACGGATACAATTTCCTCTTCTTCCACAAGCCAAAGCAGAAAATAAATCCACTGAGCAAAATGATGCCGAGATTTTTCCGGTATATCATTTTCTTGCATAAAAATAAATATTTGAAATATATATTGTTCTGGAGGTCTCCTGGTAAGATTATTTTGCTAAAAAAAACACATAATCATGTAAATCTTATGTGTACAAAAATGAAGTTGCTCTCCTTAGAACAATTTCCATTTTTGCAATGTAATAAGCCAATGAAAATTGTCTGACACCTGAAAATAAAAAGCATTATACCCACATAATTTAGAACTTCAAAGTATGCTCCCTCTGTGAATGGCGCCATGTTAAAAAATGAGGGAGAAAACACACAGGTTCAACAAACACCCACGACAGATGCTGGCAAAGCAATGTTAGAGAGTAAAGAAAAGAATCAGAAC
>NC_061836.1:11850672-11860672 GCF_019202785.1 Penaeus chinensis
GGCGTTGCTGATAACGCGGAGTAGGGGAACGGCAAACATAGTGAATAATTTCCACCAGCTCTTTCAACTGTTTTTTTTTTTTTCTTTCTAGTCAAATCTTTGTTGTCAACTTTGTTTGATAAATATTATCGCTGATGTATCCCCACAGAAAAAAAGCCGAGTGCTCTTGGGAAGACAGGGGCGGTATTCTGTACAAGCCATTCGCCCCATCCACTCGTCCGGCCAACATTCACCGCGAGGCCCTTACGCCGCGAACGGAGACGGAAGGCGCTCCAATTTGCCGGAAATAAAAGTCCTAGTCGCCTCTAAACACCTCGCAAATGTGTGACATTATCCTCGTGAAGTGAGGACCGATCTTGATGGAAATCTGCCGTTGACAGATTGGGCGAAGAGGTAGTACAGAACAAGTCTATATAAGTATATAATCTTTGGCACGGAATATCACCGCGTTTGCTAGGCCACCCTTTCAAAAACTTGCAACAGCTGTAAATGATTTAATTTGTCTTTTTTAATTAGAAAAAAATAGCGTGTATACGCGTTGGAGGCCTTATATATACATACGTGTGTGTATATGTGTGTATGATTATATAAATATGTGTGTGTGTGTGTGTGTGTGTGTGTGTGTGTGTGTGTGTGTGTGTGTGTGTGTGTGTGTGTGTGTGTGTGTGTGTGTGTATGTGAGAGTATAAGTATATGTAAACGTAAATGTATGTTTGTGCGTATATATATATGTGTGTGTGTGTGTGTGTGTGTGTGTGTGTGTGTGTGTGTGTGTGTGTGTGTGTGTGTGTGTGTGTGTGTGTGTGTGTGTGTGTATAATATGTAATAAATATATATATATATATATATATATATATATATATATATATATATATATAAAATAATATATATTTATTATATATATAAAATTATATCTATATATTATGTATGATATATATATATAAAATTATATATATATATATATATATATAAATACATACATACACTGTATGTGTGCGTATGCCGAAGAGCATCTGCAAGTTTGAACTTACAAGCATCCGGATACGAACATATATATATCTCGTTTTTGAAAAAAAAAAAAAAAAAAAAAAAAAATATGACAAGAACTCACACACAGTCACCATAACAAGTCCGTTATTCCAGGCGCTCGCTTCCCCTCGCACGCTCTCCTCCCGCGCACAATCGACAGCGCGAGTTCCAAACAAGTCAGAAACACGATCACCGCGACCTGCATCGGAGAGTCGGTTCCGCATTATATCCTCCCCAGCGACGTCGTCCTTTTATCGCACCTTGTCAACACATCATTATCCAAAGCGAGTATAATGATCCCTGTTTGTTGTCGGCTTCCTGGCATCACGGCGAAAAACATCCTTATTCATTCGCGTCTCCATTCAAAAGGAGTTCATCGCTCAGTGAGAGACTTTATATACTGTGCGCAAAACAGTATAGTGTGTGTGTATATATATGTGTTTTTGTTTGTATTTGTTTGTTTGCGTGGTGCGTGTCTCGTATATGTTTTCTGTGTGTGTGTATAGGTGATTTTTGTTTGTTTGTCTGATCGTTATGTATGTTAGTGTTAGTATGTTTGTATGTTACTTTTTATTAGTTTTAAATGATTTATTCATTTTTTAAATTATTCATTTATTTTTTTTAATTATTTATTTGTGTGTGTGTGTGTGTGTGTGTGTGTGTGTGTGTGTGTGTGTGTGTGTGTGTGTGTGTGTGTGTGTGTGTGTGTGTGTGTGTGTGTTTGTAATATGGCTCTAACAGGTGTGTCTGTTAAACGATAGCAAGAGCTGTAGATATTTTCCTTTAATTGGATTTCATCTCTTATAAAAGTTTCTAGTGTTACAGCTAAAAAAAAATACTCCACAACAATAACTAAACAAATAAACAAATGAAACCACGAGAGACGGGAACAAAGAAAGGCATTGTCTCTCCCTAACAGGCATTTAGCATAATACAAACACTCGCTGCTTATTCCCAAACAATGCCAAGCCACAGCGAAACAGTATTACCCAGAGCACCATGCTATTTTAGAAAATAATCGTGTGTGGTTAGGAGGCCAAGCCTGACCTAGGTTTTTGTCTCTCTTTAAGGTCAAAAGGACGGCTTAGCATATTCGCCTTATGAATCCTTAAATACAAGATCTAAAATTCTTATTACCGACGTCTTAAGAAGGAGAGATGCTTCTCATATGCCAAATTAATTATGCGTCCGCTCGAAAAATATACACATATCCGGACTACTAATAACAAAACATCTATAACAATTTAAAACAGTAATAAAAAAAAAATCATAATAAAAAAATAAAAAAATCGACAGTGGAACGTCTTGCCCTGATCTCTTGTGCTTTAAGAATTGTAAAAGCATCCTTTGCCTTCTCGCACGACTGGTTTCCACGTCCTATTGCCTGCAGGAAGACTTCTCTCAGAGGATATTTGTCGATGCGCTTTCCGGATATTATATTAGGAAAATATTGGCCGAGGAAACGCTGTTCGAGTTCATTTTCCCGCTCGGTTTATTGCTAAGTAAACCCGTCGTTGGTGTTCTGTTCTTGAGCCTCTTCCATCTCCTCTCCGTTGTGCCTTCTCTTTTACTTCTGGCGATAAACATTCGCTTGCCGTAATTAACCCTTGATCGCCATGTCAGTATTAAGACTCGGATATTTCCCTTTCATTCAATAGTCTGACAATCCATCAATCACCGTACTGGCTTTTACACCAGCGATGATAACAACCTAGAGCGCAAGAGGAAAGGTATTAACCCTATCATCAAATAACTCTCCTCTCTTTAGCTCAGACGAAACGCCTCACGTGATCTTGATGCGACCGTCCCCTTTATTAACGTGTATTTCATACGCGCTGCACACTAGCTTGTAGATAACCACTTACACGAGAACAAAACAATCCGAAGGCGTTACCTACCGAACCAGTAGCTTGGAAAACTCGAACTAAACTTACTGCACAAATACGCATATGGAAACGGTCATTTAAATGGTCATCTATATGCTTAACAAAACGTATAACGCTTTTCCATTAGCCACACAAAAAATATATTTATATATATATAAATAAATAAAACACAGTGAAAAATAACTGAATACCCCCAAAAATTACATAAATAACATTAACACAAATAAATAAATAAATACAACGCAAAACCAAACTGCATACCGGTAACAAAAAAAAATATCTATCCATCCATCTATAACTTACCAACACGCACGTCAAATTAACAGTCAGATTGATGTTCCGCTTTAAAGAATGATGAATGGGTAGCTCACACAGCCCAGGATATGATGTTTGAATGTAAAATGGAGATGAACGTGAATTCACTTCCCACTAACCCACGGGAGGAAACGTGAGAGCTTCCTGCACATGTAGAACGCTGTAGTAACTTTGTGAATATTATTAGATACCATCACAAGCTTGTTTCACTATCATTATTAGTATTATCATTATCAACATCTTTATTATCATTATTATCATTAACATACCTTTATGTAGTAACTTCGTGAACATTTAGATACCATTAAAACCTCGTGCAATATGATTATTATCATCGTCATCATCACCATCATCATCATCATCATCATCATCATCATCATCATATTAAGATCATATTCATTATCATTGCTATCATTAACATATTATCATTATGTATTAAATTTGTGACCTTTATTACCATTATCATCATTATCATTATATTATCACCATCTTTATCATCATTACTATCATTCTCATTATCATATTGTTGCTGCTAATATTGATATAATTTTCCCCCTTTTAACATCATTATGATTACCTTTATTACCAAACACCTTTGTTTTATCCTTCACCATCGGATTGTCAGCATATGCTTGGTAGGCTTTTTGTTAAAGAAATCATGATGGTGTATAAAAAGTGATAAATACAAGGGAGAGTAATAGTAATAAAAGGAGAGGCTGTGCAAAAATTTGTATAACAGTAGTAATACTGGTAGTACTATTAGATAATGATAATCGTAATAACAATAACAATGACAGTGGTAATAATACTTAAAACAATAATGATAATAATAATAATAACGATAATAATAATAATGACAATGACAATAATAATAATAATGATGGTAATGATGGTGATGGTGGTGATGGTGATGACGATGATAATGACGATGATAATGATGATGACGATCACGATGACGATGACGATGACGATGACGACGATGCTGATGATGACGATAACGACGACAACGATGATGGTGATGGTGATGGTGATGGTGATGATGATGATGATGATGATGATGATGATGATGATGATGATGATGATGATGATGATGATGATGATGATGATGATGATGATGATGATGATGATGATGATGATGATGATGATGGTGATGATGATGATGATGATGATGATGATGATGATGATGATGATGATGTTGTTGTTGTTGTTGTTGTTGTTGTTGTTGTTGTTGTTGTTGTTGTTGTTGTTGTTGATGATGATGATGATGATGATGATGATGATGATGATGATGATGATGATGATGTTGTTGATGATGATGATGATGATGATGATGATGATGATGATGATGATGATGATGATGATGATGATGATGATGATGATGATGATGATGATGATGATAATGATAATGATAATGATAATGATAATGATAATGATGATGATGATGATGATGATGATGATGATGATGATGATGATGATATCTCTATCAATAATAAAAACAACAACAACAACAATAACAATAATAATAATAATAACAATAACAATAATAACAACAATAATAGCAATAAGAATAACAACAATTATAATAATGATAACAAGTTAAAACAGTACCGGACTAATAAAAAATAACCGTACAAAACATCAAAATAAAAACCTCCCTTTAACTGCGACATTGTAACTCCAATCCGGCCGCCCAATGAGCAGCGGATCCTAATCGGAACGAATCTGGGTGAATCCGCCCTTACACGAACGGCGGAACTCCCCCCCCCCCCCAGGTATGCGGTGCGAGACGGAGCTTCTTCGGCGGCGATTCGGGAGGAGGAAGTTTCAGTGTTCGACAAAGGGCAAATTAGGAGTTCTAAATTACATGGCTAAACAGGAGAGGAACTTTTTTATATTCTCTCTTTTGCTTTCTCCGGATTTGGGTTGTTGGAATCTTAAGTACGATTAATTAATTAGAAGAGAAGTTTCCGCGAGTGCTTTTTTTTTTTCTTTTTTTTTGTATGGGTTCGTTGGTTTGTTTGTTATCCTAGTTCGCCTTTTTCTTCCCTTCTTACTATCCCTCTGATGTTCTTCAGTCGCTAGGAGAACTATGACAAGTTTATATCTAACTCCTTTCATCAAATTAAACAAAAATACAGAACACGGTTTTTGCAAAGAGAGCGAAACAACAATACGGACCCGACCCTTCTTCCTAACATATAAGCTTTTATCAAAATACTAATAAACGTGAGAAAGAACAACACATATATGAAAACACCTAAAACAATATCTCTGTTTCATTATAATCCTTTTTACTACGACACCAAACAAAAGACGCCAACGGGAGGAGAAGAAAAAAAAAAAGGCCATTCGTCTCAGCTTTTTACCCAAACGTCCACGTGAAACAGAGCAAGAAATCAAACTGCCTGAAAATAGGTGGAGGAAAAAAATCCCGAATTTCGTAAATCCTCGAAATCCCACGATAAACCTGCCATTAAAAGATATCAGGCTTTAAAACGGAAGAAGAAGAGGACGGAGACCAAGTCAAGGAGAAATGACAGACAGGGCAAGGAGGGAGATATAAGGAAATGAGGAAACGCGGAAGACGAGGGAATGGAGGCGCGAACAAGGACGCAGGAAATGGGAAGACACATGGGAAGAGATGCGAGGCGTAGGAGAGGTGGAGAAAGATAGGCGTCTCATGAATACTAGTGACGATTCATGAGAGAGAGAGAAGGAAAATGAGGGGGAACAAGATGGACAGAGGAGAGGGGGGAGGGAGAGGAGGAAAGGGAGAAGGAGAGGGAGGGGGAAAGGGAGGAGGAAAAGGAGGAGGTAAGGGAGGAGGAAGGGGAGGAGGAGGGGGAGGAGGAGGGGGAGGAGGTAGGGGAGGAGGAAGGGGTGGAGGAAGGGGAGGCGGAAGGGGAGGAGGAGGGGGAGGAGGAGGAGGGGAGGAGGAGGAGGAGGGGAGGAGGAGGAGGAGGGGGGGGAGGGGGAGGAGGAGGGGGGAGGGGGGAGGGGGAGGGGGAGGAGGAGGGGGAGGGGGAGGGGGAGGAGGAGGAGGAGGAGGAGGAGGAGGAGGAGGAGGAGGAGGAGGAGGAGGAGGAGGAGGAGGAGGAGGAGGAGGAGGAGGAGGAAGGTGAGGGGAGAGAGGGGGAGAGAGAGAGAGAGAGAGAGAGAGAGAGAGAGAGAGAGAGAGAGAGAGAGAGAGAGAGAGAGAGAGAGAGAGAGAGAGAGAGAGATAACAGACAGGCAAACAGACACAGAAAGGGAGAGAGAAAGAGACAGAAATAAAGCCAAAGCCAGAAAAAGGGACAAAGAGAAATCGGAACAAACTCCGCTGTTTGCAAGCGTTCACTTCGAACCGGAAGGCACCGCCAACGCCACTTCTCGCGAGGCGTGGGCGAAGGGAAGGCGTGGCAGCAATCTGGAGACGGCAGGCAATCACCACGGACCTCTAGGCGACCACGTGACTTTCGCTCAGTGACCATTTAGCCGAAAAAAAAAAATATATATATATATATAACGGTCTCCTTTCAGCAAACAGGCTGATTAGTTCGCTCTTTCCCTTCTTCAGATCGTGATTTCCCTACTTTTTTCAAAGTAGAGAAGCTATTTTCTGAAGTGTGAATATCACTATATCTCCGATGTGTATTTGATATGTTTATGTATATGTATGCGTAAATGCATATGCGTATGTTGTTGTATGCATGTGGTATACTTATCCCTGTAATGTGTGATTGTGTTCTAAGGTACATGAGCATATGGCTGAATGTGTAAATATGTCTATGTCTATTTCTATATATATGTATATGTATGTTTGCGTCACTATGTATGAATAGCCTCATTCCTCTACCAATCAATTCCCCGATCATTCAACATATCCTCCAACGAACACTGAACATTAATGAACTATTTGTATACCTCCGCCATAAACATTCCTTCGCGTACAAGACAGGAGACCACGAAGTCTCCATAAAACACCCTCTATTCACACGCCTTACTGTCCGACGCGCCATGTGAAGAAAGTTTTCAAACACAGAGATAAACAGAACGGGTGGGCGGGTGAGGGAGTTAGTGTGGGTGGAGGTGGGCATGGGTTAGAGGATAGAAAGGAGGTGGAGGGAGGGGTACGAGCTAGAAAAACAGTAGCATTTCTTAAAGATGATTTACGAGAAGGGTCTCAGGATCGAGAGAAGGTAATTCCCGAAAAGCGGTTATGGAAAGACCTCTTTCTTTTTCTCTCTCTCTCTCTCTCTCTCTCTCTCTCTCTCTCTCTCTCTCTCTCTCTCTCTCTCTCTCTCTCTCTCTCTCTCTCTCTCTCTCTCTCTCTCTCTCTCTCTCTCTCTCTTCTACTCAAACCTCCTCTTTTCTTCCCTCTCCCTCCCCCCGACTTGTTTTTTCTCCCTCTCTTTCCTTCTCAAATAAACCTTGTCGCCATCCTCGTCGCCGTGACCGCCCATCAATCGCTCCATGACGAACAATACACTTCCCCTCTTGTCTCCCCTGCCCCACTGCCCCACTGCCCCTCCTCGGGCGACTTGGATCACGAGTACACGCACAAACAACCTCAATTGCGGCCTCAACATCTCTCGACGACGGGCACGCTCCTTCACACTCCGCGGATAATCTGCACTAACAAAATCGGAATCCGATATAAGAAATGTCTCCTCGCCCTCCTCCTTAATATATTCTGGGAGCAGAGAACACTCACGTCTCTAGTGACTCTCGAGTGATAGGATTACAGCGCGCGGCGGACGGCACAAGAAGGTGGGAGGGCGGGAGGGAGGGGGTCGGGTAGGGGAGATGGGTGGGGGATGGGTGGGGGCGTCGCGGCTGAGGATCACTCGATGTACCACGGTACAATTGTGTGCCAGTGACAGCAGCGTCTCCCGGCGTCCGGCTCTGAGGCTCGAAGCCGTGGAGATGCGGGCGGATACACAGTGATCGCGGCCGAAGTTTCCCGGACACTGGCGGGTGGGCGGGACAGAGAAAACGCGGCTTCCAGTGGCTCGGTCCCGATACAAAACCTGCGCACTGATACCAAACTTATATAGACACACATCTCTTCTGTACATCTTGTTTTCCCTCGCTCCCAGGCCGTGGGCTTGTGTGAGCTGGACGGGCACTTCGATAAAACCTCAGTGAACTACGATGAACAAGAGATTGCCGAGCCGGAGGAGTCTAAAGGGCACGGCTTCCACATCTGACTGATGACAACTGGCGATGCTGTATCTCTCCGGTCGACGTGGTAACAGTGTACCTGCGCTGCTAGGACGACGGGAGATCTCGCAGAAAGCCAGCACAATTTATCGGAGTTTTTGAAGTTGTGACTTCAATTTTTCGGCCCACCCCCCCACACCAACTTTGAGGCTAATGACCTTCCTTGAAGAATAGGTTGTCCTGAAATTTGCGTAATGGGATGATTCTTGCCGTAGTGTCTGATATGTCATACCAAGGGAATAGTGCATTTATATGGTATTTGGGTTTTGCGTCGTTTAATTTCTTATAGGTGGGTGGGATTTCGTGTGTCGTCCGCCGGGATAATGTAATAATAATCATTCTCTGCTTTTCTGGTGTGTCCCTTTTCTGGTTTATTTCTGTCGTTGCTCCCATTTTATCCCGTCTCTTCTACATCGCTCTCCGCAATTTTGCCACATTGCACACGCCTTTGCCCCTCCCTTCGGCGCAAAATCCTCGCCCAGTTCTTTCTTTTACGCCTTACTCTGGAATGCCATTGTCTTTTAATTATATGGGTCCGGCAACTAGATAGGGTAGATCGGGCGTTGACCCGGCCCAGCCCAACCTTGCTCCCCATGTGTGTCATTTGCGATTCAGCACTGGTATGTGTGCTCTTTGGTTTATGATCGTTTTTTTGTTCGGGGCATGCTTGTCATTTGGATTGGTGTGACCTTTCATCATGGATTCGGGGTTTCTCCTGAATGGATTATTGCTCTGCACAATTGCATGCATTTACAGCTGGACTGATGGATGAAGTGCCAAGCTACAGGACCGGGCGCCTGCACCATACGGCGTCTGCGGCGTGCCACTAAGCAAGGCAGAAGGGAAAAGGAACAAGGGTTCTTGTGAAACATATACAAACACAGATATTGGATGAGTCAGAGCGATAGCGAGAGATTCGAGTGAGCGAGCGAGCAGCGAGAGCGGAGCGAGGCGAGAGATCGAGGCGAGAGCGAGAGAGCGAGCGCGAGAGAGAGAGAGAGAGCAGAGAGAGAGAGAGCGCGATAGAGCGAGAGCGAGAGAGAGAGAGACGCGGCGACGAGAGAGAGACGAGAGCGCGCGCGCGCAGCGCGGCCGACGAGCAAGCGTCGAGCGAGAGCGTCGCGAGCGCGCGGAGCTCGAGCGCGAGCGCGCGAGAGCGAGAGAGTAGCGAGAAGACGAGAGAGCGCGAGGAGCGAGCGAGACGCGCGGAGCGAGCGAGAGAGCGCGCGAGCTAGCGCAGCGAGAGCGAGCGCGCGCGCGCGCGCGCGCGCGCGAGCGAAGAGAGCGAGATCGAGCGCGAAGAGAGAGAGATCGAGCGCATCTACGAGAGCGAGCGCGCGAGCGACGAGAGGAGCATCCGCGAGGCGCGAGCCGAGTGCGCCGATAGCGCTGCGAGCGAGACGCGCGAGAGCGAGCTCGCTGCTCGCGCGTCGCGCGAGACTCGCTCGAGCGGCAGTCGAGAGATCGCGCGCGCGCGCGCGCGGACGATCGAGCAGAGACGAGAGCAGCGTCGCGCTGCGCGACAGCGCGAGCTATCGCTCGCTCGCGCGCGCGCGACGCGCGATCGC
>NC_061836.1:11865672-11870672 GCF_019202785.1 Penaeus chinensis
CGGGGGGGGAGGGGGGTGGGGGAGGGGGGAGAGCTGGGGGGGGAAAAAGAGAGGTTGAGGAAGGGGGAGAGAGAGAAAAAGGGGAGAGGGGGGAGAAGAGCGGGGGGAAAAGGGGGGGAGAGGGGATGGGGGGGAGAGGAGAGAAGGGGGGAGGGGGGAGGGGTTGGGGGAAGAGATGAGAGAGAAAGGGGGGGGTGGGGGGGGGAGAAGGGAGGAAAAAGGAAGGGGGAGAACCGGGGGGGAGAAGGGGAAGAGGGAGAAGTGAGGGGAGAAGAGGAGGAAATGATGATGAAGATGATGAGATGATGATGATTTAGATGATGGGTGATGATGATGATGTTTATGATGATGATGTGATGATGATGTTTATGAGAGGGAAGCATAAAGGAAGAGGGAAAAAAGAAGAAATACAAAAAGAAACAGAGAAACCCCTGAGAAGAAGAGAAAAGGAAAACGGGGAAAGGAAACAAAATTTTACGTGGAGAATGAAAACAAACAAAAAAAAAACACGAAAACTAAAGAAAAAATATCAACAACAAAAAAGGGAAAAGCCCAAAAAACATGAATCAAAAAAAATTAAAACCCTGCAAGGGCTCCCTCCCCCCCCTCCCCCCTCCTCCCTCCCTTCCTCCCTCCCTCCTCCTCCCCTCCTCCTCCATCCCTCCCTCCCTCCCTTTCCCTCTCTCCTCCCTCCCTTCCTTCCCTCTCTCTTTCTCTCCATCGTTTTCTCTTTCTCTCTCGTTCTCTCTCTCTCTCTCTCTCTCTCTCTCTCTCTCTCTCTCTCTCTCTCTCTCTCTCTCTCTCTCTCTCTCTCTTTCTTTCTCCTGCCCTCTATCTCTCTTTCTCTCTCCTCTTTCTCTCCCTCTCTTTCTTTTTCCTGCCCTATATCTCTCTTTCTCTCTCCTCTCTGTCTCTCTTTCTCTCTCTGTCTCTCTGTCTCTCTTTCTCTCTCTGTCTCTCTTTCTCTCTCCTTCTCTCTGTCTCTCTTTCTCTCTTCCTCTCTCCTTCTCTCTATTTATCCTTCTCTCTATCTTTCTTAATCTATCTTTCTTTCAGGAAAAGGGTGAAGCGGGGAAAAGGGAGAAAATGAGAAGAAGAGAAAGAAGGGTGAAGGGTAAAAGAGAAAAAGGGGAGATAAGAAGGGCGAAAAGATAAAGAGAAGACCAGAAGGGAAGAAGAAAGAGGAGAAGGGAAGAAAGGGAGAAAGAAATAAAGCAAGAAAGGGAAAGGGTAAAAAAGGGAGAAAGAAATAAAGGAAGAAAGGGAGAAATTAATAAGAGAAACGGGAGGTGCAAAGAGGAACGGGAGGTGGAAAGAGGAACGGGGGGAGGAGGGGGGAGGAGGAGGGAGGAGGGGGGTGATTGATTACCAAGCAGACAGCCGGAAAATCGCTCGTACCTCGAGTCTTCCGCCCACGAGGCACACGCGACGCTAATCGTGTTAAGCCTACCTTGCTGCTTCAAATCGGGAAGACAATTCGTAGTCTTGAAAGGAAGGATATATATATATATTTTAAGTTTAATTCTTGAAAAAAAAAAAATGTAATCACCTGTAATCATATTAAACAAACGACTACATGCTTCCAAATCATTAATTCCACACCAGAATTTAAAAGCGACTGATCTACCTGTAAAAAAAAAAAAAAAAGCTGCGTCCCAAGCAAACCCACGCCGAGCCCCGGAACAATTATAACCGCAATAAACAGGAAAGGAAGACCTTCTCCTAACACGACAAAGGAACCTCCGAGAGCGCCCGAGTGTCGTTGAGCAGCTCGTAGAAGGCAAGACGACAGGGCAGGTCAGCATTACCCAGAGGTCGTAAAGTCGTTGATCTTTCGCCGAGTCCATAATCACGACTCCTCCTCCTGAGAGGTGCCAACGCGGGGCATCTCTGTTCCTCCTTATGCGCAGTTTCGTTGTGGAAAGCATTTTGGAAGCACGGTTATCATTTTTGTTTTTTCAAGTTAAGGGAACGAGATGATTTGAATATGCGAAAGGTTGTGTTAATATATTATATCAGTTTTTGTTTTTTAATGTACGAAGAGATAAATATGGTGCAGATACATCGTTATGACAACTGAGCTCAGGGATCAACAAGTACATGTGTTTAGAGTGGCACTCCGCTTGCCTCCGACTATCTCTCTCAGACTAAGCTTCAGAAAAGAAATGAGATTGTAGAGGACGTAAATAAGTACACAGCATGAACGTCAAAAGCTCCATTACGTCAAGAGGACATAAAAAAATATTTATGACCAGCGTCCACTCATCACCAGTTTCCCTTAACTTATCTTGCCTGCCCTCTCTCGCTCTCTCTCTCTCTCTCTCTCTCTCTCTCTCTCTCTCTCTCTCTCTCTCTCTCTCTCTCTCTCTCTCTCTCTCTCTCTCTCTCTCTCTCTCTATCTATTTATCTATCTATCTATTTATCTATCTATCTATTTATCTATTTATCTATCTATCTATTTATCTATATATTTATCTATCTATTTATCTATCTATCTATTTATCTATCTATTCATCTATCTATTTATCTATCAATTTATCTATCTATTTATCTATCTATTTATCTATCTAATTATCTATCTATTTATCTATCTATTTATCTATCTATTTATCTCTATCATCCTTTTTTCTCTTTCACCCTCTATCACTCTCTTTCTCTCACCCTCCCTCTCCTTCTCTCCTTCTCTCCCTCTCCCTCTCCCTCTCCCTCTCCCTCTCCCTCTCTCTCTCCCTCTCTCTCTCCCTCTCTCTCTCCCTCTCTCTCTCCTTCCCTCTCGATCCTTCCCTCTCTCCCCGTCTCTCATGTTTTTCTTTTTCCCCTTCTCATCCCTCCCTCGCCCTCGTCCTTTCGCTCTCTCCTCCTCTTTCTTCTCTCTTCAAAAGTCTCACTTCTTCGCAACCCTCGACGTTGTTAAAAGTCCGAGAAACACAGATAAACACCGCCCTCTTGTTCACAAAGCCCGGTAACTTTCCTTTACAGAGCTTAATACAATCCGAAAAAGAATAACGAAAGACATTCAGTGCGCTTTTTTTTTATCCCCTACCCCCGCTCCCTTCCTTTACTGATCCAAATCCCCCCTCCCCCTTCTACATCCGGGTTCTCGTTTCGGGAACCACTCGAGTATGCCACAATCACGCCCTCTCCACTTGGCAGACACGGTGCCAGAAAGTCGTCTTAAAGATGTCCTCCAAAAGGCAAATAGAAAAGAATTCTTCTTTTATTTTCTCCATTTCACTTTTTAAACCTTTTACACCCCAGACAGTTTAACTTTTTCAAACAGAGAATGCCGGTTCAAAGTCTTCTTTGTATCCTCACACTTTTTCCTTCCACCTCTTTTTTCACATATACCAACCTTTACCTCCCCCCCACAAAAAAAACAAAATTCGTGTCCCTCGCTATATCTAAACATCCTGCCATGTTGCTAGGCCATTCACAAACAAGTCGCGGCGACCATCCCTTCGCCGGATGTGTACAGAGCGAAGGCGCGTCGGGAATAAGTAGCACCGGCAACACAACACGAAAATCCACTCAACTCGAAAACCCCGAGTCCGGAGGTCTCGTCGAGGAGCGCCGCGGTGCAGATAAATGATTCTCTCGCAAGTTCCAGAAAATCCATGAGGTTTTCCTTCCTTCTGCGTCTCACTCCATCTCCCCCGTCGGGATCTTTATTACGTCTACCTCTCGACGCCAAGATCAAATTAAACTCCCGGCGATCTTTAGGCACCTTTTGTTTGTTTGCTCTGACCTGTTTGGTGTCCAAATGAGTGGATTTTTTTCGTCTTTTTTCTAGGACCTGCCTTGAATTCATATCCGTTTTTGCTCGACGTTATGTTGATGTTTATTTCTCGTATTTTCCTTTACAGCCTGTACGACACTTCTGAACAACAAATAGCCAACAGAGTTTTTTACGTGACTCACAGACAGACAAAAAAGCAATGCAGCCTCGCAAGATGACCAAGGAAGACAGGCGCATCTGCAGCCCTAATGATCTTAGAGTCATTAGCTAATACAGAAACTCGCCAAACTTTTTTTTTACGACCAAACGTCATAAAACTGGCTTGCCATCATTTAGACCACCTCGGGCTAAATGACTTGACACTCTAAAGTATGAACGAGCACAGGAAGGGACGAGGGTTGAAAAAGGATCATAAACCAAAGGACAAACAAGGTCACCTGTTAATCAGCGTCGACGATACACCTGAGGCGACGAGCAAGCGGCCCATGCTCACCCACGCCCTGATTACGTCACTCTCAACAACAGGTATCTTATCTACTCTGTTCAACCGACTGGTGTAGGTATGCACTGGCTACTGTATAACTCTAGATATTTACTACTGGTTCATCTATTAGGGCTGTCCATGCAAATCAAGTGCACACACGGCATAGAAGCATCATTATATTCTGTAACTATTAATGATCATCAGTTATATCTATATATCTACAATGAGGCTCTATGATATAACATATTTAATAAAAAAAGCAAGTGATTACCATTAAAAGCAATTTAGCAATATTAATTAAAATGCAAGTTTTAGTTAAAGTCTACAGAAAAATCAAAGCAATTTGATCTATTTAAAGCCGGAAAAAAACTACTTTTATTTATTTATAATGATTGTGATTTTCGTCAAATGGAAACTCAATCATTCAAGAAAAAATGACCAACAATAAGCATTATAAAACCTAGCTATAATAAAAACCAACCAATGGCATCATCAATAGGCCTACATTGGTTGAGCGAAGGCCTATCACCTGAGAGGTTCTTCAGGCTACACATGTCACCGATTTTTTACAGGCTGTAGTGTTTTCCAATTCAGGGAAATCAGTTTTCAATCATTTTCTTAAGGGAATTGTATTTACAAGAAAAAAAAAAAATAACGGAAAGAAAACTCAAAAAAAAAGTTTGGGCAAAAGTCAAACAAGTAATTAGGGGGAAGAAATTTGTTTTTTCCTTTTTTACCATTTTCCAATATTTTGGGGATCATATTTGTGTGGGGGGGGGA
>NC_061836.1:11878172-11885672 GCF_019202785.1 Penaeus chinensis
CAGAGATAGGAATGACGATGGGGGACGGAGAGAGATAGGAATGATACGACGGAGGAAGGGGGAAGGGAGAAAAGAGGGGATTTCAAGTGGTAAATTAAGTGACATAAATAACCAACCAAATTTAGTTCCACCAAAAGGGGAAGGAAATATAAAACAATTTGGTAACCAGAAAATGATGAAATGATAGCAAGTGCACATCCCAAGAATCCCTAACACATATATGCAAATCGCCATCACAGGATAGCCCTAAGCCTTACATAAAATACAAAACCGAAGCTTAAAACACAATAAACAAGTGCCCTTCCACCCCCTACCACCTAATCGCACCTCGTAACGCACTCGAGATTCATATATCAGAGGTATCCTTTGAGGTTTTTCGCTCTGGTAGTTGTTATTACTCGTTCTTGCATATCTTCACGCTCTGGCACAGTGCCAGGAACGAGCGGCACGCCGAAGATAACATGCGAGTGCCCGAGGCAAGGTGGTGGTGTCTCGAGTCCAGCAAAAGGAACACGCGAACTGATCTCGCTTTTACTTTACAATCAAGACGAATGGCCTTAAGCGTTGTCCTTAGTTACATTTCGTTTTAGTATACTATCCTAAGGAATCTGTCTTTTAAGTCATTTTTGAGTGAAGGGAGAGAAGGTGAGAGAGAGGAGTTTATATACAGCGTCCTTTGAAGTGGATCAAAGCCTCCCATCAGCACACACATACACACACGCACACACACCCGTACAACCACGCGTGCACGTAAATGGCCGAACAAAATATTACGGTCACTCTTCTTTTGCGTTTAAATGAACACCATAAAGATAAAAAAAAAAAAAAAAAAAAAAAAAAAGCCTACTCAGGCAAAACCCTCGGATGTAAAAATAAGTTGATTTCAATGCAATCAAATGACGAGGAAATGATGACTAAAAATTCATTGCTAGGACTTACGAAAGGGAATTATCAAATTTCATTGAGGATCAAATTCGGGTCAATGTTACTAGAAAGAAGTTAGGTCAGCAATTTCTTCAATCTATCGAGAGTCAAAAACAAGAAAAATCACGAAAACGAAAAAACTGGAAGAAGAGGAGGACGCGGAGGAGGCGGGGGAGGAAGAAGAAGAGGAGGAGGAGGAGGAGGAGGAGGAGGAGGAGGAGGAAGAAGAAGAAGAAGAAGAAGAAGAAGAAGAAGAAGAAGAAGAAGAAGAAGAAGAAGAAGAAGAAGAAGAAGAAGAAGAAGAAGAAGAAGAAGAAGAAGAAGAAGAAGAAGAAGAAGAAGAAGAAGAAGAAGAAGAAGAAGAAGAAGAAGAAGAAGAAGAAGAAGAAGAAGAAGAAGAAGAAGAAGAAGAAGAAGAAGAAGAAGAAGAAGAAGAAGAGGAAGAAGAAGAGGAGGAGGAAGAAGAAGAAGAAGAAGAAGAAGAAGAAGAAGAAGAAGAAGAAGAAGAAGAAGAAGAAGAAGAAGAAGAAGAAGAAGAAGAAGAAGAAGAAGAAGAAGAAGAAGAAGAAGAAGAAGAAGAAGAAGAAGAAGAAGAAGAAGAAGAAGAAGAAGAAGAAGAAGAAGAAGAAGAAGAAGAAGAAGAAGAAGAAGAAGAGAAAGAAGAAGAAGAAGAGGAAGAGAAAGAAGAAGAAGAAGAAGGAGAGAAAGAAGAAGAAGGAGAGAAAGAAGAAGAAGAAGAAGAAGAAGAAGAAGAAGAAGAAGAAGAAGAAGAAGAAGAAGAAGAAGAAGAAGAAGAAGAAGAAGAAGAAGAAGAAGAAGAAGAAGAAGAAGAAGAGAAAGAAGAAGAAGAAGAGGAAGAGAAAGAAGACGAAGAAGAAGGAAGAAGAAGGAGAGAAAGAAGAAGAAGAAGAAGAAGAAGAAGAAGAAGAAGAAGAAGAAGAAGAAGAAGAAGAAGAAGAAGAAGAAGAAGAAGAAGAAGAAGAAGAAGAAGAAGAAGAAGAAGAAGAAGAAGAAGAAGAAGAAGAAGAAGAAGAAGAAGAAGAAGAAGAAGAAGAAGAAGAAGAAGAAGAAGAAGAAGAAGAAGAAGAAGAAGAAGAAGAAGAAGAAGAAGAAGAAGAAAATGAAGAAGAAGAAGAAGGAAAATAAAAATAAAAATAAAAATAAAAAGAAGAGGAAGAGGGGGGAGGGAGGGAGAGGGAGGAAGGGAGGGAGGGAGGGAGGGAGAATAATAATAATGAAATAAAATATGATAAAATAAAATAAAATAATATAAAAGAAGGAGAAGAAAAAATAAGATGAAGAAAAGGGAGGAGGAGGAGGACATGCATGAAGGAGCAGCAGAGGACACACCAAGACGCCCGTTTCCGATCCACTATTATTGTTCTCTTCTCCTCCCTTCTTCGTGTTTCCTTCATCAGAGCGTGCGCGTCTCTCTTCATTACCGGCAAGATTTTCTCCCTTATTAACATGCTCCGCTCTCTTGTCGGCGTATCCTAACGTCATTTACGAGAGCAAAGTTTATCTAAAAAAATAATCCAGCATTTTTGTCAGGCAGACTCTTGACGCCTATTTTATCGCTAGTCGCAAAATATTACATCGAAAATTATACAGGATGGTTAATGGCTGACTGGCTAGTTAAGCAAACTGATTGACCTATATCGACTGACTGATTGATTTACTGACTCTCCTCCTGCTGACTGGTTGACTTACTGACTAACCACCACCCAACTAACCGAGCAACAGACTGACTGCGTGACTGACTGCCTTCACCCCATCCCAAGAATCAGCATCAGCGTCAGCATCAGCAGCACAAGCACACCAGCGGAGCCTCACTCCTTGGTATGCAGAACTCAGCATGGTCGTCTGCCAGTAACTTTGCACTTTATATTCACTCTTGATCAGAGCCGTTCTGTTTCCCTGATACATACATCCCTCTTGTCTTACATCTACTTGCTATCTCTCCAAAGAACGCTAGCCAATACCCACACCTTAACTACAGGGAAATATATTTTGACGACCCTCCTTCCGTGTTCAGTTGTGTCCCTATTACTCGAGGTGGAGGAAGAAGTCTCCTTCGCTATGACGCCGCTGGTCTCACATGGACGACCATTACGAGACAATATTAACACTCTCTCGCCGTCCCGCCGCGCCTCCTCGACACATTCCTCACACCGGCTTGCCTAAACGGGCGGCGCTGGACTGTAAAATCCGCCGTAGATTATGCCGGACGGATCCCGATTTTAATAACTGCATTCTCTAGGCCATTATAATTCAAAGTCGCTAGTAACATATATGAAGGGGGGATAATGTCCATTAATATGCAAAACCACGACTACAAATCTAAATATCTTTCGCGGGGCGCACCAGACCACACCCCTCCGTCACGCCCGCACTCGATTTCCATGTTATTATGGGCGCTCCTGTCTACAGATAAAAAGTGTTTAGTTGAATATTACACGCGATAACTTCTCGAGATACAAATATACACACCCATTGAACTTAAATCGACGTTCTTATTCAATCGTGAGTAAATTAGCATGAATATCTGTATTCATCCATCTTAATCCTATCAACGTTCTTTCACGAAGAATAAGGAAAATATATCTTAATAAACAATCAAACCCTTAAACACAGAATGACGGAAAACTACAGGACTTTAAAAAATGCAGAACAAAATAGTCTAGCTTTGTGGCCCAGACAATCAGCGCCGCGTCTCTCTCTCGCAGAACTGACTCGGTTAATGGGCCACGGAATTTCGATGCGACGGCAAGGGGAAAAAGGGATGGGACTCCGACATCCCTCTGTCTTAATATCCGATCTCTTCTTTCTCTTAACATCCGATCGCTTCCTTTTTATCATCATTCAACCTCCTCTTTTCTCTAATCATCCGATTTCCTTCCTCTTTCTCCACCGCGACTGAAACACGTAAAAAACTGTCGCTTTTCATTACGTGAGGTCGTAACACTGATCGTTAAAACATTAACCTTTCTATAACGAGCTGGCAACGGAGCGCGGAGTCCCCGTGGTTCTCGCATACCTGTGGGAATGCGGTAGATAAGGGTCGCGGGGGCACGTCGGGGGTCGCACCTGTCCTCTTGCCTGTAACCTCCCCTTCGGTACTTCACATAGTTCACCTTTCCGCCCCTATGCCATTATCTGGTTATGTCTGAGTGACGTTAAATATTCCTGATTTTTATATAAAGCAATAGTCTATCCACGGGAGCTGTGTCGCTGTCAGTATCCATTCCCGCCGTCTCCCCTTCATGTCCATGTGTAATGAGACTCGTCAGCATTCCAAAGCCGCCGCTGACGGCGAAACAAATCCGCTGATGTCTCTCTCTCTCACCTGACGCTTACGACCAAGCATCCGCCGTTGGATGTCGATTCTGATGAAAGACTCACTCTTGCTCACTGTCATCATTCCCTGAAGCTAGTTAGGCGAAGGAAAAAACTCCCAAAAAATCCCCCGAAAACATCTGGACTTCGAAATGCGCCACGTTCTCCGTCCTCCTTAGCTTTTCCTGACAGGCCTACTTCCCCGCTTCCTCTCCTCTCTTCCCTCCCCGTATTTTTTCTCTGCTTGCTTCCAACTCGCCCACCGTTGCTTGTCTTTTGTCTCCTCCTCCCTTCCCTTCACTCCATTTTTCTTACTCCTCTTCATGTTTTCCCTCTTTCAGTGTAGAAAAAAAAAATCATCAGAATGACCCACCGAGGGAGAGACACTGAGGTGAAGGGTAAGAGCGACTGACGTCAAACGCAGCACTTTCATAGCGGAACCGGGCTCTCACGAGGGACCCGGTGTCAATACCTACAAGATTCGCTTTCATTTATGTTCAACTTTTCCTTTCTTTTCTTTTCTTTTTTCTCTCCATATTCTTTCAGTTACTGATCAACGGAATTGCAGTACATTTAGAAGAGAAGGGACTAGATCATTTAACATTACATTAAGAAAAAACAACAACTATGGTTCTGTTCGGCGACTCCTGCAAGATTCACGAAAATGTGTAAATAGATGCGTACAACTGTAAGCTCAAAATAGCGAATACGAGCGAGGGGGTGAACGAACGAGTCTCGGAATCAGCGAGTGGATGAACAGACGACTACTTACGAGTGTTCATTATGCTGTACTTGGGCGTATTCAGGTTCGCGTGCGCTGGCTGGCGGAGTGCCGAAAACAGACAGCGGAAAGCGCCCGCCTTCTCGGCACACACAATATTTCCACTCCACACAAAGGCTACTAAAAACCACAGACTCCATCGCGTTCTTGAACCAATTTCTTTGCCTTCCTCGAGACCTGGGGCCCCCTTCCCCCTTTCCTCCCTCCCCTCTCCCCTCTCCCCTCTCCTCTTCCCCCCGCGTCCTTGTGCATGGCATCTATCCTTTACATCTCAAAAAGCCGTTCCGTCAAGAGCGGCCGGTAAGAGGAGGAGGAAAACAGGAAACGCGAAAGAAGAGGGAAGCGAGGTCGGACTCGCTCGCACAAAGGGAGGGAGGAGGAGGAGGAGAGGGAGAGGGAGAGGGAGAGGGAGAGGGAGAGGGAGAGGGAGAGGGAGAGGGAGAGGGAGAGGGAGAGGGAGAGGGAGAGGGAGAGGGAGAGGGAGAGGGGGAGAGGAGAGGGAGAGGGGGAGAGGGAGAGGGAGAGGGAGAGGGAGAGGGAGAGGGAGAGGGAGAGGGAGAGGGAGAGAGAGAGAGAGAGACGGGGAGGGAGGAAGAGGGAGAGAGAAAGGGAAAGGACGAGAGAGACGGTGAGTGAGAAAGAATACATCTATAAAGAAAGACCAAGTGAGGCATTAAGACGCAAAAAACGAGAGGGAGAGAGAGAGTGGCTAAGATCTACGGGGGAGGGGGGGGGGTGTAACGAGAGAGCGAGAAAGAACAGAAAAAAGTAATCTTTGTGGCCATCCATTAACGAGACCCTTCACGACGGTAATGCGAGGTCTCTGCAGCGCTCCTCTGACTGACGCAGATTTACCTGATGGCGTTCGTCCCGCCGGCGAGTGAGGCGAGCGGGATTCTCGCCCTTCACTCAGGCCTCATTCTCCTTCCTTCGTTTCCTCCACCTTGCCCTCTCCGGCTCTCTTGCCCTCTTGCTCTTTCGCTCTTAATTCATACCTTGTTCTCCTTCCTTCGTTTCCTCTCTCTCGCCCTTAACTCGTGGGTTGTTCTTCCTCTCTTCCTCTCTATTTCTCGCTTGCCCTCTCGTCCTCGCCCTCTCGATTCACTGGTTGTTCTATCTCCTGCCTTTCCTTCTTCCTCTCTTACCCTTTCGGTCTCGGCTCACGGATTGTTATTCCTTCCTTTCCTCCATCTTCCCCTCTCACCCTTTCGCCTTAGACTCCTGCGTTATTCTTTTTCATTTTCTTCATATTACTTTTTTTTTTCTCTCCCACTCACAACTCATGAGGTGTTCTTCCACTTGCCTTTCCTCCACCAACAGGCCTCTCTCTCCTCTCTTCTTCCTCCCTCCCCATCCTCCCCTCTCGCCCTCTACTAATCAGATCCCCCAATCCCAGTTTCTCATTCAACTTCCAACCCTGCACTTTGGTGGGGGAGATGGAAGGGGGTGGCACCTGAAGTTATTGAAGAGAAAGACTTTAAAGCGAACAACTTTCGTCTAGTATTTTCTCTTTTCATCTACTTTTTCGTGTCACCCGACGTGCAGAAAATACTAACACCTCTCTTCATCTCCTTTTCTCTTTTCAGTTTTTCTCTTTTCAGTTACTCTCTTCTCTCGCTTCTCAGGCCATCCACGCTATCTATCATCGTTCTCTAGCTCTCATTTCCGTCTGTCTGTCACTCCCGTAATCATCTTGTCACTTCTCGCCATCCATGACGACAGGTATGACGCGTCACGGGGAATGTACAGCTTGTACTCGGCACGCGATCGTCAGAACATGACTGAACAACACGAACGGAGGTGTGAACACCCCTTATTCTCATACATACAACACGGACGAGTTCATGGACACCCCGTTGTACTCGTGAATACAACATGGACAGACATTTGAACACTTCCCTTTGTACTAATGCACACAGTATTTAAGAAGGTCCATCCCTTGACCCACGCAACATGAACAAAAGTTGTACCACCGTCTCCCTTTGCATCCGTTCACACACTCCTTTTGTTGTCACGAAAGCAACGTGACCAGAAATGCGACTCCCCTTCCCTCTCGCCTTGGCACCCACACATACTTGTTTTTATTTTTCTGTTCGATTCGCATTAACAATGACAAAATAAAACGCTCCTGATTTCTTGTTCGGGAAGGGAGCGCGTATGCAAACCCAAGCGGCTGCTCCAAAACACGCTAGTATAAACCCCAAGTAACTCCAATTCTAAAGGTAATTGCAGTGATATTTTACACACACTACGGCGTCTGGGTGTCCTGATTTTAGCTACACGGCATTCGGTGCAATATCCCTTTAGCAGTACCGGAACTAGAGGCTATATTCACGAACAGCAACTTTAACGGTAAAGTCCGTCTCCAGTGACAAATTTTATCAGTACAGTATCAATTACTTTCTCTGTCTGTCTACTTATCTTCCTCCCTTTCTGCTATTTCCCCGCCATCCATCTCT
>NC_061836.1:11893172-11910672 GCF_019202785.1 Penaeus chinensis
GAGAGAGAGAGAGAGAGAGGGAGAGAGAGAGAGAGAGAGAGAGAGAGAGAGAGAGAGAGAGAGAGAGAGAGAGAGAGAGAGAGAGAGAAGAGAGAGAAAGAGAGAGAGAGAGAGAGAGAGAGAGAGAGAGGAGAGAGAGAGAGAGAGAGAGAGAGAGAGAGAGAGAGAGAGAGAGAGAGAGAGAGAGAGAGAGAGAGAGAGAGAGAGAGAGAGAGAGAGAGAGGAGAGAGAGAGAGAGAGAGAGAGAGAGAGAGAGAGAGAGAGAGAGAGAGAGAGAGAGAGAGAGAGAGAGAGAGAGAGAGGAGAGAGAGAGAGAGAGATAGATCCCTTCATTAACCTTCCAAAGACACGTTTCCTCATTATCCCCCTCTAATAACCTCACCTTATGAAGTGAATCACAAGTACAAGGGTACTCTAGAACACATCCGAACCTCCGCGCACAGGAGAAAGGAAACACTATTTACTGCTGCTATGGCTAATAGTAACAATCATCATAAAGGTATTACTAGGGATAATGAGTATGATAACAATAATAAAATCAATAACAATGATAATAGTGGTAATAATAATAACAATAATAATGGTGATAATAACAACAATAGTAAAAATAATCACAATAATAAAAAATAAAAAAATAATGATGATGATGATAATACTGATAATAATAAAAAAATAATAATAATAGCGTCAATATCCAAAACATGAAACAAAAATCAAAACTCTCCCCACACCGCCACCTTCCCTCCCTCACTCAACACAACGCTAGCGACTCACCAGGTTGCGGCGAGGGTGCGAGGCCGTCGGGTCGTCGCTGTCTGGTGTCTGAGCCTGTGGAAGAGAGAGAGAACAAATGTGAGAAACGAATGAATAATCCCCAATATCGAAATATAAAAAGATAAAAATATACAAAAGCTAAAACGTGGTTAATAACTTCCCTTCCTTCGCTCCTCCTTTAAAAGCGTTATAGCCATCTTTCACGCACAAGCAGAGGCACCGCAATCTACGTGTGCTTCCTCCTCAAGCTCCTTATTATACCTCGCAGCCTCCGCGGATCTCAGGGATAAACATCCTCATCCTGTCCTCGATATAAGAGCGCAACCCGAGGCGGAACAAAAGGTCGTTTGAAGGCACTCGGGGAGGTCAAGAGAGTGATCAGGCTCTTCCACCTTCAATATTGGGTTTCGCTCCTGCTAATTCGGTTGGCCGCCTCGGGATGGGCGTCGAGGGGATAGGCGTCTGAGGGGGATGGGCTCCGGGGGGATGGGCGTCTGAGGGGGATGGGCGCTGGGGGGATGGGCGCTGGGGGGATGGGCGCCGGGGGGATGGGCGCCGGGGGGATGGGCGTCCGAGAGGATGGGCGGGATAGGGGGATGGGCGTCCCATGGGATGGGCGGGGGTGGGAAAAGGTGTTGTTGGGAATGAGCGTCAAAGGGGCGAGGGATGGGCGTGAGGTTGGGGATGGGGTGAGGTTATGGCGTGGGGGCGTTTGGGGAGGGAGGGGGAACATAGGAGGGATAGTCTCTCGCCCACCGGATAACAGTTGAAGCCTCTTAGTAAATCTTCGCCCATGGAAGTAATTGGCTGATATATGTGTGGGGGCTCTTTTCACTGGTGGAACGAAATTAGGGATCCCGGACGTAAAGACAGAACACAACATCGTTTGTACAGCACGCACACGCATGTACGCACCCCCCCCCCCCCCACACCACATACACACACGCATAAACATACAGAAACACCAATATCAGTCACCCCTTCAAATTCACTATTGAAACACAATCATTTAAATCCTACAGGCATTATATCGTCAACAAAATTATATTCAGTTCGTTCTTCTCACACCTTCATATCCGCCAACAGAGTGATAACAAGTAATGAAGGAAAACATAAACGTAAAAGATAATATTATATGCATAAGGCTAATTACTAATTCTTCAAGCCCCGTCGCCAGTCACGCGCCCGCTAATAACTTCAAGAGCTTTATCAACACTTCCGAGGAAAAAAGAAAATCTTATTTAGTCCTTCCCAACTTCTGATAAACATGTTTGATCTCCCTCTAGTCTTAAACAAGTTGCTTTGGCACATTCTGCAATTACTTCCGCTTCAGGAGCAAGATAACAAGCGCAAGGGAAAGGCACGTTGCAGATGTTTACAGACTGTTTCTTTTACATAGCCTTGTTACCCTTTCGGTCTAATTCAGTATCTTACCCTTTGTTTCCATTTCTTAATTTCTTGGTATAGTTAGTAAAATAATCGAACTAGCCAGGGATCGATCTGAACATGAATACGGATGGATAGCTAGATAGAAAATCAATAGATGGTGGATGGATAGATGATTAATCAGAAATGCTTAAAGTTTGTAGGAAAAAGACCACGGACGGATTGAATAATGAATACAGAAGAGAGTTATGGAGCCTTTGAAGACCGCCGCCGCCGCTCGCCATTAAGTGCTTAAAAAAAAAATCCATCCACGATTCCGATACATTCCCCATCAGCAAACTTCAGATGACATATTCAAATGAACTCATAATTTATGCATTACATCCACTGTCCCCTTGTTATAACGAGACTTCGCTGACGAAGACCCCGTGACGTCAGGGGTCTTCAGATGATAAAAGAGGAAAAAATTATATCTTTCCTTCGAGAAAGTATCGTAAAAATCCTCGCACGCGAGAATGGAAGACAGAGACAAGCCATCACAGCCAGAGCATGAAGGAAATTTTCTTCCGTGTGCTTGAGGTCAGCAGCTGCCTTCGCTCACCCATGAGACACCGTGACGAGATGACTTCATCTTAGATTAAACTCCCCAATCAAAATAAATAAATTAATTCAATCAAATAATGAATAAAAGAACAATACTCGTCCTCTCATCCGTCTAACCTCCCGTGACCAGGACTGACCTCACCCTCACGGTGGGTCTAAGACCGCCCAGCGGCTTAAGCAAAATGTATATCTTGGGAATCCAGTCGAGCCTCACGAACTGTAGCCAATTTTTCTCAATAAAAGAGAACTATGAAGCGTTATATCAAACCCTGGACTACCTTACTCACTTCTCACAGAGATCAAGATACAATTAGATAATATATTTGGCCTATACTTTAATAAACGAGACTTGCAATAAGGGCCAAAAAGTATTTCGGCGTCTCGACAGTGCCAAAGTTCCTGATATTTAAGGAGACACAAGAAACACGGAAGGCCAACGTAAGGTTATCATTTACCCGAAGCAAGTCAAGTCTCTCTATCACAGAAAGTCATGACCCACATGAGAAACATGATCAACGTGTAACTTGTATGAATCATACGCCCCAAGAGGATATTTTGCGCCAAATACTGTCTCCGCGTTGAGACCCATTATTAAAACTAGAATGCGCTAATTCTATACTCCAGTGATTTTGCAACAAAAGTTTCACTTTCATAATTACCATCATTTACAATTTGCAGTCGCAAGAATCGGAGACTAAAATTGAAATATAACCGCAAGCAGTTATTTCATATTGACTATACTAGAAAACATCTTATTCACAGACACATAAATTATGAACATATATACATATATACATATATATGTATATATGTATAAATATATACAATATACATATATATATATGTATATATGTATAAATATATGTATAAATGTACACACACATATATCTGTATATATATGTATATATACATATATGTATATATACATATAAGTATATATATGTATATATACATATATATGTATATATATACATATATACACGCACATATATATGTATATATATGTATATATATACATATATACATGCACATATATATGTATATATACATATATACACACATATATATGTATATGTATATGTATATGTATATGTATATGTAACTATGTATATATATGTATATATATGTATATATATATGTATATATATGTATATATATGTATATATATATATATATATATATATATATATATATATATATATGCACAACACAAAAGCAAAACTAATAAAAGGTCGAGATCATCCCTACATAATCTAAAGCTCATCTTCTTTCGACAAATTCTTCTGTCAGGTTTACAGACGCAAACCTCGTTACACTCAATCCTCTCAGCGTTGGATCTCGCTCTCCTCTCCCGCGTCCATGCTGCACGATCATTCCTATTTCGTGTTTCGCCAACCGCTATATTCAAGAGTCAACGAGCAACCCTCCTTCCCTCTCTCTCAAAATAGAGAGGGGGAGAGGGTAAGAGAGGGAGACGGGCAAGACGAAAGAGAAATCAAAGGATAGAGAAAAGGAAAAAGAGAGGATCCGGAAAGAGAAACATATATATATATATATATATATATATATATATATATATGAGAGAGAGAGAGAGAGAGAGAGAGAGGGAGACATAGACAGATAGATAGACACACATATACAGAGAGAGAGGCGGGGAGGGAGAAGACGAAGAAAAACAATCCTCATGAGAAAATGAAAAAGAGGATAACAACAAGGAGAGAGGAATTTGGGAGACAGGAGGTCGAGGACGAAGAGGATAAGGAGGAGGAAAAGGAGCAGGGCGAGGGGAGGAGAGGACTAGACGGAAGGGAGGGGTTGAGCAGGAAGGGGAAGTTTAAAAATGACGAAGAGAGGCTGGTGGTGTCGGTGGAAGAGGATGATAAAGAGGCGATAGTGGGGTACTGGAGGGGATGGTGAGGAAGAGGAAATGGAAGAGAGAGGAGAGGTGGAGAGGATCGGGGTACGGGAGGCACGACTACACCCTTTCCGTCGGAGTGTGGTGGGTGGACTGGTCGGGCCGGGGACGGGGCCGCCACACTTGGCTTACACCCGCTCGGAGCTTCAGACGCTACAAGTCACCAACTACTTTATCGCGCAGTCTGTGTATACCCGTGGTGGAGGCAGGACGTGCGCCGGTTCGCTCTCTCTCTGATGAGTGGCGTCCCCGTGCACCATCACCCAGCTCGGTTTTTAGTTAAAGCTGAGGTGCAAGTGTTTGTGTTGTGTACTGTGCAAAATATTATGATATATTCCAGGCTGGGATACCGCTCGGCAGCTTAAGTGAAGATATTTATTTCTTACAAAGCCTGATTTTAGAACAGTATACAAAGATAGTAGGAAATTACTATTTGAAGAAAATATCTGGAATAAGTGCAGTGCTGAAAATATATGCATTATCTAGCTGTGCTGCAGGAGTTTCAGTGATGTTTTTTTACGTAGACAGAGAAACATTAATGATATAATATTAATGGCAAGCGCAGGTTGTGAGCATGAATAAACGTGCAGTAAATGAACGGACCCAGCCATGCAAGATACACAGAATTCAAAAGCAAAGGATCTTCACAGCGGCTCATTCTGTACGTCACATATTTCCCTACGTTTAACCATGTTTGAAAACTGTGCACAAAAACTAACATGTTCAAAATATGTACACAAAAAACAAACGTGTTCAAATATGTACACAAAAACAAGCCTGTTTAACTGCGGTTTCTGCAGGAGACAGTTGCAAAGAACGGCCACAGACCCGATTTACTGAACCCACACATTCGAACAACCAGAAACCGTTAAGGAAAATTGTCACTGTTTACAAGTCTCACAATGGACAGAAGTCGATGAAATATTCTACCAGCTATGTAACCCTTCATCACACCCCAACCCACCCAATCACACACTTACTGCACACTAATGGACCAGTCTCTTACGCACACATTCAACTGATATTGATAAGCCTCAGTTCGCGTCTCTACTTCGCCTCCACACTGTGCAGATACACCACTATAGTATTTTGCCTTTTAAGTTTTACTCTGTTTCCTGTTAATTGTCATAGTTGCTCCACGAGCCTGACCTTCCTAATTTGACAGTACTTTGTCGGTGAGAATGATTTGATAACGTAATTTGAAGCCTTATTGTGATACATACACGGTAACAAAACCCAACTATTTGCACTTACCGGTAAAAACATACACGTGTGGCGACGATAAAAAACGGGTTGACATTAAGACGTCTTAATGATACGTAACTAAGAGGGTCAACCGGTACTTCAACTAAGGGCAATGTCCCGTTACTTCCTTTGCGGGAAAGAAATAAAAGAATATTTTTTTAAATCTTTTATGTCACGTCGAGGTTGAACTTAGAAGGAAGTGTGGTTTGTGGTCGTTAAAGTTATGTGCTTGAGAGAATCACGTGCAGATATTCAGTTATATTATGCTATTTAATAGAGATATGCCTATATGTATGTAATATTAGTTTCAATGATATTTCTTATCTTCACTGTTCTTGATAGTGTAAATCTGATTTACAAAAAACGGTCAAGAAAGATTAAGTAGTAAGAGAGAACGACAACGCTACTGACCCGGGGAGTCTAACCTATTTACGCCCCTTCTTATTTTTACTCCGCCTGTATTTTCTTTTCTCTTCTATTCCTTTTTAAAACCTGCGTCCCCTTTCCGTGGAAGGATTTACGAACCTTCGAAATGCTCAGGAGAAGAGTGCATTAAGAGTGACGCATTTTACCCGCCAAAGACGAGGATTTTGGAGCAGCCTGCGAGTTGAAAGAGATTTATCTACTGGGCGTTCGAGGCTCCTATCAAAGCACTTTAGAACTTGCCAAACGGGGATGAAAGGGAGATGGACACTTCCTCATTTCCATGTAAAATTACCCTTTTCATATATAATGAACTTTTGAACGTATGAATCGCTCGAAAACAGTCTTTTATCGGATCCGCATTGTAAAGACGCCAAAGAATAAACTGAAAAGACATTTTTACTAACGCACATCTTATCAGACGCGGGGCTGCTTCTTTCTTCGCTGAATTCTACTGCGAGGAATTTGATGCTGCAGTTTTTAATCTCAATAGACATGCCAACTTTTATTATGCATGAATATTAACTTTTATACCATGCTGTCAAAGTTTATCTAAATGGGTTCGTGAGCTAAACACGATACGAAATACTGACTCAAGATAAGTAAATGATGTTCACGCTATTTCAAATCAATATACATATATACAAACATATGAATTAAATAGTATACACAGATTCATATATATTTGTGTGTGTGTGTGTGTGTGTGTGTGTGTGTGTGTGTGTGTGTGTGTGTGTGTGTGTGTGTGTGTGTGTGTGTGTGTGTGTGTGTGTGATATCCATTGTCCACGGAACGCTAAGCCGAGATATCAAGCTTTTTTTCCGAAATCAGCTTGAAATACCTAAACGCTTCTCGGAAACCTCATTTTCTCTTTCAGTTCATCCAAAAGCTAACGTCCTCTACGGCGAGCCAACTCACTTCCAGTCGAACTTGGAAAGGATAAAAATCGCGGGTGTTTTTCGGCTGGCAAGACCGACGCGGGACAGTCGGGGGCGCGTGCCAAGGTGCGTTTTGCGTCTTCAGTAATCTTGTTACACATCGCCGCCGGAGGATCACTCGAGGAGCTGACGCAGGTCTGGCGTTCAATTGTGAACACACGCACGCACACACTCACTCACTCACTCACATACGCTCACACACATTCACTCACTCACACACACACACACACACGCGCGCGCACGCACGCACGCACGCACGCACGCACGCACACACACACACACACACACACACACACACACACACACACACACACACACACACACACACACACACACACACACACACACACACAAATCGGGCGCACGCATGCACAAGCAGAGCGAGATGAGACGAGACGAGGCTCTCAAAGGAAAGGAGCGTAAGAGAAAAAGACAGGTAGCACAGTTCAGGAAGGCGGTCCTCGGGCCGGGGTCTTAAGGAGCTCTTAGTCCTCCTGTGATCCTTCTCTGTGCTATTAGTCCCCCAAGCCGCTCTCCTCCTTAACCAACCCTGAAGTGCGTGTTACTTACCCCTCGCTGCGCGGCCTAATCATTTTCGTTTTTCACTTGCACTTAGTCACTCTACTGTCTCTCTGCTTTCTCTTTCTCTCTCTCACTCTATCTCTTTTTCTTTCTTTATCCTTCTCCCCTCTCTGATTTTCCTTTCGTCAGTTACTCCTAGTCTTTCCTCTCTTGTTTTCTTGCATCATAATTCTTTTATTGTCACACCTTTCACACCCTTTCCCATCTATAAAGTAACTGATAATAAATTTACTTTAACCAAAGTTCCTCCATATGCCATTACCCAATGTGCCGGCTTCCCGTCATATATTATCAAGTTGACTAATTATATGCTGATTATCGCCGTTGTTAATTATTCTCTTAGAGAGTAATTAACGGTAATTAGCGCAATCCACTGTGCAATTGGAAAACAATACATGTTTCTCGTGTTTGTCCTAAATTTCCCCAAACGACATATTCACAATTATTCCTCTTCCTTCTCCTCTTAATCCCATCTCTGCCCTATTAATCTTCCTCCCAACTGCGATTCATTTCTATTTTTTACGTCGTCCTATTCATAAATTCCCCCTTTTTTATTCTATTTCCCTTTTATTTTAGCCTCCCCCCTCCATTCCTCCACTTCCGCCACCAAGTTCGATGTCGCTGGGAACTCCAGCTCGGTATGCAAATTACGTCACAAGGACGCCGGAACTGTCATCAGTTCATAAACATACACGCGTCACAGTATAACAAGGCCCCCGCGACGTGGCCAAACTGGACCTCATGTGTAAAGTACGACTTTCCAAATAGAGAAAAGAGATATGAAAACAGAGGAGAATAGCATAGAGAGACAGACAGACTGAGAGACAGAGAGAAAGGGAGAATTTTTTTTTTTTTTTATCCGGAACGTTGGCGACGTACGGTGGCAGTCAACCTTGGCGTGATGGGAAATGTAGGACTCCTGTCGCTGTATTTAATCCCCCCTCTCCCTTCGCGCCCCCACCCCCCACACTGCTCCTCCCCTGGCATGGGAACCCTATGAATTAATGGCTGACCTTGGCGGCGCTCCCGGCGGCTGTTCTGCTCAGACTGAAGGGCGCAACGAACGTCCAGACGGCTTCTGACAGCCAAAAGTATATCGTATACTAACCGAAATATATTCATAGACATACTACTAAAGGGCCTTTTTGCTGGCTAATTGATTCAGCGAAGCAAAATCCCTCGATAACCGACTGCGCGAAAGGATGGACGCGCGCAAGAGGGGAAAACAGCCATTCAACCTCAGAGCGTCTCAGGAATTTCCGTCGGCAAACAGTCGAAGGATTCTGGTCTTGCGTACTCATCAATCCCTCGGCCCGCACAAACTCCACCACATAATTAGCCACGACGCTACGAACACAATACCTGACTCCGACCCCCCTGTAAGCCCCTCTGCATGCCTCACCTTCACGTTCCTAACCGCTGTTACTCATTCGCTCTTTTTTTTTCTAATGTTTTCCCTTCGTTCGTTCTTTTATATATGCTGCTATTTTTACCTCTCATGGAGAAATTTCCTCGCGTCACACGTGCGTGACACAAGAGGATGGTTGTCATGACTCGCCCCTCCGACTCGTGCGCCGTGCCGGTCCATCGGCGGGGAAGCGTAACAACTGAAGGACGAAGCCCTACCATACACTAGCTCCGTCATGCCACGTTGCACCGGCACATGTCATCGCCCCACGCTACACCACTCCTACAGCAGCCTACACCATAGTAAAGGAGACTATGAAACGTTACGGAACGCAACATTTCACAACATCATGATACACTCCAGACCGAACCACACCCTGTGCTCTTCCCAGCTACCTGTTTGCTTGTTTTATGTCCTACTCGCAGCTGCAATAACCCGGCCGTCATCACTTGCGAGTGAGGGACGTCCAACAGATTTCGTCGTAAAGCAAGTGCTTGCATCGAAAGGGAATTTCTTTATCAAATTCTCAGTCCCATTCCCATTACAGACACAAACGGGAACGGTGCTTGACAAGCCTTGTCCCCCTGAGAGCAAATTAGTCATTCACCAACTTCATTTACTCTATAGGCATGTCCCCGGTCATCTGACAGCCAATAAACCACGATGATCAAAGTACTGGTGACTGGCCTCCGCGTCGCACCAAAAGCAAAGTTTGTTGTGGTATATCTAAAGTTAAGGAAAAAGAAAAAAAACGCCTAGTGTGAGAAAGACGTACCAAAAGCACAGGCCGGCGCGTTAAAGAGGTGTAAGAGTGGAAAAAAGCGACAGGGAGAAAGTCGAGACGTGGCCATCTTTGCTCCGACCTTGAGTAAATTGGGTCTTTACCAACCCGACATTTCTGCAGGCTGACTGTGAAGAGATCTTACTTTTCCTTGGCCTAAAACCACTGCCGTTCCACCCTGAGATCTGCTTTCAGGTTCAGTGATCACAGGAAGCACACGGCTTAACAACTCACCCCAACGGCACAAGACCAGTAAACCTTCTATTCACGCGTACATACTTTTTCAGAGCTTTTAAACATTGCGCTCGATGTGGGTACGAAAGAGTACTTTTATCCACAAAGATACGGTCAAGTATATCTGCAGATATAGCTTGGGTGAAGGAAAAGAGTGTGTGTGGTAAGAAACAATTCCTGGCGTTGGTTCTGGGTACAAGGTTTGCTACATGCATTTCCTTGGCTTCCAGTGGCCCCCCCCTTCTATCTAACAGGCTTTCCTGTCCAGCCATCCTTTCCCCTTTCGCTTTCTCTTTCTCCCCTCATGTACACTGCCTCAGCCATAAACTGATTCTCACTAAATAAACGTCAAATCCCTTTTGATAGTAGCCCAAATTTCCTTCAAACGCACAGTCCTTTGCTGGAATGAGATATACGTCCTTAACGTCATATAAATGCATTTCCTCTCAACGTGCCTAGTCATTTCCGCCTTCTCGGTGCAGCGCTCGCATTCTGCATTGCAACAGCAAATCCCGATATCTATGTCTCTACCTCTTCAAACAATACAAATACTTGTGCAAATTAGCATGTAAACTGGCAAAGCTTAGAGTATAGCCTACAGAGATAAATAGGAGAAAATCAGACTGAATGTAACACACACAACGACATATTCAATTATGACTGCTGAGCTTCCGGCACCGTCTCACCCACGACCCTGAGGGCAGCAAATATTCCCGTTGTGTCGACATATCTTGAGAAAAGTTTCTATTCTTCTGCCCACAAGAACTGTTATCACGTTCCCGGGTCTTTAAATGAAGTAAAAAATTTGCATATTAGAATCCTGCAGTGATGTCCTGATGTCACTAGCTGGAGGTGGGGGAGGAGCGAGTCTGGATTTAAGAGCTGTGCGAGACCAAAGGTATTTGCAACATTGCAACTCCGACAATCTCAGTTCTATTCTTCTCCTCCTCTCCATTCTCCTTTTAACTCTCAGCCAGAAAGACTACCCTCCCCCCTCCTCCTCCTCCTCTTCCCCTCCCTCCCTCCCTCCCTCCCTTCCTCCCTCCCTCCCTCCCTCCCTCCCCTCCCCTCCCCTCCCCTCCCCTCCCCTCCCTCCCCTCCCCTCCCCTCCCTCCCTCCCTCCCTCCCTCCCTCCCTCCCTCCCTCCCTACCCTCCCTCCCTCCTCTTGTACTCTTTCTTTTTCCTCCTCCTTGCTATTCCTCCTCTTCTTCTAGCTCCTCTTCCTTGCTCTTCTTCCTCTTATCCCTTTTTTTCTCCTCCTCTCCGCCAGGCTCTACGTCCCCCCTCCATACCCTCCCTCCCCTTCATCCCCTCCCTCCATTCACTGATGCACTTCATTAACCGTTTTCAGTTGAACCAACTTGGGAGTGTCGCGTATGTATATTACTTGCGCTGGTGTCCGTTTAAGGCATACACATTTTCCAACTGCCTTTATATGAGTGTGGTGCGCAGTCCTGGATCGCGCGCACTTTCACTACACCACAACCTCGCGCACCTCCTCTGTTGGCAGGAAGGACCGAGCTAATCTGTGACTTCATTTGAATATCATGTTTCTCGCCCTCGCTCTCTCTCTCTCTCTCTCTCTCTCTCTCTCTCTCTCTCTCTCTCTCTCTCTCTCTCTCTCTCTCTCTCTCTCTCTCTCTCTCTCTCTCTCTCTCTCTTTCTCTTTCTCTTTCTCTTTCTCTTTCTCTTTCTCTTTCTCTTTCTCTTTCTCTCTCTCTCTCTCTCTCTCTTTGCATGTATGTCTACGTTTGTGTCCGTCTACGACTGTGACTATGTCTGTGTGTTTGTGTTTTCGTAACCTCAATCTGGTCAATAGCGTATATAAAGATGCACCGACGAGGAAGGACTCGAGATTCGCCGATGTGAAACGCCCAGTCAGCAGCACAATCAGCTGTCACATCCAGCCCAGATATGAACGAGATCAACATTGGCTACATGGCGCGTGCCGTTCCTGCGCTGTGGAATGTGGAGGGAGATTAAAGGGTGTAAGATTCGGTGATTTGGCTGCCAGGGGATGCAGGACGTCATTAAAAACAGTAGGAGAACAAAAAAACAAGGGCTTAGAGGTAGATTAGGGCGAACTAGGGAGCTTCGAACAGAAAGGAGGCGAAGGGCACGATGACAAGGGAGCGCGCGAGGAAATACACAATGCGTTGGAAGAAGGAGGGGACGCAAATAATACGAAACGCACCGCATGCGTCAGCACCAACCCATTCATGGCAACGCTGGCAGACACCACGCAAGCATGTCCATGTGTGGCATAACACCTCGTTTAGACAATAAATCATTCGCCGCAAGCAGAGGTTGTTTGTACGCGTTTTTTGTATGCGTGTGTGCAGTAGTGTTTGTCATGGCCGCAAGAGAGTCTAGCGCATGGCCTGTTGCTGACCACGCCACATCTCCACATTCCTTCCTTAATCGTCGTCTTTGTACTGGTACAGTCTTTCACAATCCTTGCCTATGCAGAGATCGTCTTCGCATTTCGTCCTGCTTTGTTGCCTCCGTCTAATTGAAACTAAATTGCTACAAGAAGCGCAAGGAATACGAGATAAGCGATTCAGGCAGCCTACCGCGTCTAAAACAGAAGAGTAAAATTAATCCCACAGTCTCCCATACTCCAGCACCCCTTCTCCCCCTTCCCCCCTCCAGCCCCTGCCTCTGCCCCTCCCCCGCTTAGCACGGCTTGCAACGCCGCCGTGACCATAAGCGGCGCTCGGCCGCGGTGACGCCCCATATGTATGTATGTACGGCGCGGCATAGCGGGATGCGCCCTGCCCGACCATCCTCACTAGTGACCCACACATCGCAATGCCGTTGTTTCTGCGCCCCATTTCAGCACTCCATTTTTATCCTACGAGATTAGGGAGAGATCCTTTTGAGCGGGAGAGGTTAAGGTGCTAGTGGAAGGGGGGATGAGGAGGAACTTGCCCTCTCTAGAAGAATGTTATGATTCCTTCTACGATGCCATCAAGCGTCGGCGCGGAAAATTTAAAACCGGGAGTTATATCGCTTTCGCGCGGTGTAAAGGCTCATTTTGCCATTTTCATTATTCACGAGATGTTGCGATTTTAATGTACGGTGCATATTAATGTCACCTTTTTAACATCAGTCTCTCTTAAGCAGCGCGTTTCATCTTGGATAATCCATCTTCTTCCACTCTTGATCGTGATTCAGTGCGTGATATTTGCATTTAATCAACGCAAACAGGGATGAATCAGTTATTTACATATAAACTGAAATGTAAACTAATACGATTGTGTCCAAACTGATCGGTGTGTCTGGTCCGTAACATTTATTTATACATGTTTTTTTTTTTTTTACATCTACAATAACATAATACATATAATCCAAACGTTTTTATAAACACTGATGCTCAAACATCTATGATAACACATGGTTAGTTCTGCCACTTATTCATCAACAGAACAATAGAACCTTTGTACCAACCCTATTATTGCAACACTTTTGCAACTCATTATATTCCGTGTAACACTGATACCCACAGACATTCGATTCCATACCTGCAACGGCAAGGCAACACATCGGATTCAGTGCAAATGCAAAATATCTATGGTGATTTCCTTTAAGACGTGAAATGGGGGTAAATGTTGTATATGTCATTAAACAGGTAACAATAACAAATGAATACAAAAGAAAGTGTACCTAAAAATGTGTCTGTGAAGGTGTATGTATTGTTCCGGTATCCTTGTGCCCAGGCTAACATATCTCCTTCTCAATGTTATAGATCAGGCAAGGAAAAAGTACAGGCTCGGGAAGGAGAAAATGGACCGTGCGAACTCAATGGATAAAAGACCCGAAGAACAAAGAAAAAAGAAAAAGACTTGTGGCTGGCGAGTAGTCGGCCTCTCCCCGCCAGGTCGTGACAAAGAGAAACTTCATGACACTAAGACAGCAGAAAACACGGGGCTGCGACGACGGCATGGCCAGCGTTACCAAAAGCCAAGCAGAGGATACCACAGCGGCGGATGAACCACTGGTACCAACGCCGAGAGCAAGCTATGACTCAACTCTTCCACAAGGTAAGCAAGTCTGTAATCTCCCACCTTATACAGCTCGTGGATTTTTTTAACGATAGAGACGCGAGGAGGAGACTGGCGTGCGACTACGAAGCCATATGAAATTTTGTTCTCTGATAAAGGAATTCTCTTCTGTCCGAGGCGCCTATGGAATTAATGAAGTTCTTAAAAAAAGAAAGAAGTACATATCCTAAAGCTATTTCGCCGCTAAAGGCAGTCTTTATCAACTGTGCCTTTGTCTCCTGCCTTTCTGTTGTTGCTGATATCCTAACAGACCTATTCAAACTGTTTTTTTTTTTTTTTCAATACTTAATTAGTTTTAGACCGTTTCGCCTTTCATCTTTTTATACATCTGAACACTCATTCCCAGTATCAAGCCTCGCAAAAATGTGATAAAAAGGTTGGATTTGTTATGTTATATCCATGTTGAATAAAACTAGAGGCAATTCAGTGTAAACTTTCGTTCCCAACAGAAATCATTCTAACATCAGAAACCATTCAGTGCTCCTTCGCGGCATCAAAGCTGCTTACCAGACAGGCCTAATAACTTAATTCCCAAGAATGCGGTTGGGTAATTAGCGGTGCAGGTTTCCGGGTAACGAGAACACACGACTCTGGGCTATTATTGAATGCGATGCCTTATGGTACTTCGGGCTCGAATTACGGCCATTCAGTCAAGGATGCGGGCTCATTCAGTGAGCCGTCCCGCCAGGACCCATTGTCGTTGAAGAACACCCGCGTTATTTGCTATCGCCGGAATTAAAGACGCCATGCACGCCCTCGCAGACTGACGAAGGACAATGTTCCCCGGATTCAGCAGCCGTTTGGAAACAGCTCCTCGCCGCGCGAAGCAGGAGGATCTCGCCTCCCTCGAGAGACGCGAGCCTCCACTAGACAAGGGGTCGGGGCAGCCACACCTTCACTTCCACACGACTCGGCTGCACAAGCAATTCAGTGTTTTGTAAAGATTTATTTGAATTATTTTAACTCCTTTTAACAGACGAGCAAAGCCTGGTTAGAAAATATTTTAATTCTGTGATATACGAAATATACAAAGCAGCTACACAAGCATAATGGGCGGCCAGAGGAGAGAGGAGAGTAAAAAATAAATCCTGCAGGCAGAGCAGGAAGGAGGAGGGGGGGGGGGAGGCTACCAGTCAACCAGGTATATGAATCCACATTCTGTGTCGTGAAGCCGAAACGCCAGGCAGCGCGCATGCTGGGGCGGGTGACGCAACGCCTCCCCCTCTGAGTACGGGGCCATCGGCGCTGATAACACACTGCAATTTACGGCTCCTGGCGCCCTTTGCGGTGTCAGACAATCATGATATCGGGACGCCCTTGTTTATCGCCCACACTGCACGAATTCCACGCTTTTCGGCCAGTCTGGTTTCCGAGCGAGGCTGTCATACGCTCTGTAACTTTCAACAGTGCGAGGAACAGAGACAAAGGGAAAAAATGGATGAAAGGGAATGTGTGAGGAAAAGAATGGTCGAGGGAAAGAGAGAGAGAGAGAGAGAGAGAGAGAGAGAGAGAGAGAGAGAGAGAGAGAGAGAGAGAGAGAGAGAGAGAGAGAGAGAGAGAGAGAGAGAGAGAGAGAGAGAGAGAGAGAAGGGGAGAGGGGGGGAGACAGAGACAGACAGACACACAAGCGAATCAGCCAAACCTCAAGCTAGAAGAAACCCAGTAAACGAGGATCTCCCCCCCCCCAACCCCGAGCCGCAAACCCCTTGCCCGGGATGCTGCCTGACCGCGTCGTCATGGGAACAAGAATGAAATAATTTCTGCTTACATTTTATTTCAAGCAACATTGTACCCTATGCTGTATGGCCCTTGTTGGGGATGTGCCCGGGGTGGTCTCGGCGTTTCCTGGGTAATAATAGCGATGCATCCAACGTGAGAATAATGTACCATGAGTATTTTTTTCTCTTTTTTGTGTGTGGTGATGTGTGTGGGTGGCTGTGGGAGAGGGAGGGAGGGAGGAGGAGGGGGAGGGAGAGGGAGAGGGAGAGGGAGGGAGGGAGGAGGAGGGGGAGGGAGAGGGAGGGAGGGAGGGAGGAGGAGGGGGAGGGTGAGGGAAAGGGAGGGGGAGGGAGAGAAAGAGGGGGAGAGGTAGAGGAAGGGGAGAGGGAGGGGAGGGGGAACGGGGAGGGAAGGGGGGGAGAGAGAGGGAAGGGGAGGGGAGGGGGAGAGAGAGGGGGAAGGGAAGGGGAGGGGAAGAGAGAGGGGGAAGGGGAGGGGAAGAGAGGGGGGAGGGAGAGAGGGAGAGAGGGAGAGAGGGAGAGAGGGATATTAGGAAGGGAGTAAGGAGTAAGAAAGGGAGTAAGGAGTAAGGAAGGGAGTAAGGAGTAAGGAAGGGAGTAAGGAGTAAGGAAGGGAGTTAGGAGTAAGGGGTAAGGGGTAAGGAGTAAAGAGTAAAGAGTAAAGAGTAAAGAGTAAGGAGTAAGGAGTAAGGAGTAAGGAGTAAGGAGTAAGGAGTAAGGAGTAAGGAGTAAGAGAGAGAGAGAGAGAGAGAGAGAGAGAGAGAGAGAGAGAGAGAGAGAGAGAGAGAGAGAGAGAGAGAGAGAGAGAGAGAGAGAAGAAAAAGACCAAAGATATCTATCATTCTCATTCACTTTCCTGATCTCTGTCGGCATTCTCTCTCCCCCTCTCCCTATATGCTAATCATTTAACCCTCTGATCCTGTATCCTCTCTATTTCAACGTCACTTCCCTACTTCCACTTTTTTTTATTCTCTCACTTACCCTTATGAACCTTATTCATTGTAATTCTCTTTTGCTCTCAGTCAACTACACATTCAACTCTTCCCTTCAACATAATTTTCTCATTCACCCACCTTCCCTACTGGCCTATTATCCCTTAGTACTTTCTATTCCTTTTCTCTTCTTTAACTCTACCCTCATTTCTTCATTTCCTTTAATGTTCTCTCGCATGGCCTCTTCTCCCGTGCTCAACCCTTTTGCTTCCTTGTTTAACACCATCTTCACACTCCCTCTCGTCATCAATTTTTTTCTCTGCCATTTCCCTTGCAACTTTCCCGCTTTCTCGCCTACCCCTCTGATTCGTATTCATTTCAGCTGCTCTTTCGCTCTTATTTAACATCATGTTCCCATCTCCTTTATTCCTTATTGTCTCTATCCTATCCTCTTTTCCACACCATTTCGCTAAAA
>NC_061836.1:11925672-11943172 GCF_019202785.1 Penaeus chinensis
GAACCGCACCGTCAGAACCGCACCCCCAGAACCGCACCGTCAGAACCGCACCCCCAGAACCGCACCGTCAGAACCGCACCCCGACGTGACGCGCCTCGCCCATTAAGTCTCTCCTACCGTTACTCTGCCCTCGGCCGAAAACGTTACGCGGACTGCTATACCACGCCCCGTCGTCGTATCCGAAACGTTTGCTGGTTATTCAGTTTGATATTCCCCAGAACGTTTGTTGTTCGGACGTGTGGTGAGATTTGATTTGGAGGCGGCGGGAGGTGATAGGGTCTTTGTTTGTTTGTTTGTTTGAAAAATATTTATATGGACATTATAAGTACGCTATAAAATGACAAAAGAAACGTGTTACAAGAGGCACCAGACACTTTTTTTTCACATAAATCAGAAAGTCGAAAATTAGGTATTTTTTGACGCATCAATCTTCCTTTAATATTCTAGAAAATTATCATACCCATCATTATTCTCATTTTCTCATTATATCATTCTCGTCAGCTACTAGATAAAAAAAAAAAATTGTGCGAATATACCGCCAACCGGTTAAGTGTTATATCGCCAATAATATTTGATTTATCTCCAGTAAAGACAAATATATCATTCGAGCAGCAAAAAAGCTTTCCGTGTAGCACTGACCATAAATCAGACACAAAAAAATGCTTAACAAGTTCCATGGAAAATAATTCCAACCGTCATATTTCTTTCCTTTTGATATATTTTAATGCATTTCTCACGACATTTTAAATCAAAGTGGGAGCTGAATCCCAGAATGAAATTTTGGGAGATAGACTAATCTTTGACGGAAAACGATTTTGCGCCGAAAAGAGAAAAATGAATGTGCTCGGAAATAACGCTGTGTATAAAGTGAAAAGGGAAATCGAATTTTTGAATGTAAAACTTTAATTTTAGGAGGAAAAAAAAAAACATTAAGTTAATTAAGGGCAAAGTTAACGTCGCTTCCTCCACTCACGTACGCACTCACAAACACACACTCATATTCAACGCCACAGCTTGTGTTGATTCGCCGCCCTTGCACACCGCACGTATTTATGGGAACGTATATTTAGAACTTTATTTTCTACCGCTTCCCCACTCCCCCACCTCCTCCCAGCCTTTCCTCTTTTCTCTTCTCCTAATCCATCTAAATCCACCCCAGCCATTTCCTCCCCAACACCCCCCTCCCCTCTCCTGCCACCCCCTCCTCCCTACGCCTAGGCTGTATGTCCGCACGGCTCATTGCCTCAGTACGGTGGACACTTCGAGGCCGGTGCTCGTGTGACAGACGGAACCGTTTCCAAAGGGGCTTGAGACACTTAAAACTTCGACTCGGCGGCTGCAATTGTGTATTTTGGTCGATATTATAGTGCGGCTGTCTCGGACGCGGCGAGGTAGGGCTAATGAGAGCCGGAATTCGGATGGGTGTATAGCGAACTATAATCAAGACGTGTTTATATCTATTCACGTTCGCATCATATAATCATCAACACCAGAGAGAATCGCATCGTCATCAGTTACAGCTGTCAGTATAATGTGGCTTTTAGCAAGATTTGTTACAAATAAATGGCGCAGCGTGTTTATATTCTGGTCAGGCGTCGCATGCTCGCTCATTTTTTGTTCGTGTTAGGAGGCCCGTGCTTGTGTTGAGTTAAGCTTTGTACACAATAACACGGACGAGGCTGAGGGCGAGTGAAGGTGAGGAAATGAGTGTGGAAGGTTGCGGGCGGCCGGGCGTCCACGTAACGCTGAAGACGAGACTGAGGCACGCCCTTCACTCTCTCAATTTCTCACTATGCCTCTGTCTCTTTCTCTCTCCCTCAGGTTGTAAATTTGCTACGCTACGCCCTTCATTCTTGCTTTGTTACTCGGCTCCCCAGTTTGCCCTGCCCCCTCCCCCTTTTTAGAGCCATTTAATTGCTTTGTCGTTAAAAAGTAAAAGAAAAAAGTGTAGTCATCTCGTCAACGAATCGAACTTCCCTTCTCGTCACAGCCAACGGAGCTGCCTGGCTGTCCCTCGGTGTCCACGAACCATTTTATCATTTTTTTTACTATTTCTTTAAAACCTACTGTCACGTTTTAAATATAAATCGGAAACAAAAGGGCCTTGGAGATACCCTCGTGGGCGTGATAGTACAAACGCGGTGACGTGGGCGGCGGCGTGGGCGCCTGAGTGGGTGGGGTTCGCAGTGGTCTGGACGGCGTGTTTAGACAAGCGTGTGATGAGGCGTCAGGGACGGCCTCCTGTGACAGAGCCACCCGGGAACTCTGTCAACCTGACTAAGTTATGGCTCTCTCGTGGAGTATTCCAGGGAGGGTGCCGGTGGGAGGGAGGAGGGGGTGGGGCGGGAAGAATAACGCCCCCATCCCCTAAAACACTCCGATGCATGGCATAAGCCCTTTATAGGCGACAGATCGTACATCACAATTGAAAAGGTTAAGTCGGTTATTGCTTTCAAGGAAGTTGAAATCAAGCATTTTGCCTGAACTCGCCCTAAGGATTCTAATAAAAGCAAGAAGAAGAAAAAAAGTAAAAGAAAAAAAAATTGAGAAAATAGCAGAACGGGGGTAAGGAAGTGCAGAATGGAAAGCCAACAGATAGATACGCAGAAAGGAGAAAGAGAAAAAAACAAGTAAAAACAAATGGCGCAGAGTATGAAGGAACAGGACATTAAAAAGGTAACCCAGAAGAAGTAGGAATAAGCAAAGATGTAGACACAAGAGAGGAGAAGGGTACCCCCAAGAGAGTCAAGGTGTCACAAGTTGATGTCATAATAGCTTGTGAATTGTAGGCTAGTCAGACTGACATTTTAGTTTACAAAAATAAGTAAATGAATGAATGAATGAAGCATAAATATATTATTCATACTTAGCGTACTTAGCGTTAACCTACAATTTGTAACTGAAGTGGATACTTAGGTTAAATGAGCAATGGATGCTGATAGAATTATAACCACTGGGATACAAAGCACTGTGTCTCTCATACCCAACAAGTGCAGGTCTGGAGGGCGAGAGAGGACGACCTTGTGCAGGGTAACGCTCCCTTGCTCTCTCTCTCTCTCTCTCTCTCTCTCTCTCTCTCTCTCTCTCTCTCTCTCTCTCTCTCTCTCTCTCTCTCTCTCTCTCTCTCTCTCTCTCTTTTTCTCTCTCTTTTCCGCGCACACACACACACACACACATACACACACATACACATACACATACACACACATACACATACACATACACATACACATACACATACACATACACATACACATACACATACACATACACACACACACACACACATACACACACACACACACAATCACACATACATTCCCCTTACCCCACCCACCCTCTCACCAATGCCCTTCCCCCCTCCCCCTGTTAAAGGAAAGGTACCCTCCCCTCCCCCGGCCCCGTCCCTTTTCGCGAATGACACTAACAGCCAGGGCGTACTTCCAGAGGGTAAAACTCGGGGAAAACCTCAGAGCCGGGGATGATTCTCAAGACAGGGAAAACCTGCTTTACCTGGGCTCTGTCCCTCCTCCTCCTCCTCTCCTCCTCCTCTCCTCCTCCTCTCCTTCTCCTCTCCTTCTCCTCACCTCCTCCTCACCTCCTCCTCTCCCTACTTCTCCTCCTTATTCTCCTTCCAAGTCCCTCCTTCCAAGTCCCTCCTCCCCCTCCCCCTCCTCCTCCTCCTTTTTCCCTTTCCCTGTCCCTCCTCCTCCTCCTCCTCCTCCTCCTCCTCCTCCTCCTCCTCCTCCTCCTCCTCCTCCTCCTCCTCCTCCTCCTCCTCCTCCTCCTCCTCCTCCTTCTCCTTCTGCTCCTTTTCCTCCTCCTCTTCCTCCTCCTCCTTGTTCTCTTTCTCTTCCTCCAGACTCTGCCCCTCCCCCTTGCTTCTCCTCCTCCTCCTACTCCTCCTTCCCGCCCTCCTCTTTCTCATCATCCTACTTCCATTTCTTTTTGTCCCTTCCCTTTTCTCCTCTTCATACTCTCCTTCTCCTTCTCCTTCACCCCTTTTCTATGATTTAGTTAACAAATTACGAAAGTTACGAAAGTTACGAGAGTATGACTTTAATGGAGAGAGGAAATGCAATAGAATAAATACATCAAAAAGAGTAAAGTAAAAAAGGTTAAAGAAGAAAATAAAAACAGCAAATACAGACGGACCAAAACATAAAAAAAACGTAGAACGCGGACGAACAAAGGAACAACTAAACGAACAAGGTAAACATAGAAAGCCTAAGAAGATAACGGATAGCAAGAGGCGGCAAACGACACAGCATCTACATCAGGCGAGATAAAATTAATCGTTTTCCCTCTCATCTGCGCGACACCATTTTAATCCGTCAAGGAGTTCCTGGCAAGAAGCATGTTGGCAACAAAGTCCAGTCACCTTTCTAGATGAGTAATGTCACGAAAATAAACAGGGAGTCACTAAAGCAAACGCCACATTCTGCATCACAACAGAAGAAGGTAAATATTCAGGCGCAAGGAAAGCCTCCACGTGGTTAAAGAAGCCGGCCGGGATACACACCTTTCCCACAATGTCACACGAAAGAGAAAAAAAAACAAAAAACAAAAATAGATTCGCCAAGAATTGCTGGCCGTGCAATTTGTCTTTTGACACTCCGCGCTGATTGGTCTGCGGGTCCAGTTTCCAAAGAAATTGAATTCGAAGGAATGAACGTCGCAGCAAAAGCAATCTTACGTAATCGATAAACAACCTACACATGGAAACCTCGTCCAGCACGGAGTCGCAGACGCGGCAGGTTGGTGGCGCCCAACAGGTACGTACCTCTTCCCGGGGTCAACACACGGGATGCCTCCATACCTGTTCTGCACGCATCATTTTCGTTTTAAATATCCATATGTTTCGGCTCGAACGCCGATAGATCGAGTCTGCTGTGTCCTCGAGAGAACCGAAACACACACATGAAGCCGACGGGCGTTGCAGTGATATTTAATTACTCGTTTGTTCAAAGGCGGAATCAGCGTTAGACTTTGCGGTCGTGTAATGTAAATCAAAAAGAAAGCGCCCTGGGCATCCGTGTTGTGAAGGTGGGCAAGAGGGCATGGGGTAAAGACGGAGGGTAAAGGGAGGGGTAAAGACGGAGGGTAAAGGGAGGGGAAAGAGAAGTACAAGCTAGGGGGCGCTATGCAGGTCGGGGTTTGTGGAAGAGGGGAACAATAATCCGAAGGAAATGGTGAGCTCGGTGGCGTGTCCAGTTGTTGGGAGCGATGGAGTTCTTGCCAATCAGAGGGAGATCCTCTTGATGATGACTGAAGCTGCGAGCAAGAAACGCTGCGTGGGCGACAGAGAGACGCAGTGGCAGGCAACGTGGGTGCGGTGGGTTGGCGTGGGTTGGGGACAGGGATGTTGTGGTGTGGGAGGGAGAGGGAGAGGGGAGGGGGTGTGCAAAGACCCATGCTCCGCCCTCGGTAAGTAAAGCGTGTCAATCGGTCCAAGGGAACTGTGTGATCTGCTCCCGCTGGCAGACGAGTTTGGCCAAGGTGACCACGGAACGCAAAAGGTGAGTTGGTCGGCGAGTCGGACAGTCAGCAGTCAACACCACTTTTTAGTCGGCCTCGACGGGGAGATTCAGGTTTTGACTCGATTCCCATGAGGTGTTGTGGGTGGGCATGGTGGGGGAGGGGGAGGGGTTGGCATGCAGCAGTGGTAGTCAACAGCGAGGGAGACGTCAAGGTGTCCGTGACCTTGAAGATGTGTCATGGGCAATGTCAAGGACAAAGTACTTTGGCGACCTTAAAAAAATAAAAAAAAACGCTTTTCGGGGGGGAGAACCGTCACCTCAGGAAGATTAATCCACGCGTGGTACAATAAACAACAGCAAAAATAAACAAGCCGACAGACCCCCAGAAGCACCAGACCGAGAAGTTACCATGCAACATCACCCTCATCTGCATGAACTAGAAATCACGGCGGGGGAATGCCGTCGTCTGCCCTAAAGCTAAACTGACTGCACATTGAGGCGGATAACATTATATCCCAAACACTGACGGCATTTATCAGAAACAAACTTTTCCAGGCTGAAGTTGTGCAGCGAGTATCACAGCCTCAGCAGCGACATTAACAGCAGTTATACGTTTCCCCACGACACTAACAATCGCGTGGGAGATTTTAGCGAAGAGGCAGCTTTGTGTCTATGTAATAACCGTTTTAAGGTACGGTCCACGAAGCCTCAAATGACATGCACGTCATGGTGGCTTCGCCAACGTGAATATTCTTTACTTTGATTACGTTGTCTGCTCATCAAGCGTATACTTCAGACAGATAAAATAAGGTAAAATTTAATTAGTCCCACCGACGAGAAGTCCATGAATCAGAAACTTGGTAACCGCTAAACACGGTTAAATCAGGAAATCAGACATTCATTTCAGGTTCTAAATCATGAAAGGCTTCGACACGTCTAAATTTCGGTGGATATCACACGCCAATTATAGCTCATGGAACTTAACATATTTTAATATTATTATTATTTTATCATTATATTTTGGAGAGGGGGAGAGGGAGAGAGGGAGAGAGGGAGGGAGGGAGGGAGGGAGGGAGGGGGAGAGGGAGGGGGAGAGGGAGGGGAGAGGGGGGAGAGGGGGAGAGGGGGAGAGGGAGGGAGGGGGAGAGGGGGAGAGGGAGAGAGGGAGAGAGGGAGAGGGAGAGGGAGAGGGAGAGGGAGAGGGAGAGGGAGAGGGAGAGGGAGAGGGAGAGAGAGAGTGAGAGGGGAAGGGAGGGAGGGAGGGAGGGAGGGAGAGAGGGAGAGAGGGAGAGAGGGAGAGGGAGGGAGGGAGGGAGGGAGGGAGGGAGGGAGGGAGGGAGAGAGAGAGAGAGAGAGAGAGAGAGAGAGAGAGAGAGAGAGAGAGAGAGAGAGAGAGAGAGAGAGAGAGAGAGAGGGAGAGAGAGAGAGAGAGAGAGAGAGAGAGAGAGAGAGAGAGAGAGAGAGAGAGAGAGAGAGAGAGAGAGAGAGAGAGAGAGAGAGAGAGGGAGAGAGAGGGAGGGAGGGAGGGAGGGAGGGAGGGAGGGAGGGAGGGAGGGAGGGAGAGAGCGAGCGTGTGAGAGAGACCGCATTCGCATACCGAATGTCTCCTCCGCATCTGGCCGTTTATTGTTTATTCATAGGTTCATTATGAATGCCATAACAAGGCCGCATCCGAACAATGACTCAACCTCAGCGTCCCCCCATCCCCTTCCCTCCCACCCCACCCTCCTCTCAAGAGCCCTTCTGTCTCCATAATGGCATTTCCATGGCGTTCTTTCGGCGCTGTTCCTCTTTCATTGCCCTGTCTACCGTTGATCCCCGTCTCATAAAGGTTTCGCCTCGTGATTGCTCAATTTTGCGAATCCTTTGTAGCGCGACGTCCCTGCTTGCGCCGATCACCGCTGCTGCACGAGCCGTCAATACAGATCAGCTCCTTCGCGTCCTCGCGGGATTAACTTGGAAGGCTCTTAAAGTTGTGTCGCCCCTTGTCTTCTTTTCCCCCGGCGCAATCAGCTCGCACATCGAGTCTTGTTACTTGTGGAGCAACACACCATATTCTTGCTGCCTCGCCCCCCACTCCAGCCCCCAGCTCTGTCACTTTGTCACTTTATTCCTCTCTCTAGCTTTCTTTATGCCGTGTGTGTGTGTGTGTGTGTGTGTGTGTGTGTGTGTGTGTGTGTGTGTGTGTGTGTGTGTGTGTGTGTGTGTGTGTGTGTGTGTGTGTGTGAGAGAGAGAGAGTATGAGAGAGAACGTACGTATCCCCCCCTCCCTCCCCTCCTCTCTCTCTCGCACTCATTACCAGCACCAAATCATTAATTAATATCCTTTCCCTTTCCGGCCGCCGTGATATGAAACAATGGCCTTTGTTCCTCCGCCAACAATATCTCCTTTCTGAATCATGATCAAGTCCCGGCAAGACACACCACGTGACCAACTCCAACTTCACATCCCGCGAGACTCCACGTGAGGATGAATAATGACCAACTGCCCGGCCTTGCAATCACTGGCGCTGCTTGCAACCCGTCGCAGCTGCATGCGCCTCTCTGAGGGTGACCTACTTCACCTTCCCTGGCGCTGACACTCGCTTTTGAATGCCTGTCACTGGCACTCCTGTCGCCACACTTCGGGGGACGACGAGCGCGAATCACGGGCGTCTCTCCCTTGACCTCGCCTTGGCACAGCCGTCTGCACTTGTTGATCCTTTTAGACGTCCCGTTTCAGGCATCTCCAAACTCTTTAAACGATGCCTTCCTTCTACCAGGCGCTTATTCTGGTGTCTATAGCTTCTTACCCCTTTCTCTCTTTCTTTCTTCCTCCTTCCCTTTCACCCTCCCTCCTTCTCATCCCTTCCCCTACCTACATCTTTTAATCTCCCATTTGCTAACTCCTCCTTACCCCTAATCGACCACTTCCATGCAGCCCGCGTCCTAATGGAGCCTCGCCCCCCCCCCCCCCTCGAGACCCACCATACACGGGCGACAGGCGATATCCTGTAATCGCTCTTACGTCACTGCCACTAACTTCGTGTCCTCCAGGAAAAGATCTTGGCCGAGCTTAGCGGAATGGTCGAAGTTGAATTGAGTTGAACCACCTTTGTCTCCGACCGGATTGTTGATGCTTTATCTTTTTTGGAATTCCCATTTTCTCTCGTTCCATTTCCGTGTCTGTTTATTTCACAAAATAAGAGAATATCAGTACTGACAGAAATCGCCTGATAACCAACAGAAAATGGCACACACAAAACTCCGCCATCTCCATAATTGAAAAAGTGCATGCCTTCTCCGTCTGTCTTGAATTCTAATTAGAAAAGAATCGGGTAATTTCATCTTCACGTCTCATCTCAAGACAGGCCCCCACATTCTTTCCTCTCCTTCAACGTAAAATATAATATTTATTGCCTGTATTCTGTAAACGCGCGTGCGCGCCGGTGTGTGTGTGTGTGTGTGTGTGTGTGTGTGTGTGTGTGTGTGTGTGTGTGTGTGTGTGTGTGTGTGTGAAGTGTACAGGTTTCCATGTTGGTAAATTTTCATACATAATACACACACGCACACACATATATATACTCCTTATGAAATCACATCATCCATATCTTCCCTCCGCGGCCACACGTGCAACGCTTAAATTGTCTAAATTTACTCTGCCGCCCATCAGCTCGCACTAAATAGCGAATAAGGCAATTAATCCCGGCCTGCACCACGACACGAACCGGAGATAATAAGCCAAGACGCAAATTAATGGTCAAGGAGAGCAAGGCTGACGTGATTAAGGAAACCGAGTTGCATGTCATGGCACAGCCCGGCTGCTGATTGATAACAAGGGAATCAGATTAATTGAACGATTAGAAAGGGTTCCAAAGATATAAGTTTTTTTTTTCAGATGATCAAGACGAAGCAAAATTGACAAGGTAAAGTGCGAGTGATTGTCAGGTAAGTCAAGTGAAGTTTCGAAGATTAATTTCGTGTTCAGGATGAGAACGACTTCATTCTGTGATGAAACCGACAAACTTCATCTCCTTTGCACGTCTTTCGACCCATTTCTCTGGAATATAATATATTTTCTTTGAATTTCACGTCCTCTTAATTCTAAGTGAATAGCCCGGCGTCGAAAGAGCTTACTGGACACTGGAGTTAAAAAAAAAAAAAAAAATCATGGTATGGCAAACTCTGCAGAGCAGCGAAACCGATTTTACGCAAATATTCTTTGTCACATCGTTCGTATTCGCAATGTCGCTAATATCTAGTCAATGCCATGACCTACCGAGAGTATATCTTGGGTACGCGCGCCCTTTGGCATCAGACAAAATCACATCAAACACAAACATTTCACTTTTGACAAAACCGATTTCTCATTTCACACTCTCGCGCCTTCGACAGTGCCTCATTACGGCATTTTGTTCGTTTTGAATATTCTAACTCGACAGCTAGCTATGGCCAATGCCCTCTTAAATATTGGCATCGAAATCGTCCACCGGAAACGGCTTTATGTGGGTAACGGTCTTAACGGTCTCTCTTATTCAAACCGAATCCGAAAGGCGGCGCTGCCGTGTAGTGGCTCCGCCTGCAGAACGACAAACGTTGCATTGCCGAACGGGGAGGGGGATTATCAAAGCTGTATGTAATTGAAGTTTTGTATACATTGCTTTGCATGATAAACAAGTCCAGCTTTTCAGCAATGTATACAATTACAAATTGGTTTTGGGGAAATAATCATACAAGGGAAAAAATAATAATCACTACCAATGAAAAAATCACGAGGTAAATGTGCCATCAGTTCCCTGGTGAATGAAATCATGATAACTACGAAATCACTTTCCCTTACAAACGAGCTCAATTTTCTTGTCCATTGTAAAATTCGATTTTCGACTGGCATATATTGTTTAGACGACCGTAAAATACTTTCAATTTCTCCTCTTTGCCTCCTTTATCCCCACGCTTTCTGTCTCTCTCTCTCTCTCTCTCTCTCTCTCTCTCTCTCTCTCTCTCTCTCTCTCTCTCTCTCTCTCTCTCTCTCTCTCTCTCTCTCTCTCTCTCTCTCGCTGTTTCGCTCTCTCTCTCGAAGTTTCGCTCTCTCTCTCTCTCGCTGTCTCTCTCTCTCTCTTTCTCGCTGTCTGTCTCTCGCTCCCTCTCTCTCTCCCTCTACGCTTTACTTTTTATCTTTACCTCTATCTGTCTCTGTCTCTCCCCTCTCTCTCCAACTCGCCCTGCCTCTCCCTCCCCCCCCCCTTTTCTCCCTTCCCTCTCCCTTTTTCCCTTCCCTCTCCCTTTCTCCCTTCCCTCTCCCTTTCTCCCTTCCCTCTCCCTTTCTCCCTTCCCGCTCCCTTTCTCCCTTCCCTCTCCCTTTCTCCCTTCCCTCTCCCTCTCCCTCTCCCTCTTCCTCTCCCTCTCTTCCTTCCTTCCTCCCCCCGTATCATATCTCTGTTTTGTTATTCGCAGACGCGCTTATTAACTTTGAGTGCAGCATAAAATCCTCACATGCGCAAACATCCTGTGTAATTTCAGCGAATCGAGGATGAGAGACGTCGGGCCTTGGGTTGTGTTCCGCGGGGAAAATAATTGGGAAGAAGATTAAAAGCTCACCAATTTCTTATCTCGTTAACGATGATAAATATCCTTATTACAAACTTGATGCTGTGATGAATCGAAAACACATAGACACGTAATGTATGTTTGAGTGTTTTTAATCGCTCAACACGTAATTAAAAAACCTCTTTACTTAAAATCTATTGCTCAGTTGCTGTCACTTCCAGAAATAACTTTAACATCAACATTAACCCTTTTATCACAAACGCCATGTACGTCAGAGCACTGAACGCCCCCTTCTCTTAACTTCTTGTTTAACCCCTTCATATTCTTCTAGTTCCGTCGCTCAAGATCGCACTTTCTTTCATTTTCCCCTCTTTCTTATTACACTTCTGTATTTCGCTTGTTCTCCCCTCTTTCCGTTTCCTACTGACACAATTTTCCAGAACTCTCCCTCTTTCTCTTTTTCATTTCTGCCATCTTTGTTTCAGATCGTCTTTGCACTTCGATATGTGAGAGTGAGAGTGAGAATGAGAGAGAGAATATGTGAGTACGAGTGTGACAGAGTGATAAAGTCACAGTTATGACTGATTGGGACATAAAAGGATTATTTTCCGAAACTTGTGTGTGTGTTTGCATATCATCGACAACTGAATAACTGCAGTTATTCCCTCCGAGTTAAGTCTTTCCCCGACACTCCCCACTTGTACCTCCTCCTCCTCCTCCTCCTCCTATCCTCCACCTCCACCTCCTCTTCCTCCACCTCCACCTCCACCTCCTCTTCCTCTCCTCCTCCTCCTCCTCTCCTCCCCATGACGCAGACGACGAACCAACTTTTCCCTATTTCGTTATTTCAGGTCACGATTATGTCTTGTTCCAGGTCAAGTTTCGAGGTCATGTTTACTTTGTAATCGCAGGTTTTGGATGTTGCTCTCCACTGTTTGCTCGCATTTCGAACTGGCGCGGGAAACGCACCGGGATTCTGTTTATATGTGCAAATATGGCGTCCGTCCGCTGCAATCGTCCCGTATTAAAATCGCATTACCTCGCACTCCGCTTCCATGCAGTGTCATGAAACATTTTATTCCTTTACACTGTTTATTGACATTCTGCCTCCCCTTCATCTTGTCTCTCTTTCACTTATTTATACAGTCTTCTCTCCTCCTGTTTGCCCGTTTTATCTCCATTTTCAATTGCTATTCCCATCCTATCTTTTCTCCTATCTCATCCTTCTTTTTCTCTTTTCTCCACATCACAGCCCCGTGTCTTCCTTCATCCAGGCCGGGCAAAGATCCTTATCCGCAAAATCCTTTAGGATAATCAAGAAAGTAAAACAATAAAAAATAGACAAGTAAAAATATCCCTGAGGGCTTCGGGGCGTCATTGTTTACCTCTCTCGTCGGTGTTTGTTCGGTTCATTTGCGATAACTTTGCGAAAGGCTTTTTATCATGGACAAAAAAGAAAAAAATACTTCATGTATACAGTCTGTATACACATATATGTTAGAATATGTATACATATACATACACACACACACACACACATATATATATATATATATATATATATATAGAGAGAGAGAGAGAGAGAGAGAGAGAGAGATAGATAGATAGATAGATAGATAGATAGATAGATAGATAGACAGACAGACAGACAGACAGACAGACAGACAGACAGACAGACAGACAGACAGACAGACAGACAGAGGGAGGGAGGGAGAAAGAGAATTGTATAGATAGATAGATAGATAGATAGATAGATAGACATACAGTGATATGTAATATATGTATATGTATATATACATATACAGGTATATATTTATGTGTGTGTTTGTGTATATGTATATATGTACATATATACATGTGTATATGTACATATGTACACATATATACATTTATATACATATATATAGTCGTTCCTCTTAGACATAAAACATCACTGTCACTATTATCCTAGTTTAGCCGTGCTGATGACGATGCCCCGAGGGCGCGACACGGCCGTCGCTCGCACCCGTCTCGTTATGCATACAGGCTGTGCGGTGACGTGGGTCGCTTGTTCATGCAAACTCGATGTGAAAATACTTTTACCCTTAGCCTCTCCTTCCTCTCACTTCCTTACTCTGCCACTCTCCCTTTCTATTACACCTGATATATACTCTTCGATTACCACTCTTTCTTAATTGCATTTTTCGAAATCTAAATCATGAGATAAAAAAAGATTCCTCGCAGCGAAGATGAATCTGAATCCTACTGAATCCAACACAAGTTATTCTCATCGTGCTGACGTAACTTTATATTCACGTGGCGTCAACCGATATCCTAACACCGGTGCCTGCATAACAGCGGTTGGGCCTGCCCTGCCGCCTACGTCAATACACAGGTATAAATTTCATGCAATACGTGTCTGGCGTGAAAATCCACTATCGCAATCACACGCATACATAAGAAAAAAGGATAAAGAAAGAAATAATGTATTCTTACGCCACCGAGATTTTAGCTTCTCGCGGGAACATCCCAACGACAACGTCGCATGTAATTAAACGACCCACGACCGCCGATGCCTTATTGCACGCGGTGCCATCCTCTGACTTTGCACAATATTAGCTCCGGCGCTGCGTAATTCGTGGCCAAAGTTATTAAATTTCCCTCCCCGACCCTCGTTCAGAATGACAACCACCGAAAACCGCGACAAAATTCTTTGATCTAAGGCGCAGCTAACCAAAGAGGTAAAGCAGTCGATTGACTCGCACTTTTGAGCCTTTTACCTGTCTGGCGTTGCTCTTCCCTGCGACGCGCGCCTCCCGCCGCTCCTTCGCCTTTCCAGCGCTTCCAATCTGTCACTTTCTTCTCTCTTCGTGTCCCCGTTTCCCCTGTGTTCCCTGCGTCCTTGAACCTCAAAGTCACCGCAATCATAAGCAAGTGAGAACCGGGATCAGGTTGAGAATAATGTTCTTGCGTTGAGCGCGGTACTCGGAGCTGATTTCCCTGCGGCACATGCCAGCTGCGCCCTCCGCCTTCCCACACTCCTGCCCACACCAGTCGCGCGTTGGGCTCCCTCCACTCGCATCCCTTCCTTCTTCCCTCCTCCTCTCGCAACCCCTTCCTTTAACCCTCCCTTCCCTCATCTACACTCCCTTCCATAATCTCTCTCTCTAGTACTCTCACTCCCCCTCTCTCTCTCTCTCTCTCCCTTATCTCATTCCTCCCTCTGCCATCCCTCACCCCACCTCATGTATGCATGCATGTATGTATGTATGTATGTATGTATGTATGTATGTATGTATGTATGTATGTATGTATGTATGTATGTATGTATGTATGTATGTATGTATGTATGTATGTATACATACATACATACATACATACATACATACATACATACATACATACATACATACATACATACATACATACATACACCCACACCCACACACACACACACACACACACACACACACACACACACACACACACACACACACACACACACACACACACACACACACACACACACACACACACACACACACACACACACATACATACATACATACATACATACATACATACATACATACATTACATACATACATACATACACACACACACACACACACACACACACACACACACACACACACACACACACACACACACACACACACACACACAGATATATATGTGTGTGTGTGTGTGTGTGTGTGTGTGTGTGTGTGTGTGTGTGTGTGTGTGTGTGTGTGTGTGTGTGTGTGTGTGTGTGTGTGTGTGTGTGTGTATGTATGTATGCGAACACACACACGCATTTCAATAAATATTTATTTGTTTGCGGCCTTCCCAGCCTCGCTCTTCCGCCGATTTGCCTCGGCCGCCCCTCCTCCGCCGCCAGGATTCCTTCCTGGAACTTGCCCCATTCGCTGCCTACGCTTTTTCCCAACAATGGCGGCTTCTTTGTATGGTTCGCTTAGCTCTCCTTCCTGCCCTTTTTATATTCTTTTCTAATTGAGCCCAGACTCGAGTGTCTTTTTATTAAGCTGGAAATGTGCTTGACAATCTCATCCCTGCGGAGAATTCCCCGTCGTGGCTGTGCAAGTATGGCTGCACCCAGACACACAGGCAACGCCCGTGTACACACAGCGACAAAGCGAAATATAAGAGAAAAGGACAAACATAATTATAAATATTCATCTTAGAAAGCGTTGTATCTTTATGCAGCTTTAAAGTTCCTGTTCATGGACATGTAGACTCATCATTCCTTGCCTCAAGTAACAAGGAGACGCAAAGGATGATGTATAAAGTACAGAAGTCCAAAATATGCTATTGTTATCCCTACTACGAGCAAGCGTTCCTTTGGACTCGTACGCAAGAGAACATTCAGAGAATACCTCTCGTAAATAAAAGAGTTACGTATTATCTAGAACGAATTGCAGTAAAGGCAATCTCTTTGACCTTTGACCATTACAAAAATGTTTTACTGATCCAACAGATGGAGGGCCACCCGTCACGCTGACAACGAGGATGACCTCCAGGACTACGTGGTTCGCCTACAAATGCGGTCTCGTGAAGCCACGGCGACGACGGAACGCGTCTGCGCTGGACTCGGAGCCTCGAGGAGGACCTTGCGTAAAGGGAGTGAAAGGTGGGTACACTCGGGCTACTGCTCACTGATGGAAGATAAATGAAAGCTTTCATTGAAGAAGTAAACAGAAAGTAATAAAAAGAGGATATTACAAATGCGCAAGCTCGCAAGCATTTAATGAAACATTATATATATATATATACATATACACATATATACATATATACATATGTGTACAATATACATATATACATACATATATAATATATATACACATATATGTACGTATATATGTATTTTTATGTATATATATGTATCTATATGCATCTAATATATATATATATATATATATATATATATATATATATATATATATAGACACACATATGAGTGATGTCTCCGCAAACACGACGGTCTCTTAACAAAGAAACTACACTGCAAAACGACCTCCAGCTCCACCGCAATGCTCGCAGTAAGTAAATAAGTAACCCAAGCCAAACTTAGACGGAAGGGAAAGAGACGGAGCGTGAGGGCGGGCCGGGGGGGGGGGGGGGGGTAGGCTCACCTATTTCTGACGAGATAAATTCATTTCTCCCCTTACTTGGTTAGGCCTATTGAAAACGAGAGTGCCAAGAAGAAGCGCGAGTGCCTCTTTTTACATTCGTCTTAATCTGAATTTATTTCCCAAGTAAAGATTCAAATAGATATTAAACACAAAGTCAGATGGTTTCCTCAGAACCAGCACAGCCATGATTAATGGCAAATAAACATCGGCATTCAGTTAGTCAACTTAATTAAACACGTGTTGCAGGTATTGCTTTGTGGCTGGTGCAGTTCATTGGTTTTATAATTACAATCTCACTTGCCACATGATCCTAACAGAAAGATTGCGATGTCTGTTGCCAAAGCCACTTCCTTAACAGAGGGAAAAAAGGACTCGTACGAAGGCAAACCTTCCCTTATGAGAAGAGGAAAAATCCCGACGTTATATCTCAGTTATGAAAAATTAATATATATATTTTTCCTTCGCCAAGAGTCGTAGCTCTAAGGATTGTTTCCGAGATGAAACAACCGAGGAAGAGTCTAGAATTAATTTCAAAAAATTATTTCGTTCTTGAAGGAGAGATAAGAAGAGGGATGCGGAGAGTGAAGAGTTAAAGAGTCCATTTGAGGAAGGGGATAAAAAGGCGAGGAGAGGAAATGCGAGAGACAGAGCGAATAAAAGAGATAAAATTATAAGAGCCTCCAACGTAATAAAAACGCACCACCCGATACGAATGCAAATAAAACCAGACAATTAAAATCTAAATGAGCAAGCAAACAAACAAACAAAAAAGTAAACATATGACCCTAAATACCGCCACCAATTTCCCCCCTGAGAGCGAACGAAGAAATTCCCTAAACTACCATCCTCTCCGCCCATCCTCCTTTCCCCACCAACCACAAACAAACAACGCACCACGTAAGCGCAAGTAGCAGGCGCACGCAGCGGATATACTGGGCAGCTCTTTAGAAATATTTACCGGTATTGCTGACAGACTTAGCATCCAGCACGAACGCTCGCCTCTCTTAAAATTTCATTCTCCTTGTTCCGCTGTCGCTCCTTTCTTGCGCGGGAGCAGCAGCGGGCGCGAGAAACCGACGGATTAAAAACTCTCGCGGGAAGGTCAGGCCCGGAGGAAATTTAAAAGTCCTAACGTATTATGTTGACATTAGGATAATTTGCATAAGAATAGAGGATATAATACCTCACACAAGGACTGGATATGTGCACGCTAAAGGTGAGTTTTCTCTGCGTTTCTTATCAACAACACAGAAAACTTTTATACATACATACTGACATATCTATCTATCTATCTATCTATCTATCTATCTATATACACATACATACACACACGTGTGTGTGTGTGTGTGTGTGTGTGTG
>NC_061836.1:11945672-11948172 GCF_019202785.1 Penaeus chinensis
CATCTACATCTACATCTACATCTACATCTACATCTACATCTACATCTACATCTACATCTACATCTACATCTACATCTACATCTACATCTACATCTACATCTACATCTACATCTACATCTACATCTACATCTACATCTACATCTACATCTACATCTACATCTACATCTACATCTACATCTACATCTACATCTACATCTACATCTACATCTACATCTACATCTACATCTACATCTACATCTACATCTACATCTACATCTACATCTACATCTACATCTACATCTACATCTACATCTACATCTACATCTACATCTACATCTACATCTACATCTACATCTACATCTACATCTACATCTACATCTACATCTACATCTACATCTACATCTACATCTACATCTACATCTACATCTACATCTACATCTACATCTACATCTACATCTACATCTACATCTACATCTACATCTACATCTACATCTACATCTACATCTACATCTACATCTACATCTACATCTACATCTACATCTACATCTACATCTACATCTACATCTACATCTACATCTACATCTACATCTACATCTACATCTACATCTACATCTACATCTACATCTACATCTACATCTACACACACAAACACACACACACTCTTAAGTATATATACATATACATATATATATATATATATATATATATATATATATATATATATATATATATATATATATATATATATATATATATATATATATATATATATATATATATATATATATATATATATATATATATATATATATATATATATATATATATATGAATATATGTATGTATGTACATATATAACTTCTTGCCATAGGAGCAGGAGCTCTTATATCATAATTCCTGCCGACATTAGACCTTCCTACGTAATCCAGATCTTATTTATATTCTTCTTTCATCCAAACTTCTGACTCTAAATTCTTCCCGCCTTCCTGAGACCGTCCCTTACATCACATCTCCCGCCATCCATATATTTCCCTCCCCACATTATCGAGCTTTGGACTTCGCGTGTTTGAACTTCGAGTTAAGCGTCTGGAAAAAAAGGCAAAAAAAAAAAAAAAAAAAAAAAAAACTAAGGAAGGCAAAAGAAAAAAGGAAATGTTTCCCCTTCTTCAAAGAGCGAGAGGCGAGGAATGCTGACAGGCAATTTGACTCCATTTTTAATTAACTCGAGTATTTAACAGAGCAAAGAAAGACGGTGCCAAAGTGAGTGATCAATCTCCCGGCGGGCTACGTGGGGCGCCGGCGAGACTGCAGGGTAAATAGTCCTTCCCAGTTTCATCACAGTTTGCATGTCAGGCCGCACATCGCCTGCCAACCGACCGGCCGCTCTCCCCTGCCGACATAAGGTGTCACAAGTGCACTTATCGCCATCCCGAGTCATGAGGGGGGGGGGGGGGGGGGCTGGCGAGGGCGTCCATGCAACTGTTTGCCAAGGGACACGGAGTGTAATCAGGGCCAAGGCGGCGACTCATTAGGAGGGGTTTTGTAATCACTTTCAGCATCCCGCTAATGACGGGCTTTCTTTCTAACGCAATCCAGAGCATTGACGGTAACTTTCCAGCGTTATTCCCAGCCAGAAGAGGAAAAGATAGACGAAAATCAGGTTATGAGCGGTAACTTCGAGATGACTTACAACAGAGCACAAACTTTTCTGAAAACCACCGTCACACAAAGCCAGGTTATTTGAAGGTGAAGGAGAGCATCTGCCACACTCACTTCGGCGCCAAGCGACGAGTTCCTATTGTTGAAGAGAGAGCGGGATATTGATTGTAGCTTTTCCCCCTTTTTCCACATGGCTGGAAGGCATAAACACTCAAAGTCGACAACAAAATCATAAATATGCCACCATGCACACTCCTCCCAGAACGAATTTATATCTTCCTTCCTTCTTCAGCACCTTTTCACTCCCCCCCCCCTTCACTCCTCCTCATCCTCTTTCTCCTCCTCTTCCTCTTTCCCCTCCTTTTCCTTCCCACCCTTCTTCTTCGTCCTCTTCCTCCTCTCTGAAAATCCAGCCTGGGGTAACCGCGGCGGCAGAAACAACATTCGTCCCCGTCAGACTCATTACGGGGCCGTCACCGCCGCCCCGACAAGGGACCATCCCGGGGACATTTACACGGAATAATCCATCCCCCAGAGACACGCCGGATCAACAATGCATAACGAGGAACCAGTCACGCCCTTCCTCGCACCGCCGGCGCAGGTGTTCGTGCCATCAACGACTCACCGACGGGGGGATGGGGGATTGCAAGTGAAAGCTGGAATAAATAACAAATTTACGGTGTATTGCATCCATAACGACCGTACCCCCCTTCCCCCTTCTTCTATCCTAGAAATGCAACATCCCTAACGATCGCCCCCCCCCCCTCCCCCTTCTACCCAGGACAGCAACATCGTCCGAAAAGGAATAAATAAGACTAAAGGAACGTGGCTTCGATGAAATGCTACTTAAGGCGGTCTGGTA
>NC_061836.1:11955672-11970672 GCF_019202785.1 Penaeus chinensis
GGAGATGGAGATGGAGATGGAGATGGAGATGGAGATAGAGATAGAGATAGAGATAGAGATAGAGATAGAGATGGAGATGGAGATGGAGATGGAGATGGAGATGGAGATGGAGACGGAGGAGAGAGAGGAGGAGAGAGAGGAGGAGAGAGAGGAGGAGAGAGAGGAGGAGGAGAGAGGAGAGAGAGAGAGAGAGAGAGAGAGAGAGAGAGAGAGAGAGAGAGAGAGAGAGAGAGAGAGAGAGAGAGAGAGAGAGAGAGAGAGAGTGGGGGGGAGAGAGGGAGAGAGAGAAAGGGATGGAGAGAGAGAGGGGGGAATGGGAGGAGGAGAGGGAGGGAGGGAGAGGAGAGAAGCACGAAGGGGAGAGGGGAAGAGACTCAAGCATCTATATTGGCGTCCGATTGACCCAAGTGGGCCGCTGAGCGAAGGACCTGACCGCCAAGGGGGTGTTATATCTGTCTCGCTCCCCCTCTCCTCTCCCCCCCCCCCCTCTTTATAGGCCTAAGAGAAGCCTGGTTGGAAACATGTCACGACCTTATGCTAACAAGAGGTGGAAGCGACACAGCGAGCGGAGAAGGGCCAACGAGGGATAATGAACAGGAAGAAAGGAAGAAAATAAATATCGACTGTCTCTATGGAAATGCAACGTATGATTTAAGAGGAAATGGGGGAAATAATCACGAATAAAATAATTTAGAAAATGAAAATGAAAAATAAAAAAATAACAGAAGACTTATTCTCAACATCAGATCACCTCATATAACACAAATGAACACCTTAACCGCCGTAATTACCTCAACTAACTACAGCTTCCTGCACCTAGCACTTCACCATAAAACACTTTATACATTTATTATGAAAAAAAGTTCCCTCAAAATTTACACCTCAAAAAAAGGTAAAGGAAAAACGAAGCTGCAAAGAGCGTAAAAATGGTCAGAACGACGGCAGCTGAGCATGGTTCAAAGACCACCTCGCAACAATAAGAATTTTTGGGTCAAGGAGGAAAACTTTTCGACAAGAATTAAAAATCAAGATCCTTTGGAGCTGAAACAATACCGATGTCCACTGCCTAAAACAAAAGTTACGGAACCAAAGAAAGTACTGATTATATATATATGTATATATATGTATATATATATATATATATATATATATATATATATATATATATAATGTGTGTGTGTGTGTGTTATTTGCTCAAGGAGGAACATCCATACATAAGCTGGAAAAAATGTTATCATATAAAAAACTTGGGAAAAGAGAACGCAAGAAGGTAAAGGCAGGCCGCCCCCAAACAAAAACCTTGTCTCGCTCTTCGTCTCGTCTGCAGTTGTAGAAAAGGGAGAGAGGAAAAAGGAAAACATATCCGAGGCCGGAGGAGTCACCGAGGCAGTGACCATGAAGCCGAACCGCAGCCGGACTGAAGATGAACCGATCGAGCGAAGACGAACCTATGGTTTTTGACGTCCCCCATATCAATAGTTCGGTTGGCGCCTTGCCCGCCCCGCCACCCCCGCCAAAACGGGCAGCCGCGCGTAGAGGTGAATTGATGGCTATTTTAGGATATGAAGGGAAATGATGGCGCGACAACTGGACAAGTAAATGTCTAAATCATAGGTCCTTAGAATCCATAAACGAAGAAAAAGATGAAGTGAGAAAACACAAACGCAAATCGAGCGAATGTGATGGCGGAGCAGCCAGTGAATGAGTCATTTTTTTCTTTCTTTTCTATTCCCCAGAAGAAATTGAATGATTTTCGGAGGAACGGAAGCCACTAAGGAAGGGAGACAGGGAGGAGGTTTAGACTGCAGGACCCGAGTGTCGTGCGCCTTACATAACTTTCAAAACTTTTGTGCTCACCATGTTAGCTTCGTAGGCTGTTGCACAAGACGCTAGAGGCACAGTTCTGAATTGTGATAAATACAATGCAACTCCTATTCTAAGCAGTATTTCTCATTATTGCTTTAACGAATCTTTAATGCCTCGCTAAACTCAAGCAAAATGTAATCCATCGTATACCAAGTACATATTTTACATAATAATATTTTGCATAAGAAACGCAATCCATAGGTAAAAATACCATATACTGCACAATCATCGGATTAGGAAGATAAAGCAATAAAGAAACTACTCAGATATTCGCAGTCGGGAAAACTTCCTCCTTCCTCCCACACGAACTCGGCGCATCATAATACAGTCTGTCGACAAGAGGGAAGGAGGGAGGGAGGGGAATGGGAAGGAGGAAGATTGAGGAATGGGGAGGAGAGGGAGAGGGAGAGGGAGTGGGAGAGGGAGTGGGAGTGGGAGAGGGAGAGGGAGAGGGAGAGGGAGAGGGAGAGGGAGAGGGAGAGGGAGAGGGAGAGGGAGTGGGAGTGGGAGTGGGAGTGGGAGTGGGAGTGGGAGTGGGAGTGGGAGAGGGAGAGGGAGGGGGTGAGGGTGAGGGAGAGGGAGAGGGAGAGGGAGAGGGAGAGGGAGAGGGAGAGGGAGAGAGAGAGAGAGGGAGGAAGAGAGGGAGGGAGAGGGAGGGAGAGGGAGGGAGGGAGAGGGAGAGGGAGAGGGAGAGGGAGAGGGAGAGGGAGATGGAGATGGAGATGGAGATGGAGATGGAGATGGAGATGGAGATGGAGATGGAGATGGAGATGGAGATGGAGATGGAGATGGAGATGGAGATGGAGATGGAGATGGAGATGGAGGGGGAGGGGGAGGGAGGGAGGGAGGGACGGAGGGAGGGAGGGAGGGAGGGAGGGAGGGAGGGAGGGAGGGAGGGAGGGAGGGAGGGAGGGAGGGAGGGAGAGAGAGAGAGAGAGAGAGAGAGAGAGAGAGAGAGAGAGAGAGAGAGAGAGAGAGAGAGAGAGAGAGAGGGAGAGGGAGAGGGAGGAAGGGAAGGAGAGAGAGGGTGGGGCACGGAAAGAGAGAGTGAGAGACGGAGGCTGGTACAATATTACACAACTACGCTTGTTAATCCAAACTTGAGGAAACTTTTCCTGTTCATCATTTTGCCGAAGATTATTTTTGTTTGTAATCAAGCTTTTCCCACTAGCAGAGCAGAAATACATTAACGGCAGAAGCAGGAAAGGGAACAGAAGAGAAAGGAAACCAAGAATAAAGGAAAAAATAAAGAGAACAAAACGACCTGAATGTAAAAAAAAAATGTCTACGCAAAGCTTCCTAAACATGTAAAACCACTTGCGCATTTATTAGTTCTGTATTAATCTATTTATTCTTCCCCCCCGGAGGTGACCTGAGAAGCTTATATTTCTCTCTCTAAGACTCCGAGGCGCTCTACTTCATTTTCCTCTTCGAAGTTGAGATTAGTTTAGGAAGATTCCTCAGCGGCGCTAACTTCTCAGTAGCAGATCGGCCGTCCCTTTTTTTTCTCTCGGAATTTTGACTTTAGGATCACGTTGCTTTCACTGAGCATGCAATAACCCCCCCCCCCCCCTCTCTCTCACTCTCTCTCTCTCTCTCTCTCTCTCTCTCTCTCTCTCTCTCTCTCTCTCTCTCTCTCTCTCTCTCTCTCTCTCTCTCTCTCTCTCTCTCTCTCTCTCTCTCTCTCACTCACTCACTCACTCACTCACTCACTCACTCACTCACTCAATTTACTTAGTAAATATACTTCAGGAGACTACAAGTAGCTATCTACACGGGTCCACTTCGTTCAGATTCCGAGAGGGAAAATATCTACAATATATCAGAATGTTATATAAATATACGAATAAAAAAACACTTTACCATAGGCCTACACGACAAATCTTCACACCCTAACCCACGCCAACTTTTTTATATTTACTTCCCCCTTCAGATCCTCCCGCCATAAGTTCTCTAAGAAGTAAAACGAAAAAAAAGTAATTTACGATGCCATTCATCTTACCGTCTCGATCTCCTCCCCGCCCTCGCCCATTCATCACGTACACAGAGAAGACCACAGACCTAATAGGGTACTCACGGTCAGCCACGGTCACACTCCCCACCTTATTTCTCTCTTAGCTTCATGGGGTGAACGTATGTGGACAGATTCCCGCCACAGAGGAGCTAAATAACAAACCGCAGATAAGTTTATATACCCAATAGCCACTTAATGTCAACAGAATTCCATAGCAATTCTCTGCGGCGAGTAATCTAATCTATTCCGCCCCGAAGCAATTATCAACATCCCCCAAATCCCCCCGCATAAAAAAATACTATGATTCCCCCTATTAATTTTCATAATCCCCAAACAGCCATCACTTGAGTGACTTTCCGCTAATTACGTAATATATCGACGACCAATGAACTAAAAACGAATACTGGACCGAAACGCATTTGCCCGGAAAAATAATTGAGATTGTATGCATGCGGGGAGGGAGGGAGGGAGGAGAGAGAGAGAGAGAGAGAGAGAGAGAGAGAGAGAGAGAGAGAGAGAGAGAGAGAGAGAGAGAGAGAGAGAGAGAGAGAGAGAGAGAGAGAGAGAGAGAGAGAGAGAGAGAGAGAGAGAGAGAGAGGAGGGAGGGAGGGGAGGAGAGAGGGCGAGGGAGAGGGAGGGCGAGGGAGAGGGAGGGCGAGGGAGAGGGAGGGCGAGGGAGAGGGAGGGCGAGGGAGAGGGAGGGCGAGAGAGAGGGAGGGAGGGTGAGAGAGAGGGAGGGAGGGCGAGAGAGAGATTTAAAATATATCAAAAGAGATTTTGATTCTAATACCTATCCATATTGCGAAATGGCTGATAATGGTTGAACTCCCCAAATTAGTCTAGAGTGTATACGAAATTGATATTGCGTCATATGTTCTAAATATACCCAAGCAATTTTCCCAGTGCAGGCCTGTCCCTCCCACGCCGCTGAGAACTCACAGCAACCGTAGGCGTGGCCTCATAGCCCCTAGGAACTCCTCCGGCCCCATATTGCATAAGTAGATAATCAATATTTCCAGTACGATGTTCCGCCGGACGAGTTCCTTCAAGCCATTATGCTGCAGCGCTCTACATCAGCCAAAAGTATCTTGTTAGGCAGCGAGTTTAAGTTATGGATATTGCATACGGCTTGTACGTCGATATGCACCCATATATATGCACATGAATCTTTTAACCATCCATAGTGGAGCCCATACCACCGGGCCAATCACGCGCTCACTCCCCTGTAAACCACCAATTACCTTACACGGGGAGTCCTAAAGAGGAAGATACAACGAGCTATGTCCTGAGTGCACGTCCTAAAATTAGTGTTACAACCCTCTGTAAACCCCAGTAACTATACTTAGTATATATTTTGCGTAAATGGCAAAACAAGTTACTACTGGTTTCAATACCTGCGTGAAGTGATTCTTAATCAGTTGACAATGTACTGAATACCTTACAAAAAATAAATGATTTTCGCATGGATGGTTATTACGTTCTACACTGCTTATTAGTACGACAAATATTCAAAGAGGAAAATTACATCTAACGAACATGTAATAAAACTTCTCCCTTTCAACAGCCCTCGTGAGACTTCGTTCTGATAAGTTCCCCTTCATTAGAATCTTATTTAACCCGGAACCGTAAGGAAGAAAAAAAATTAAATCCCCGACAATTGACAAATATTTCACTAAACGAAACCAATTATCCGATTTTGAGATCTATATTATAGAAACAGTAAATTACATATATATATATATATATATATATATATATATATATATATATATATCGCACGCACCCATATAAATAAAAGAATGAAAGAGCATAAAATCAAACCAATGGATCGTAAATTGACACATGACGTTGCTCCCATTGTTATAACGTGATCTACGCCCTTCTACGATTGCTGACGGGTAAAAGGATGGCGGGGGGAAAAGTGCAGCTTTAGAGACTGCGAACATTAATGAAGGATCGTTAACTTTTCTCTCCAGCTAGGAGTTTTGCTCTCATTGTTGGGATTGTTGAGCAGGTATATATAAGAATGGAGGCCTATTTTTTTTTTCTCCTCTTTCATCTCTCCGTTCGCAAAGAAACTTTAATGAATTCACGCACGACGACGTTCGATTTTCTTCATTATGAGGAATATTTATCTGTGATACTCCGTTGTAAAATATTTGCATGCAGTTTCACAATATGCCGTTGCCAGCAATGACTTTTGCTTTTCAACAATTACAATTTTACAATGTAAAAGTCAAGTATACAGACAATGCACGGCAAACATTAATGAACTAGTTACTTATACTGTTTTATTATCTTTCAGGAAATGCAGCGCCATCGCTATGCAAAATCATCAATCACAGAAGACATCACCCGGGCAAAGCTTTCTTCTGAACTTAAGAGAAGAATGATAAAGGCCTCCCCCAACCAGTATCCCCTCCCCCTTCCCGGACAGAATCTCTCCAATCGCATTTGCATCCTCAAGCAATGGGAAATTTCTTGCTCAGCAAAGATATTCCACACGCCCGAGGAGTCTTTTCCTCTTTCATACCTTTCTCCATCATAGCGTGAATATTTTAGGAATTGCGGGGCTGCGCCTGCTGGCCTGTTCTCATGAATGTTAAGGGAATAAACTGATATTTTTATGAAGCATAATTTGACAAATTGTATATAGATTTATCTGAAGCATTTGAAGTTACGTTTCACCCTTTTACTTGCAATAAAAAGATGATGCATTAATTCAGAAAATCTAATGAAAAAATAGTCCTTGACAAGATAACTTTTCTTTGTTTTGACTTGTTAAAGGGAAGTTTGTTTTAAACTTAATAATCTCTATAACTCTTGATCTAGTTTCGACATTAATAAATATGACCAAACTGAAGATTTTTTTTTATTCAACTATCTTCTCCGTGAAAGAAGGAAATCTTCACACACAAGATATAAATCACACTGCCTTGTACAGTAAAAAGATACCTACATAGATCAACAAATTAAGAACATATTTAAAACACCCAGGGAACTATCTCAACGAAAGTCATTATGTAAAGTTATAAACAACAACAGAAGTTACAGACAACAAAGATTGAAGGTTCATACAGTGACTCAAGGATAATTCGGTAACCTACTACACATGATAAACCAAGCGAGAAAGTGAAACTTCCTCCCCCTGCAATGCCACACCGGTATTGAAGTATTAGGTTCCTAAAATATAGATGAATTTTCTAAGTGATCATTCTTGACATTCTTCATGATCTTATCAGAAAGCAACGTTGATGCGATTTTCATATAAATGATAACATAACAAAGAGGATATTGCATAATATGGATCATTTCATGCATAAACTTATATTTTTTTCAGGTAGATGTCTTTCAGACTTTGTTCCCTTGCCACATCAATTTCACAATCACCATATTCTTCAACATAATCAATAGAGCAGCTAAAAAAGAGCAAATAACAACTTATCATTGTTGTCCCCAACACTTTTTTGTGGATATATAGAATTTCATTCCTGTTTAACTCAGTTTTCATAAATCATAAAAAAAATATTTCACTCCATATCAGTTCCACAGTATCAGTACAATGCAAGCCTTCCTACTTTGGTCAGGCTGTTTGTTTTGTTTCAAGCACTTCAGTCCAACAAGCAATCATCTAAGAAGGGCACGTGCAGACTGCAGAATCATGGACTCAAGAGGGGATCAAGAAGGAAGAATCTCACTACTACAGAAGTATTGGAAACATGCACTGTGATGCATTCTATGCTGGGTATGATTATGGTCTGGGAAGAGATCTGAATTTCATCCTTTACTCAGGATTTTAAAAATAAAGCATACTATGCAAACTTTATAACATAACATTTTTTTTTTCTTTCCCTTCTCTCTGAGTGCTTTTATAATTTACTTTGTTTTCAATTATTACAATTTTAAATTTTACAACAATTATCCTTCTTATTCTAGTAAGTAACTGCAGTGAGATGATCTTTAATTACAGTCAATTTCATGTTCCAGATTGAATTATCCATATCAGTTCTTCAAACATTCTCTACAGTTATCTTGCATTCAAATGTTATAAAACAACTGTGTCAAACAGACTTGAAATACATTAAGACAATACCCTATCACTGCTGATAACCGGTTCAGGAAATATAAGTGATGGAAGATAAAATATTTTACAAATTTATTATTCAACAGTATAATCAGTCAAGCAACAGATTTCGTACAGAGCAAAATATTAAGCTTCCAGATAATGTCAAGACTAAGAAGTTATAAATCCAGCATTTCTCAAGAATCAAATCTTAGGGGGAAAAATCATATTCCTCACATGACTCAAGAAAACCCTTTCACAGACACAGTCAAGAAAAGACATTACATTGACATCACCAACAAGGTCAATCAATTTTACCTTATAACAGACATGGAGATTCACACAAGTTAACCCTTCATTCACACAAGACAAGACTCAATGGTGGAAGGTAACAGAATTACTAAGATTGGGATAAACTTACCTTCTTCAAATCATGCACAATACAGTATCAAAATATTCTTTATATAATCAATAGAGATTCTTTCATAAACAGGCTACTTACAATATATGGGGAAACACATTTTGATTATAAATACAATATGGTCATAACCAATTTGTAATATTATGTCTTATGGTAATTAAATTAGTTATTATCATAATAAGAATGAGAAACAATTCATACTTCATTTTCAAATAAAAGGTATGATAATGTAAACATTCCATGTTAACCATTCCTTTTTGTGATGGATATCAACAATCAACCAGCATGTAAATAAGCTTTCATTTCATAACAACAACAGTAAAGTTAACCTTATCTGCATCAGCATACTTTGATTGTTAATAACCTCACATGCAGTTGGTTAGAGAAGGCAGGATACTAGAAAAAGCAAATTAACTAAAAATTATTGGCTATACTGGGGCAACAGCATCCCCAGTCAATAAAAAAGAAATTACAATACCATGCTTGGTTCACCAGTCAATGGTCCTCAAAGTGCAATATATACAAGTGCAACCAAATAAGGTCTTCATGTAATTTGATCCCTAGTGATGGGGTTTCATCAGACTTCACTTTCCTGGAAGCTGCACATAACATGTGCTACCACTAAAGCTCATTCCAATTCATACATAACATTTTGGAATATGGTTTTAAAAGAAAATTAGTTACAATTCAATCATAGCACCTGGCTAAAACTGCTGATACATAAAAATATCAGAACAGTAGTTTTGTATTAAAGACTACATAAAACATTCACTTGTAATTATGCATATACATTTATTTCTCTGGATTATCTCTTTAATGTTGAATAACTAAAATGTACATAAATAATTGGTCAACTGCACTGCAGTCTCGTCAATATTTTCATTTAAAAATTAAACATGGGAATTTTATTTTTTAAAAATTCCTTTTTTTTTCTTTTTTTATAAGTTTACTTAAAATTGCCTATTTACTTCAAATACTTACTATCATGCCTAACATTTTGTTCTCAGACTTCTATAAATCCCTTGAAGATTAGGAATTTAAAAGATGCAGCTTATAGTTTAAAGCATTTGAAAAATAAAAAGTAAATGCTCAGCTGCTCATAGCATGCATAATGTAATGTTTACTACATATCTTGTATGCAGTTTCAAAAGATGTTCTTTGAAGTTACAACCATCTATAGATCTTTTTAATGTTTATAAAATCCATACAAAAAGTGAAGAGACTAAATGAAGTGACACAGTTACTGACGTCCACTTTCTTGTAAACCCATATTCTTAATGATTCTAAATCATAGAAAATCTAAAAACTGATATTAACTAAGAGTTTACTATCAAAGAACAATCTATATTACATATGTTTTAAGAAAAAAAAAAAATATATATATATCCATGTCTAACATGATAACTTAGTGATGAAAGAATGCTAATTTTCAATCTTAATATTTGTTGCATATCTTTTAAAAGGTGTATATATATATATGTAACAATCAATATTCTTTTTTTAATTTCTTACTTACTAAGCTTTAAAACATAAATCTTTCTACATTCTAAATTTGTTCCCATGGTGATCATCATTTTGTTAAAATCTTTTGAAATAATTTAAAACAATTTAAATGAAAATATTAGACCACTTCTTCCACTCCTCATTAGAAAATCTATCAAGATACCATGTTAACATTCTCCGGAAAAAAAAATTATAGTAAGCAAACTGCATGTTGGCAGCAACAAAACACTATCAGATAAGGACTAACAGAAACAACAACACAGTAGTAATCAGGCTTAAAAGCTCTCCGATTTAACCAGTGCAGAACCTCCAGGAGACACCCCCAGCATCCCAGGGCTTTCAAACCCTGTCTGATAACTCTCGCCATCATTACCCTGAGAAGGATCAGTGGCACTACTCACCTGACCAGTCGATTCCAGAACGCTGATTGGTTTGGCTACAGCAATTGAAACAGGGCCTTTTGGTGCTCCCTTCAGGGCTGCTACTGCTTGATCAAGAGTTGCGTTTTCTAGATTGGTTCCATTGACAGCAATGAGACGGTCACCGGGTATCAAACGGCCATCTTTCTCTGCCACACCCCCGGGAACAAGTGAGCGAATCACTATCACTGTTTCTTGTGGGTTTAGTGGATCCTGAAAGAGAGAGGGATCCATACAATTATGAATTGTGAAGAGAAACAATATCAAATGGATAAAATAATCTATTTTTATCTTCACCTATCGATTCTCAACTTACTCTTCATGAAACCTATTGAACGCTATTTTATTGAATTACGTATATCTTTCTTTTGTCTTCGTCTTTTTTTTTTTTTATCAGATGTCTTTGCCATTAGCCAAAAGAATGTAATACAAAACTATTTCACTGAATACTCAACAAATAACACTAAATCAAGGACGTACAAGAAATAGGCCTACCTGATAATCCAAAATAGAGAAGCCCAATCCCCTATCGCCCTTCATCAACTCGATGATCTGAGCCTCGGAGCTCCACATGGCCAGGCCAGTTAGCGGTTCAAGGCTGCGGCTCTTCATGCGGTTGAAGGAAGTATCATTTGTGGCTGCAGTGGCTGAGGATGCCAAGGATCCATCAGACTTGGCCTTGACGAGGCGTTCCGATCCAGGGATAAGATTTTGGAGAGAACCACCAAGGATATTCTGCAAGAAAAGGATAGAACTATAAGCTTTACACTCGAAATTTCCAAACCATTATATATGGTCAATATAACAATGAAATAGAAAATATGGACTACTGATATACTACCTCTACTATTACATACATATTGTATTTTTACATTTTCTATATATTAAAAAACTAATAAACCAAAGAACCACTGAACTAGAGTACCCATTCATATATCAAGAACAGTGACAACCAAAGCAATATGTAATGATGAATTATTTATAATGAAAAAGAATCACTACAATATGTAAGAGACAGCAGTGACTTACTCTAACTAAACTATAAAAGGGGAGCCAAGCAATCAAAACTGAATTTTGATATACTCTTTAGGAACAAACCGAAATAATGTTGCCCAAATTTAGTTTTTCATAATATATATCCTTTTAACAAAACAACAGGTATGACCAACATTGAAAATATGAAAATACAATTTTAAAAGCAACAAATAAAAGGAATAAGATACCCAATACTGACAGTTTCTATATGTTCCCATATATGATGTATGATCAAAGATGAAATGAAATATGTCTACAATCACTGGACCCTTACTAAGTTTGAATGGAAAATGTCTATGTATCCCAAGTCAACAAATGAGTGCAGAAAGCTTGGAGGCAATAAGATTTAAAGGAAGATGCAGCAAAAGATAATACCTAAACCAATCAACTCCACTAGCTAGCCAGAGAAATTCCAGAATGGAATTTAATAAACAGCTTATAAATAACACAATTTATGACCCTTTCACTTCTCAGTCAACCCTGCAGTATTCCAAGATGTTCCTTTTTCTCTCAGCAGTAATGAAAAATATTCTACTTTCTTAGCTTCTGTGTTCTCTTTAGACCTGGATGTATTTACAGTAATCATGATGCACTGGACAAAATTACATTATTATCCATACTCGGAAGAAACCATACATGAAATAGTAATTTGTTATTCAAAATCCTTGTTTCAATACTTGGTGGGTATTGTTATACAAAACCTGGTACTCTCTTGTTTAAAACAAACAAAAATTGGCAAAGAACATTTCTCAATCAAAATTGTATGTCTTAAGGCTTGTCATATTAGGTAAGCAACGGGTAAACTCATAATACTGTATAATGAATTGTACTCCATAAAATTAAAAAAAAAAATAATAAAACAAATGAACTGGATTTCCTGGTATAAGCTTCATGTAAATAAATAAATCTTATCCTATTATTTACTTTGTTTAAAGAGAAAGTTAATGCACTGATGCTGGGAACATGTAATGTCCACTGTAGTTTTGTGTTGTGAATGGTGATTACACACATACGGCTCCACAAGTGCTCAGCCATCAAGGAGGCAATTAAAAGGTTCATTCTAGATATTCATTAATCCTGGTAAAAAATAAGAGCCCTTTACAACCTAAGTCATAATCTGTAACTGTGTACATACAAAGGATAAGTATTGGGATGCCAATTGTGGTAAAGCACTAAAAAACAAAAATATATCTAAAATGACTACATCAACTTCTTTCTAATTTTACAAGTAGTCTACCATTCCCAACTTTACTATTGCTGTTTGCCTTTCTCGTTAAAATGTGTTGTTACCTCTGGTGAAGTTTTTTCATTTTCAAATGCAATTAACTGAGGTCACATCACTACAGTCAACATATATTTAAAAAATCGTTATAGCTTTTAAACTAACTTTTAAAACTGTCATTAATTTGTGTGTGTGTGTGTTTTGATGGCAAAACATAAAACTGCTAAAAAAATCAGATTTACATGTATAACCCAGTATATACAACCAAATATATCTAAAAGAAATTCTTAAAGATATTCTTACTCAGTATGTCAGAGTACTTGTGGCCTGAATTATCTGCACGATAAGCCATAATCAAAATGCATGCCACTGGCAGGCAACAGTTACCATAACTGTAACTGTTGCAAAAGTGCCATCATTAAATATAATCAAATATCAAAGATTAAAAAAAGTTTCAAATCAATGGCAATCTACAGTATAACAGTAGACGCAATTTAACAAAAAGACATCCTAATCATCATCTATGTTGTAAGAGGTATGTACATGACACGCATTTGTTAAAAACATGATTCAGTATAGTACAACTATTTTACAAATACAAAACAAAAAGAGGAAAAATATATATATCTAAAAAGTACTCATATATTTTTTGGCCCCACTCCACCCACCGTTTCACAAATGCATCAATCATGTTCAGGAAGGGAGAGAAAGAAAGCAAATTAAGTAGTGCTTTAAGAAAAATAAAGGAATAAATAAATAATCATTCATTTCTGTTACATGTCCAAAGAAGAAGTGATTGTAACTGAAGTAATACACTAATGAGTATATTACCACTTTTTGGTCCAAACACGAGAACAGGAAAATGCATAATGGCATCAGTATCATATTGTTACAATCAAGGATACAGGGTCCAAAGAAATCAAGGATAGAAAAATAATAGAGAAAAGGCAAGAGAGACGACAAAGTTTTACTTGGGAACATATTTTCTGGAAAATCTTTTTGCACAGGCATATATCAAGACCAAAATGCAATGTAACTCCTTTCTTCATTAAAGTATGCCACAATACAAGTTATCGTATTTTCTCTAAACACAATTACCTAACCTTTGAAGGTAAGTAACAGAAAACTAGTTCCCTCTTCACTTTGTTTCCTGTATTCAAAATTTTCTATTGGCAATAAAAATATCATACAGAGTAATAATCAAAGTTCTGTGTTACAAAACAGAAACAGAGAATCAAAAAAGTTTTTCAAGGATCTCTGTACAAATAATTTTTTTTTTTTTTTTTTTTTTTTTCATACACTCTAAAATTTTATCTTCATATCAACTACAAAAGTCCTTTCTATAGAAAAGCTGTAATGAGCTAACACATCTAGTCATGAATTCCATACCACCAAGGGAATATTTTCTAATCTGCTAAATAGCTACAGCTGCTTTACAGCAAAACAATCTACTTTTTCCATTATCTGGATTATGCCTGTAATTGCAGCGCTTAAGTTCAATATTCTTTATATAAGAATTAAATAACTGAAAAGTGATCTATAAGAAATATAAAATTGTTGCACAAGAGAAAAAAAAAAAAGACATTCTTCCATGAATAATAAGAAGATGAGGAAACAAACTGGACCATATCTTTAAATATACATATATAAGTATCAACTTTCCAGTAAGAACTTAGGCCAGTAAAGTAAATACCATCCATGGTAATAAAGAATCAGCTAATACCCAAGACGGGATTGTTAAAATATACTGTCAAGAATGCATTTTCCCCTGTCCTTGCCCACACAACAAAGTCTCATCACCTCACCACAAAAAACAAGTTTTCTGAAGAGGTCATGCTTACCCTTGCCGCAAACGTGTCCCGATCAGCTGTAGGAGCGTCAATAGGGTGAAGGGGAGGTGGTGCACCTGGGGCTCGTCGACCACAAACCAGGCGAACAGATCCTGGGAGTTCTTTCAGTATTCCAACAACTTCAACATGATTTAGGCCAAGCAACTTCTGTCCATTAACCTGTCAAGAAAAATGAATGTATGTGAAATGTAATTTAGTAGTATGTTGGGTAATGGTAAGCAATATAGACTATCATATAATATCAATATCAAACCAATATTCAGAGTGTAACTTTATATGAAAATCAGTACTATCACCTTATTATTTACCCCTTGGCATACCTCTACCAAAATAACTACTTGGGGATAAATCTCTACCACTAGTAAAGAAACTGCAGTAAATGAAAAAAAAAAAAAAAAAAAAACTATGCATATTTGCCAGCATCCTGTGCTTTACAAATTCTTTCCAGAGGAATATGAAAGTTTGCTCTAAGGATTAGGCAAAGTTAATCTTAAGAGATGTTGTATTGTCAGATCTCTCTGTTTGGTAAAGACAGCTAATACTCATCAATCAGACAAAAATGACCTAGCCCTTTTTAATCAATGCATGGGACTGAAACTTGTTTAGA
>NC_061836.1:11983172-11985672 GCF_019202785.1 Penaeus chinensis
AGGAGGGGAGGAGGAGGAGGAGGAGGAGGGGAGGAGGGGAGGAGGAGGAGGAGGAGGAGGAGGAGGAGGAGGAGGAGGAGGAGGAGGAGGAGGAGGAGGAGGAGGAGGAGGAGGAGGTGGAGGAGGAGGAGGAAAGTAAGAGTAAGAAGATGAAGAAAATAATAGGAGAAAAAAGGTTATTGAGTACGGAAGGGTAAAAAAAGAAAAGAAAAGTGGAAACTGGCGATAACAACAAAAGAAAATAAACTTAAAACATGACAAAAGCTGAGTAAGACAAAAGCAAAAACGGCAAAAGAGCAGAAGAAGAATCGATAAGGAAGAACTGAAGCGGAAGATGAACTAAGAAGGAAGTCTGAGGATAGAAAAAGTAACTGCCAGAAAGATTTGTCCGATCCCGGAATAAAAATGAAGAGAGTGAAGTAGAAAATATGAGAAAGAAGGGAGGAAGTAGGGAGGGAAGGAGGGAGTGTATGTGGGAGGGAGGGAAGGAGGAAGAGAATGTGGGAGGGAGGGAAGGAGGGAGAGAATGTGGGAGGGAGGGATGGAGGGAGAGAATGTGGGAGGGAGGGAGGGAGGGAGAGAGAGAAGAGGAGAGGAGAGGAGAGGAGAGGAGAGGAGAGGAGAGGAGAGGAGAGGAGAGGAGAGGAGAGGAGAGGAGAGGAGAGGAGAGGAGAGGAGAGGAGAGGAGAGGAGAGGAGAGGAGAGGAGAGGAGAGGAGAGGAGAGGAGAGGAGAGAAGAGAAGAGAAGAGAAGAGAAGAGAAGAGAAGAGAAGAGAAGAGAAGAGAGGGGGGCAAGAGAACCGGTTCGGCCTTATACAAAGAAACGGAAAGAAGGCGAAAAGGAGACAAAAAGCGAATTAAAGACGAGAAAGAAGAGAATGGGGAGAAAAGAGCATGGGATATGAGATAGCGAACGGGGGAAGAGGGGGCGAAGGGGGTGAAGGGGAAGGGTGGGCGGAGGTGGGGCTGACCGGGGAGAGATGAGAGGGCTGGGGCGGCGTGTACAAACTCCCCGGGTTTACCTCCTCCACACTGTATACAAACATTCCTTCCCTTACACTCCATCTCTACCCCCGCACCCTCCCTCTCCCCTTTCTCTTGCCTTCCTCCTGTTCAAGCACGCTACGTCTATGCACTCATACAAACACATGTAGGATTATTCACCAACATACACAAATACGCCGCATATGTAACCCAACTCACGCGCACTTGCATAAGCGTACGTTTGACATGCGCGCGAGATCCAGCATGGCGCATAAAGGAAGCGCTGTCAAATGTAATTTATTATTCCAAGTTTAAATCTGAAATGTATATACATCTCCTCTCCCTTACTTTAAAATGCAAAAGGTCTTTACAGTTTAAAAATAAACTTATCCCAGAGCAAACACAGATCATTAATCATAAACACTCACATAAATACCACCGGAAGAAATTGTAAATAAAGCCACTCATTTTACCTACAAAGCTAACCGTTTCGCAACCTTCCTCCGCCCACGTCTCTCTCGCTACGGAGACCCTTGATTCCGCTCCCGCTCCGTGTCCCCGGAGACGACAATCTCCATAGGCGTTACGGCGAAACAGAAATCAATTAAGATGCATGTCAAGGATAGGATTACCTGCCAGGTTTTAATCCCCATCTAATCAAGGGAGTTGAAGAAGGGTGATGGGTGACTGTGGGGCTTCCTCGTCCGCGCCGGCGGGTGTATGAGAGAGGGGGGAATGGGTGATGATTACAGGCGCAGAAGAGGAGAAGTACTCACCTGAGCTCTGGGTGGGTTGGGCGTGGTAGGCGTGGTCTTGAGCTCCGAGTTCGCGATGGCCTGCTGGAGCTGCTCGTACTTGGGTCCCCTGAGGTAGCGCGCCAGGCGGAGGCGCACCACCTGTCCCGTGGCCCGCAGCACGTCCACCGCGGCGTGGTTGCTCAGGCCGGCCAGGCTCCTCCCGTCAACCTGCAAGTGCGGGCCGAGGGGAGTCACTCAGGGTACCATGTTTATGGCATATATATTGTGGCATTCTTAGAAATGTAACCTACACGGGGTAACAGCAACATGTACTCGTGATAAAAGTTCACATAAATATATATACAAATACATTCGAGCAATGTGTTTTTGCACGAACGCGCACACGCTCACGTACACACACAAACACACGCGCGCACGTTCCAGAACAATTATTTAACACACGCACACGTATGTACACACACACACATATATATTTACACACACACGCACACACACAGAAAGGTAGACTGATAAATAAATATACAATATATACATTATACACATGCGTGCATAAATATAGAAAAACACAAACGTCATTGCTGTAAGCCAATCCCACCAAGATGTAAAGATCATATGACGACTGAAGAGAATTTGATCCTATCATTTGTATTTCAGTTAATCATGAATAACAAATCCTATGATGTTATAGACATAATTATTAATCACGGTTATGTAATACGTTGTATTTCTTTCGCAGGCTATACTGCAGACGGTGGCTA
>NC_061836.1:11998172-11999685 GCF_019202785.1 Penaeus chinensis
CAACCTGTGGACAAAGGCACAAAAGCATTAATTTAGTCGAAATGCACAAATGGATTTAAACTTTTAACATACGCAGAAAGTAAGTGACTTGTTTTTTATTGCGACATAATTGCTGTAACAGCATTAGCGACGCAGTAACGGCAGCAATATGTAAGTTAGTGCGAGTGTAGGCCCTGCCTCCGATGCAAAAGCATAGGCTCTCTCGTCGTCGTATCGCAAACGACTGAAAACTGGGAAACACAGTTGCAGTCTTTAATCATATGAACACCCATTCTGGCCCAAGCATGCCCTAACATACACGATGGAGATTAACTAAGATCCGATTCTTGTCTCCTTCCCGCCGGGCACTGAGAATCTAATCGATTTTAGCCGCGATAAAAAAAAACAAAAAAAAAAAACAAGTAATACCCCGAAGACCCAGGCAACACTCGCGTCGAGTGTCCGTCAATATGCAAAACGGAAGAGCAAACTCGCTTCATATTTCAGCGACCACGACAGCCAGGGTTGGAGATAAAAGCCAAGAAGCCGATATAGAATACCGGGAAAGTTCTTGGGTACCGGCCAGACGCTAAAGAAAACCGGGCGACAAATACCTGCTCTGGAATCATTAACATCGACTAATACATAAAGTGCTCTTGGTTCCCCTCGCCGTTCCTCCTCATCCACGGGGACCGGCCTCATGCGGTGCTTAATAATTCGAGAAAGTATCCGGGTTCTGCCTGGCACAAGCACTTCACTCATTGGTCTTGCCTCATAAACCGGCGGGGTCGATTTTGATGAAGAGTTCAAAGAAAAACTTTCCTTCCAGATATTTTTGGTCTGCATTACAGGGAGCGGCGTAAAAGTCTACGGATTTGTATAGCCACATTTAACATACTGACCAAGAACGTTTGCTTACGACCTATTGCTCACATTAACCATATAGGCTTTTTTGAATTGAAAATATCCTTTGAAGCCTCGGTTTCTCTCGACTACTAGTCACCAGAAGCCATTATTGATAGCCGTCAGTTTACACCCCCAACCCAGCGCCCCCCACCTCTATTCAATGCAGTAAGCTATCGTCTATCCTCGATATTTGGGAGATTTCGCCCGAATCCGTGATTTCGAAAATTACATCCCGTGGCTGATACTCTCGACTTCTTTCGCCCGTCAATCTTCCCAAACTGTTTCAACTGCCGACGCAAGCTGACTCCGCGCGCCCTGTTCCCCTTCACCCTTGCTCCCCGGCGGCATCTCTCATGGGAACACTTCCCTTCCTCAATCTTCCTCGATCGTCCGGCTTGCCCTCGACTCCTTGCATTCCCTGTGTGCTCGCTCATCCTTTACAAAGACTAGTATCATCTCCCTTTCCCACCTTGTTCTCTTCCTTGAACCTGGTGAGAGAGAGAGAGAGAGAGAGAGAGAGAGAGAGAGAGTGAGAGATGAGAGAGAGAGAGAGAGAGAGAGAGAGAGAGAGAGAGGAGGAGAGAGGAGAGAGATGGAGAGATGAGGAGAGAGGAGAGAGGAGAGAGAG
>NC_061836.1:11999785-12014785 GCF_019202785.1 Penaeus chinensis
CTCTCTGAGGCTGCCGGGGTGCAACATCACTGATGAGTGCACCACACACAACAAAAGCTCCAAGAGAGGAAGGAGGAGATAGGAGGGGGGGGGGGGCGCTTGAAAAACGGGACGGAGTGCAAAGGAGACAAGGGGAGACAAATGGAAGATAAGGGGAAACGAGAAGAGGTAGAGGTGAGCAAGGAGGGGGGAAAGGAAAAGGAAGAGGAAGAGGAGCAGGGATAGAAGGGTGAGAATAGGTGGAAGGAGGAGAAAGACAGTGGGAAGAGAATGAGAGAGAGGATGATAAAGAGGAAGAGAAAGAGGAGAATTAAAAGAAGGGAGGTAATAAGTAAGATAAGAGGAAAGAAGAGGAGAGAAAGAGGGAGAGGAGGATTAAGAGGAAGAGAAAGAGGAGAATGAAAAGAAGGGAGGCGCTATGAAAGAGAAGAGGGAAGAGGAAGAGGACTCTAAAAGGGACAAGGGGTGAGGAAAGGGTACTCGAGTGAGCGTAGGGACGAGCTTGATAAGATGAAGAGAAGAAGAAGGACGAAATAAGGTGACGTAGAAAAGAGAACAGGCACCATGTATGCATTGGCTGAACACTCTTTTTCAACAATGCGACGGGAACATAAAATGGAAAAGGAATGGTGGACAATGATGATAAGACAAGGCGAAGAGAGGGCCGCCGGAACACGAATGAAGAAGCAAACAAACTGGCCCAAGTCCCGGATGAAAGGAAAGAAACCAGAATAATGACAACAGTGGGCGATACGCGGTCGCCATCGCGTCCGGGACCATCGACTTTTAAGGAGTTCCAATAGAGTGCATTAGCGCGACGGTCACGGCCGGTGACCTCGCCTGAAGAAAGAAAAAAGCCACACAACTTCCCGTGGAAATATGTAGGTCTGCTGTGGCTGTGCTGCCTGCTTGGGAGGGACCTGCTAATGCTGAGCAGGACAACGGGAACATGCACTCCATTTGTATCGTGGGGCAGAGAACCAGATTCCTTGGGATAACTTAATGGGTACGGTTGAGGGGATAGGCGGGAGAGATTGCATCACTTTGCAGGAAGCACGAGGAAGACATGGGCACGATAGCGAAAGGGAATCTGTAGAAAGTCTACAAAAATTGACGTCTGAAACGCTGCGGGAATTCTCGACCACGGTCGCCAATGGAGGCATGATGGACATTGAATCACAGTCGTCACGCTTATCTACGCAGCCCGCACAGCTACATCCAGTGAACTGCCTGGTGTATCGGCTTCAGTGAGGCGCGTGCCATGTGCCAATAAAACGGAAATGGTGATTGGATGGTGAGCTGGCGGAGTGAGAGTGATGAGCGCGCCAGCGGTGGTGATGAGTGAGCAGTTACAAGCGATTAGTTTGCGGCGGAACGAGCTGAACGCGTGATGGAGGTGATGCGTGGGCGGTGTGGCGGCGCGCGCGGAAGCTTTATGATTCCAAACATATTAAAAATTCAAACATCACACTTGCTTTGATCCATTTCAATAAATTTGCTTACAGCGTTTGGACGCAAGCTACAGGCAAACCGACGCTCGTGGAAAGCACAAAGCAAATATCCTATTATCATCCACTGATCAAAACGCTTTATTGTAACCATGGGAAGCTTAATAATTTCTATATAACTGGACACACTATCAAATTATAATATCAGCATTCATATTACATAAATACACTTACATGGGCAATTTACAAACTAACTCGAATTTCACTGATGATAATGAGACTGCGGGTATGCAAGCGCACCAAATCATAATAAGATCAGAAACAATGACATTCCCAGTATTATTTATCACAATGCATTCAACTGCTCGCTACGCCTGAATTAACATATTATTCCCAACCCTCCATGAAATCCAGTACAAAGGATGCAACATTCTTTCAATAATCATCTCGCCAAAGGAACGGAGTCCCGCTCTGATGAATCGGATACAATCGCCTTCACGTCCTGGGCATTCTTCGGGATCCGGCAACGCCCGGGGCACGTCGCGGAGCCACGGAGAGGGGGGGGGGGGGAGAGGGAAGGCGGAAAAAAGGGAAGGGAAGGGAGAGGGGAAAAGAGGAAAGGGGGGAGAGGGGAGAAGAGGAAGGGGAGGGAGAGGGGAGAAGAGGGAGGGGAGGGAAACGGAGGGAAGGAAGAGGAAGGAGATGGGGAGAAAAAAATAGATGGAGGATTGAGGGGGGGGGGGAGAGATAGGAAGAGGAAGAGGAAAAAGGAGGAAGGGAGAGGGAGAAGGAAAGAGAGAGAGAGAGAAGAAGAGGGAGAAAGAGAAAAAGAGCGGGTGTACATGGGAAGGAGGAGAAAGGGAAAAGAAAAGAGGGAGAAGGAGGAGGAGGAAAGGAAGCAGAAAGAATGGGGGAGGAAGGAGCGAGTGGGAGGTAATGTTAATTCAAGCCAGCGATACGGCGGGCCCTCCGGCTTTTATACAGCCTGCGCCGGCTGCCCCGCCTTCATCATCTTAATGAAGCAATTACACACCCCTCGGTCCGACATAAGCGAGTCCTCTTTGGAACTAAAGACACGGCGCTATCACATTTTCGCTCACTCCATTCGCTCGTTCGTCCCTTTTCATCCGCTAGTCAGTACCGTTTACGGCCGCTTTGCCGACGCATTATCAAAACAGTCGATGCATATCTTAACGTCAGCTCCGATGCTTGCGTGGAGGCATTTTCAGTAAAACATACAACAAGTAAAAACCGTTATCAATCTTTTGGAATGAAGCGGGATGACGTAAACCTTCAGCCTTTCTCTGTAAATACTAAACATTTTCCCAGAGACAAACCGCGACATTCGTGCTGATCCGCATTAACAAGACCGCAGATAAACAACTTTATTCACCACCGCCTGGATCCCACCCACTCGACACATCTATTAGAAAAGCAAAGAAAATTTAGATTTTTCTTTAAATATAGAACAAACAAAAAATAGATAAAGAGAGGGAAACGGGGGAGATGAAGTGGTAGGTGTAAGAGAGCGGGGGAGAGGGGATGGGAGAAAAGGAGGGGGAAGGGGGCAGGGAAAAGGGGAGGGAGAAAGGGAGGTAGCAAGGGAAGGGAGAGGGGGAGGGGGAGAAGTGAGAGAAAGAGAGAGAGAGCGGGGAGGAGGGAGGGAGGGAGGGAGGGAGGGAGAGGGAGGAGAGAGAGAGAGAGAGAGAGAGAGAGAGAGAGAGAGAGAGAGAGAGAGAGAGAGAGAGAGAGAGAGGGGGGGGGGGGGGGGAGCGACGCAATCAATTGTTGAATTTCGTTAAGGGCAGATGATATTTTAGGCACGAACATCAGAGAAGAGTCGTTATATGATGAATCGCAGCCTGAAATGTGAGGCTATGCTAGAGGGGCGGAAGTAATAAGAGAGGCACGAGAAGAGACAATGGGAGAACCAGACGAGGATACTAACTTACACTTAATAAAAGAGATGAGAAAGAGGCAGACGAGAGAGAGAGAGAGAAGAGAGAGAGAGAGAGAGAGAGAGAGAGAGAGAGAGAGAGAGAGAGAGAGAGAGAGAGAGAGAGAGAGAGAGAGAGAGAGAGAGAGAGAGAGAGAGAGAGAGGGGGGAGGGGGGGAGCAAGAATGGGGAAAGGGGAGACACAAAAGGGAAAAAAGAATAAGGAAGATAAAAGAACAGAGATAACATAAAAGAGACGAGGATAAAACCGAGAAGGAGAGAAGAGAAAAGGGGAGAAAAAGCGGGGGTTGAGGGGGAGGGGGCCTAGCCTGCCCTTGAAGCACGCGCCGACGCCTCTCTCCTCCACAATCCAGGTCAAATGAGGTTTTAACACAATAACTTCTTCCATCGCGGCAACCAAAATACCCAACATTTTCCGGAATATCTCGCGAGTTTACTGGCCTGATCTCAACACACATCGTAATTCGCGGGTGCACTCCCCGATCGATCGATGCTAGTCGCCACAGAGAAATGCTTTTTGATAATTGAACAATGCCCCCTTTTGCACCTTGGCGATTCCTCGAAATTGGCGGATGAAAAAGGAGTTGCCGCGCCGAGAGACCGGCCCGAGCGGCGGCGCGTTCAGTGCTCGTGGCGATGCTGAACACGATAACAATCTTTCCGACCCTTTATGTATGTACGTGCGTGCGTGCGTACGGTACGTGTGGGGTGTGTGCGTGTGTGCGTGCGTACATACGTGTGTGGTGTGTGCGTACATATATGTGTGTGGTGTGAGCGTGTTTGTGTGTGTATGCATGTGTGTGTATGCATGTGTGTGTGTATGCATGTGTGTGTGTGTATGCATGTGTGTGTGTGTCTGTGTGTGTGTGTGTGTGTATGTGCGTGTATGTGTGTGTGTATGTGTGTGTGTATGTGTGTGTGTATGTGTGTGTGTGTATGTGTATGTGTGTGTGTATGTGTGTGTATGTGTGTGTATGTGTGTGTGTATGTGTGTGTGTGTGTGTGTATGTGTGTGTGTGTGTGTGTGTGTGTGTGTGTGTGTGTGTGTGTGTGTGTGTGTGTGTGTGTGTGTGTGTGTGTGTATGTGTGTGTGTGTGTGTATGTGTGTGTGTGTGTGTGTGTGTGTATGTGTGTGTGTGTGTGTGTGTGTGTGTATGTGTGTGTATGTGTGTGTATGTGTGTGTATGTGTGTGTATCCGTGCGTGCGTGCGTGCGTGCGTGCATGTGGTGTGAGGTGTGTATGGGCTTGTTTAGATTTTAAAACATAAATGTACTTGTGTGTGGATTTATATGTACAAGCCTACTATTATAATCATCATTATCATAGTTATCATTACATTCAACATCATTGCCGTTACCAGTATTACCGCTATTTTTTTCTTATTCTTCCTATCATTATCAACATCGCTATAATTATACTGCGACTACAAAAACAACTTATAGTTGTAGTAGTAGTAGTAATAGTAGAAGTAGTAGAAGGAGTAGTAGTAGTGGTGATAGTAATAGTATTATTAGTAATAATAATAGTAATAGTAGTAGTAGTAGTAGTAGTAATAGAAGTAGTAGTAGTAATAGAAGTAGTAGTAGTAATAGAAGTAGTAGTAGTAATAGAAGTAGTAGTAGAAGTAGTAGTAGTAGTAGTAGTAGTAATAGAAGTAGTAGTAGTAGTAGTAGTAGTAATAGAAGTAGTAGTAGTAGTAGTAGTAGTAGTAGTAGTAGTAGTAGTAGTAATAGAAGTAGTAATAGAAGTAGTAGTAATAGTAGTAGTAATAGTAGTAGAAGTAGTAGTAGAAGTAGAAGTAGTAGTAGTAGTAGTAGTAGTAGTAGTAGTAGTAGTAGTAGAAGTAGTAGTAGTAATAAAACTAGTAGTAATGGTAGTCGCATTAGTAGTAGTAGTACTAGGAGTAGTACTAGTAGTAGTAGTACTAGTAGTAGTACTAGTAGTAGTACTAGTAGTAGTAATAGTAGAAGTAGATGAAGATGATGATGATGAAGAAGAAGAAGAAGAAGAAAAAGTAGCAACAGCAGTAGTAGTAGTTGGTGGTGGTGTTATACAACTTCTACTCTAAAAACAATAATGACAAAAATAGGAATAAGAACAAGGCGAATATTAAGAATACGGAGGGGAGATAATAGGACTAAAAGGCCATAAATCAAATATCCCGCCGCAAGAGCCCGCGCCCAATGCCGCCTCGACAGAGATTAAGGGAAGCACCGAATTCGAGGAGACAGAATTCTGCTCTTAATCTGGTGCGCTCGGGGTGGCTGACGGGGGGGCGGGGGGGAGGTGTGGGGGGACAGGCAGGGTCCAGAGGGCCAGTGGGCGGGCGGGCGGGCGGGCGGATGGGCGGGTCTTGCAAGATGGAGGTCGGCAACACCACTTATTGGCAGTAAAGATCAATCTTGGGCGTCTCGCGAGGCCTGGGCACAGTCAAAACAACCTCCTCCTCTTTCCTCATGTGTTCGCCACTGACATTCAACTTTGCTCGAAGATTTGATCATTTGGACCAGTTCAGTGCGAATGCATTCTTCGTTTTGTATCGTCTATTTTGTATTGTTTTTCTTATCTACAATCATTCATAACGTCGCATACTTTTTATTCCATGAACTAAATGTCACTCACCCTGTCTGTCCCACTAACCCCAACAACCCCTGACCACTGCCCACCTTTACCACAGCCTCGCCGCACGAGCGATATCATGTGGCCAATGAAAAGGAATAAGACATTAAACTACCAAGTTTTTTCCCCATCACCCAAGCGTATAATTCACAAACTCCGATAACGATGTAGCTCCCCTCAACCCCTCAACCCCTCCACCCCGCTACCCACCCCCTTCTACCCCTTCAGGCCCTTTCCATCCCGCCCCGCTCCCTTCAACCCACTCGTTCACAACCCAGAAAACACATTCAGCATCAGGCTACTATTCGCGGTTTAAAAATATTTTGATTTGAATAGATTTCACAAGTTCGGCGGCCGTTTCTTTCATAGCACTGTTTACGTACGCGGCGGCTGAGGACGTGATAGCTTTGCCTTTTTTTATTGGTCGTATTGGCGCGCCGTTATTGAAGGACAGCTGTTGCTTGTTTCGGTGTTGTTATTGTTGTCTTTGGCGTTGGTGCTTTTTTAGTTATTCACTGATAATATTATGAACATGAATGTTTATGTTAATAATGATGATAATGCTTTAAATTCATTATTAAATATTGATGCTATTGATATTATTGGTATACAAATGACATGCCTCAGCTCAGATAGCACGTCGTAACGTTACAGATTTTATTATATCTTATATTCGATAAAAATACGTGTCTGTTGCGGCGCAGATGAATCGAAGGCGAAGACGGCTCTCGGCAGGCGAAAGAGCTGGGGCAGCGGAGGTGTTATTGGATTATACCTTCCAGAAAACCAACTGACAGACAGAGGGTCGAAAGTCATCGGATTTTGAGCGTCGGTTTGCAAAAGGCGCTAAACTCCACCTTAATATTTCAACGTCGACCAAGCTCGCCGAACGAACCTTTCACCGGATACGCCTTCTTGATTGAAGTGACACTCGAATCTCGTAAAACAAATGTGATACACGAAAATAATGGCATGTCGTTCCCCTATCTGTGCACTTGTCATAAACCGTTCTAGGATACCATAAAACTCTTTCTTCCCCCGTCTTTGCTCTCACATTTCATCTTTTTCTGTCAAGCCTGGGACGACGAACGACCCCCTTGCCAAACAACGACATTTCCTCGAACTCAGCAAACATACCTCGGCTTTCCCTTCGATCACTTCACAGCGCGAACCTCACCATGACCATCACCATTACCGACATTTCTCATAATGCCAGCCTCATTGTCATTACCATTATCAGAGTAGCTGTTATGAAACCATCACATTCGGCCGCGAGAAAAGGCAGTAGGTTAGTAGCCATGAAAGTTTTGGGTCAACAGCTTTAACATCCCGGAGTTCACGACAGAAGTTTGGCTTGGTGGCCGGGCCTGAAGAGCAAGGACAGGGCCACGGGGCATCAGCGGTGCAGCGAAGACCATCCGTTTGTCTTTTGCCGTGGGGGACGCGGAAGAGGGCAAAGGACGGAGGGAAGAGAGAGAGGTTGGGAAGAGAGAGAGGGAAAGAGAGAGAGAGAAGAGAGAGGGAAGATAAGAGAGAGGGAAGATAAGAGAGAGGGAAGAGAAGAGAGAGGGAAGAGAAGAGAGAGGGAAGAGAAGAGAGAGGGAAGAGAGGGAGAGGGAAGAGAGAGAGAGAGGGAAGAGAGAGAGAGGGAAGAGAGAGAGAGGGAAGAGAGAGAGAAGGGAAGAGATAGAGAAAGGGAAGAGATAGAGAGAGGGAAGAGAGAGAGTGAGAGAGAGAGTGAGAGTGAGAGCGAGAGCGAGAGCGAGAGCGAGAGCGAGAGTGAGAGTGTTAGTGTTAGTGTTAGTGTTAGTGTTAGTGTTAGTGTTAGTGTTAGTGTTAGTGTTAGTGTTAGTGTTAGTGTTAGTGTTAGTGTTAGTGTTAGTGTTAGTGTTAGTGTTAGTGTTAGTATGTGAGAGTGTGAGAGTGTGAGAGTGTGAGAGTGTGAGTGTGTGAGAGTGTGAGAGTGTGAGAGTGTGAGAGTGTGAGAGAGTGAGGGAGTGAGAGAGTGAGAGAGTGAGAGAGTGAGAGAGTGAGAGAGTGAGAGAGTGAGAGGGTGTTAGTGTGAGAGTGTGACATCATTGCACATCGTGGTTCTCCCCCTTCCTGCGTAAACGCTAGAGCCACGCCCACGTTCCGACGTCCTATGTCCCACCCGCGTAGACTCGCAAGGGCAATTAATTTCCAAAACATATCCCCGCGTCGCCAGACTAAAACACAAAGGCGGGATCCTCCTCGCTTCGGCATTAATTATGCGATCCTCTGCTTCGCCATTATCCACGAAGGGGTTAAGGAATAGAGCACAGTATATCTTACAGGCGAGTTCAAAGCGAGCCCTCGAAAAGACCACAATACATTAAGCCGTTCTCCTCCTCTCCCTCTCTCGATCTCCCAAGCGGACGTGAAGTGGAACATAATAAACCAAGATATTTCGCAATCAAAATTGTCTTTAATTTATCCCGACTGTTTTTTTTTTACTTGTTCTTTTGTCTTTTTTTTCCTTCAGATATAAGGTAGCGGTTTAGCTCAAGGGAAAATCCTGGGCAGGCGCGAAGCAGAATTCTAGGAATCTCCGTATTAAAACAGTGGATTTTCAGAAGCGATCCTGGAATGAAATGCAGTCTAAGACAGGAGGGGGAAGTAATAACCTGACCCAGAGTATTATTTGCGAATTTTTCCGTCAGATTGCCCAAGCGCTTGCTGGCACGGCAGACCTCTACAGCTCTCGGAAATCTGTTACTCTTGCAAATAGAAATGAAAGCACAATGATCATCCCGAACACTGCACGATTTCCATGAAAAAATGCAATACATCTGCTGTGCAATAAAATGAAAAAATCAGCAGTCGGACAAATACCCCACTATTTACGCATTCTCTCCCTAGTCTGCAAAGCGGTGATAATAACGTTGCAATGCTTCGGTGCTTAAAGGGAGTTTGGAAACACTAAACGATCAAACGGCCAAATATGATGAAACGTAACAAAATCAAATAATACAGTGATGATAAATTGGCACTCATCATAGCACGATCAGCGCGCCATCTGCTCACGGGAAATTATCTCCAGGGAAATGTCCATCACACACTAGAATTATCATGATGAGAAGAGCATGCAATGGCGCTCCCACACAAACGCTTCGCTAGTCCTCAACGGCCCTCGACAGCACACAGGTTGCGTCATGTGTATACGATGTCTGTATTTCCACGCTGATGTACTACGTGGAGTTACAGGCGGAAAATAAGGTTTCTATTTCGCTTTTTATTTCGCCGTTAGAATGCTAAAGAAACGACACATTTGAATTAACAGTAATAGCAAAAATCGTATGAGAACAAGCTAAATATTTCATTCTTTCATTCCATCTTCTGCAATTCCCTTACTCCTTCAGCGAAACTCACTGCCCCCTCCCCCTTTTTCCATCAAAGAGAACCTCAAAAAAAAAAAAAAAAAAAAAAAAAAAAAAAAAAAAAACTTGCAGCCAAGAGAGTCGGTCACCCCCTGCCTGGCCTCATCTGCTTCTGCCCCTTTCCCTGGTCCTGCCCTTGCTCCTGCCCCTTCCCCTGCCCCTTTCCCTTCCCCTTCCCCTTCCCCTTCCCCTTCCCTTCCCCTTCCCGTTCCCCTTCCCCTGCTCCTGCTACTGCCCCTTCCCCTTCCCCTGCCCCTGCCCCTGCCCCTGCCCCTGCCCCTGCTCCTGCTACTGCCCCTGCCCTTCTCCTGCTTACTGCTCCTGCTCTTGTTTGTTGGTACACGTGGCACGTCGTCGCTTCTTTTGCGTTCTTTTCCTGTCTGCACTCTTCCCCTTGCTCCTCACTCGTCTCTTAGTAATTCCTTCTTCCTCCGCCCTCTTCTCTTCTTCACGAACTACATGACCCATTCTTCGCCTATTCGACGCCCCTTTCACGTGTTTGTTTGTAACCGCCGCTACGTCCTAGTTTACATTCATATGCCGTCCCTTATCGCATTCATCCGGCAATGTATCTTGTTCGTCGTGAAATGGATTTGACATAAAAAAAAAAAAAACCGAACATGTTTTGCAACGCTCTGTAAGCAAATTCGTCAGAGCATTCGCTGAATTTTACGCATTTTAGAAATTGCTATCAAAACAACACTCAAAAGCGACAATAACTCAATATCAACATGCCGGCAAATATAATTCTAGCAATCTTTTACCAAAACAAAATCAAGTAATACTGAAAATAAAAAAAGAATCAACGCGAGTATGATAGCATCCAACGTCTCATTAAAGACTATCGATTTCAGAACCCTCATCAAAAGCGTAATGCCGCGACCCTTGTTAATCATCTAAACCAACGTTTCCATTTAAAAAAAGAAAAGAAATAAAGCGCTGAAACTCACCCTTCTCTCCACTGAAAAAAGTAAAGAAACTTTTTAATCTTGTGTTCACCATTTTATCCACATCCTGCCCACACACTTCCCACCTTTACCTTGCCTCCACAACCCTCCACAGCAAGGGACCTCATTACCTGCCCAAACCCTGATTACCCCGACAGAGAAGAAAAAAATATATATGCACTGAATACTCAGAAAAGGGGAAAACGCAAGCAACTCGAGCTACAAACTAGGACATGGTATGGACGCGTTACCGGCAAAAGTGGGCGGAACGAAAACGTGCAAGCACCGTGCCCGGTACTCGTAATCAATATTCCAGATTGACGGTTAGCAGGTCAGTAAATACACCCACAAATAAATTCATCGTTTATTTCACTTGGACTTGGGTAAAATTAGCCGTAAGAGTAGTCGCGCCTTCCGCAACGCCAGACGGCAGTCATGAGATCCTCTTTCAGCTACCTGTTGCTGTGGCTGACGTGGGCTTCCATGCCAATGTCTAATACGGCTGCGAAAACAACACAAACTTCCCCCAAACTACGCACGATTGTATGCAAACTTTGCTCGGGTTCAGCGGCCGGTAATAATGCTTGCTGAGGGCAGAACTCTTGCTGGGGATTAAGAAAAAGAGGCCACTGCTTCAGACTGACGATGTCAAGGTTTAAACTTAACGGCGCTGGATCAAACGCGAACGTTATTCAGTCCCTTGATCAGGGCGATAAACCGGGAAATTAAACCACTGGAGCGGCTGGAGAAGCACACGCACTCATTTAATTGGGAAACTAAATCAGCCGATAAAACACACGAAGCAGTTTTTTCTGGTTAAAGGCTGAGTTTTATGTTTTAGCTACTGATTAAACTTATAATCCAGTGGCGATGCTGCAAGCTTAACAAGCCATTCATCGGATGCAGATACTCCGAATCGATCATCTGCCAAAGCACAGAGTTTACAACCGCTGCATCCCTTGATGGGACCTTGACCTGCCTGCCGCCGCATCAGCTGATGAGGCCCCGAGATCGCTCGCGCTGCATTCACAATTTAACTTTCTGCAACATCAGCTGATAAGGATTCGACTTGGCGTGTGTCCTTCATTCTAACAAAGTCCATTTACAGTTGTGGTGGCACGGTGTTCAGGTCCCGATATCGAGCCTTCCTAAAAACAATTTCTATGCTACCTATCAGCTCGAGGACAAGTATAAGGGAAAACGGGTCAACCGCACAAAATACACAACCACCAAATCTTCAAAACAAGAACATGAGCGAGGGTAAATGAAAAACTACAAAACCCAGGGGCCGAAATGACCAGACCTGTTCTCAAATAACAGCCAGGAGGAGGAGCGTGTGCAACGAACACACAAAATGGACCTCAAAGAAACTGCAGTTGCAGGTGCATGTGTTGTAAGAATTGGTCGGTCTCACTCGAACATTCTCATACTGCGGGTATACGGCCGTGTGAAGCGTGCGTGTCGGGAGAATACTGCCTTATACGAGAAAAATATTTCCCCGGAAAACGGCAAAAGGAGAGCACTGCTGGTGCTGCTCTTGCGACGAGAAGGTAAGAGGGGGAGAGAGAGGGGATAGAGAGGGGATAGAGAGGGGAGAGAGAGGGGAGAGAGAGGGGAGAGAGAGGGGAGAGAGAGGGGAGAGAGAGGGGAGAGAGAGGGGAGAGAGAGGGGAGAGAGAGGGGAGAGAGAGGGGAGAGAGAGGGGAGGAGGAGGAGGAGGAGGAGGAGGAGGAGGAGGAGGAGGAGGAGGAGGAGAAGGAGGAGGAGGAGGAGGAGGAGGAGGAGGAGGAGGGAGGAGGGAGGGAGGAGGAGGAGGAGGGAGAGAGGGAGGGGAAGGAAGGAGGGAGAGAGGGAGGGGAAGGAAGGAGGGAGAGAGGGAGGGGGAGGGGGGAGGAGGGGGAGGAGGAGGAGGAGGAGGGAGAGAGGGAGGGGGGAGGAGGAGGAGGGAGGGAGAGAGGGGGGAGGAGGAGGAGGGAGAGAGGGAGGGGGAGGAGGAGGGAGAGAGGGAGGGGGAGGAGGAGGGAGAGAGGGAGGGGGAGGAGGAGGTGGAGGAAGGTGTGATGGAGAAGAGGAGGAATGGGAGAGGAACAGGAGGAGGAAGATGAGAAGATAAAGGAGGAGGAGGAGATGATGGAGAAGAAGAAGAGGGAGGAGGAACAGGAAAAGAAGAGGGAGGAGGAGGGGGAGGAGGAGAAGCAACAGGAGGAGGAACACATGGAGAAGAGGGAGGAGGAGGAGGAGGAGGAGGAGGAGGAGGAGGAGGAGGAGGAGGAGGAGGAGGAGGAGGAGGAGGAGAGGAGGAGGAGGAGGAGATAAGAACATGCTCTTACTAACATCAACATTACTACTAATAAAATGAACAACAGCAACAACAACGAAGTAGAAGCTGAAAAAGAAAGAGATTGAAGTAGAAGCAGAAGTAGGGTACGAGTAGATGTACGAATAGAAGTAAAAGTAGAAACAGAAGCAGAATCTGTAGCAGGCGCAGGTGCAGAAAAAGAGAAGGAAAAACGGCAAAAGGGGGGGAGGGGAAGAGGAGAAGGAAAAGGATGCGGGCAACATGACGCCTCTCTTGCGCGGAGGGACACACGATACTCGTGCGATATAATTTCTAGCAAAGGCCCAATAGTTGCCTTGATATGTGCGTGATGGCGCTGGCTGTGGGACAACGATGGCGGCCCAGAGCCTCGTCAATATCCTCCGAGTGGAAGCGTGTGAGGATGTGTGGGCACCCGCTCCGAGGACTTCGCGCCTCAAGTGCTTCTACAGGAGCCGACGCTCGAAACGACGGCTCCCGAAAACCCCGATATACGTGAATTCTGCTGCTGACCTACTTACAATTCGAAGCGGCAGTCGTCGTTAATTACTCTCTCTACTGTTGTGCGCAACGGAAAAGTTAGCGCGTCCTATCGGAAACCTATGGGCTTGGAATTCGGAAGAACATGATCAAACGTTTTTATGCACGCAAACAGACAAACATGTTTCAATTCACGTAGGCACACTTTACATTCAAAGTCTCACTCACACTCATAGTCTCTTTAACACTCACGCTCATACACGCTCATGCTGCCACTCTCACTCACTCACTCACCCTCTATGAATCCGCATCCCTATGCATCATCATTATTCACTGAACATTCATTTTCCTCAGTCAGAGTTTCCTCAAAGTAAATCGTGGGGTGCACGCACCAACGCAGAATTTAGTTTTCCCCTCTCTGTACTACACTTACGGTTTCCGTTAAATCGTACTTAACTCGACCGAGTTGCCCCGGGCTTGGCAACCTAATTATCTAGTCCCTTGGTTTCCTCCCTTTTATGTCTCTCATTTCCCCCTCCCTCTGTCTCTCTTCATTTTTTTATTTTTTTTTTTATTCCAAGTCCTTGTTTCTGATTGTCTGATTCTACTTTTCTATCTGCCTCTTGTGTATCAAATCAAGGCTCATTCTTTCCAAGTCTGTGTTTGCATTGATATTGTACTCATCTACTGAGTGTCTACGTCTGCAACTGAAACGCTGCCTCGTTGGATCCCCGTGTCTACTCCATCCAGTCTCCGTCTGCTTTTTTTTTTATTCGATTCGACTTTTAAACGTGCGACGAGAGGGAACAAAAGGAAAAAGACTGAAAGAAAAGGATGAGAGGGGAGGGTGCAAAAATGACAATATGGGGGAAAAGTCACGAAATAAAAGGACAGCGTAAGTGGGGAAGGATGATAGAGGGAAATGGAAAGAAGGGAGAGATGGAGGGGATGGATAAAAGTCAGAGGGAATATTGATTCCATGTTTTATTTATAGACGCGCTAAGGCTCTTAAATCGCGAAATTATAAATGAAGTCCATCGTACACAAACTCAGACACAAAATACTTCACTGAGAGGACTAATGAGCTTCTCTGCGATCACCCGCCCCCCCCCCCCCCCCGCCCCCCCACCCACCCACACCTGGGAAGTCCGAGTCCGGAACAGTGAAGCGACGAGATTGGCTGCTGTTGTTCTGGGCGAAGATCTCCCTTCCGTGTGCTCAGGTGATACCTTTGTAGCAACACTCAACATCTCTTACGAAATACAATTAAGGAACATTGTTCCTCCGCTAAACAGACACACTTTCTGCGAGACTTTTATTGCGTAATGCCACGGTAATCAGCTCTTAAGATTGCACCACACCTGGTTCGTTACACATTCGAACATTTTGCCACTGCACATGCTCTGGAGATAACCCTGCACAAGGATCTCCTTCCATTTTTTCCCTGTAACCAACAAGTGGCAAATACAAGACACTGATAACTTTTCCTCTCCCAATCGAGAGGCGACCAAAGAGGAAAGAGAAGGGTTGCCTCGTACGTTGCAGTAGCTGCCGGTTCTGAGGTGGTACTTGGTCCTCCGATTGGCGCTGTAGATCAACATAATCTCCGCGTTACAGTGGTCGCTAGAATAATTCCGGGGTGAAGGCAGGGGCGGCTGGTCGCGCGTGGTGTTGGCGCTGGCGGGCGGGTCCGGGCCTCGGGGCTGCTGCTTCTCCTCCCTCGGGCAGATCTTGATATCAACCACGCTGTCGCCGCTCACGAGTTTGACTATCGTATCCAGGGTGACTGGCGAGGAGCGACGCCACGACACCGTGTAGGACAAGAGGCTGCGTG
>NC_061836.1:12024785-12032285 GCF_019202785.1 Penaeus chinensis
ATTTATTTAATTTGTACAACGCCATGTTCGTCCACCGCAAAACTGTCACGCAGGTCCCAACACAATTAGTAATAAAAATAACTTGTGGCCGCGTGGACTCCGAACAGCCGCCCGGGATGGAACTTCGTCGACTTTTCTTTATGGAATATTGTGTGGAACTTGATACAAACCGAATGAAACAACTGGGTAATTAAGGGCAGAGGGACTTTCATTCTATGCCTTTCAGTAAATGTTAACCCCTTTTCCTTCCCCTCTTACTGTTATTTACATTCCTTCTTTTATTTTCTCCTTATTTTGTTTCCTTTGTTCTCTGAGTAACTCTAAAAATGTTTTTCCCTTCAGATTTGAGATACAAAACACGTACACTGCCCACCGACCTCTATTCAGGTTCATTAAAAATTCAACATTCATAACTACATAACACTGTCTAATGTTGTTTGTAACGGCTTTGCTTTGTTTCTCACTGCGTCACACAAGGAGGGCCAGGCAGTGTCATTCCCACGATGTCTCTTTCCCTCTCACTCTCCATCTCTCTCTCCCCACCCATATCTCCCTTATTTTCTCTATCTACCATGCCAATCCCCCGACGTCCCTCTCCCTCTCCTTCTCCATCTATCTTCCTATTTCCCTCATTGCTTCCTCCTCCTCTCTCTCTACTAGACAGTATCACCCCCCCCCCCCCCCAACATCCCTTTCCCTTTTCTTCCTCTTCTCTATCACCACCTCTCTCACTTCTTTTTCCCTCCCTCTCTCTCCTTTTCTCTCTACCACGCAATGTCATCCCCATGCTGTCTCTTCATCCCTATCCCTTCTACCCCCCTTTTCTCCCTCACCCAGATATGAACATTCCCAGGAAGTCGTCCTCCCTCTCCCTCTCCATCTCTCCTCCTCATTTCCCTCTCGTATTTTCTCTTCCCCCCCTCTCCCTCCTTCTCAGGGCCGCGACGGGGGTGCATGGCCAGTGTGTTATCAGAACAGCCTGTCCTTTTGTTCCTAAATCTTTGAAGTCTTGGCAGCGAGTCCGAGGCGAGTCGACTGAGAGAGTGCGACGACATCTGCCCGCGCCGGGGATGCTTGAGGAAGAAAAGCACTAGCATGTCCGGGAGGAACCTTTTCCATGACAAGTGTTTAAAAGATCTTTTCGCCCTGGCAAGGCCTGGAGAAATGTACGGTCATGTGTATGTGAGCATGAGTGTCAGTATGAGTGTGAGCATGAGTTTGAGTGTGGGTGTCAGTGTAAGAGTTGGTGTAAGCGAGCGAGCGAGCGAAAAGAGAGAGAGAGAAAGAGAGAGAGAGAGAGAGAGAGAGAGAGAGAGAGAGAGAGAGAGAGAGAGAGAGAGAGAGAGAGAGAGAGAGAGAGAGAGAGAGAAAGAGAGAAAGAGAGAAAGAGAGAAAGAGAGGAAGAGAAAGAGAGAAAGTGTGAAAGAGAGAAAGAGAGAGAAAGAGTGAGTGAGAGAGAGAGGGGAGAGAGAGAGAGAGAGAGAGAGAGAGAGAGAGAGAGAGAGAGAGAGAGAGAGAGAGAGAGAGAGAGAGAGAGAGAGAGAGAGAGAGAGAGAGGGAAGGAGGAAGAGAGAGAGAGAGAGAAAGAGGGAAGGAGGAAGGGAGAGAGAGAGAGAGAATGCAAGTGAGTGAGAGAGTGAGTGAGTGAGTGAGTGAGTGAGTGAGTGAGTGAGTGAGTGAGTGAGTGAGTGAGTGAGTGAGTGAGTGAGTGAGTGATGTATGTGAGTGAGTGAGTGAGTGAGTGAGTGAGTGAGTGAGTGAGTGAGTGAGTGAGTGAGTGAGTGAGTGAGTGAGTGAGTGAGTGAATGTGAGTATGTGAGTGTGTGTGTGTGTGTGGGGGGGGGGGGGGTTGTGTGTACAATAAAATAAATACTGAGGATATGATGACACACGGCTCTCCAGCTTAGATATATTTACAAAAGGATTTTCTTCTGAATGTATTATTTTTTTTTCTCTAAAAATGCTGTTATAACTTAGATATGGGACGAAATCGTTTCTAATATTTGTTCCTCTCTATAGGGTCTCTTTTAAAAACATTGAAAGTACATTTATTTGTTCATCTGATGTGTATTTACTAACAAAATACAACGAGGTCTGAACATTCCTGCCGGCCGGAGAATGTCAACGTTTTCGGCGAGTATTTCCACCAGACATAGAAAATGAATCTGACTACCACAGAAAATGGGTTTCCTGGGTTTCGGTATTCAAGGTATACTATTCTAAAGCGAATCGATGCTTGTAAGTACCTCCATTTTCATAATTCACTCAATTTTTTTTCATCTTTTTACGTGAATGAATTTGCAAAATCGTCCATGGCCCTTCTATCAGGTTTATAATCATATAGTGTAGGGGTGCATACTCCGCCTGCCTGGTTGTCTGAACATAATGAACTTGAACTAATTATCGACAGTTGTTTGGCAAAACTAATAATTGCCTGCATTTGGGAGCTGATCTTCTGGAAATAATGGTTGTCCGTATTAGGGTAAATAGTTCACCCATTACTTTCGACAATAGTAATTCCCATTATTAGCTTCCCTCCACGTTTTAGATCGCGCCATTGAATTATGCGAATAATTATTCTAACAGAGGGACTGGCGTTCTCCCAGCGCCATGATGGTTACGGGCGACAGACAGCTCATGCAAAACAATCATAATACGGGAGATGCGGGAAAAAAACACTAGCTCGGCCATAATGAGCAAATACAGTCACACTTTTCAGGTTACGAGTTAAGCTCGGAAAACAAACTTGACTAATCTTGCAATCCGAGCTTTGACATGTAATTAATGAGCCTAAAATAGAATGATAATCACGGTCACATTTCAAGCTCCCTTGGTGGGTGACGTCACATCGAATAAAAAACAAGCAAATAGAAGGAACAATAGAGTAAACTAACTGCCGAACAAAAGTAAATACTTTAATAAAAAGCATTTATACATGCGCTTTTATCTGGACATAAACGTGTCAAAATCTCCGATAATGTTACTTCATTATTCACAAAGAAAAGCAACATATTCGGTACCGTTACGTATGACGGTCATTCATGTTTGTGTTCTACTCCATAGTATATTTTAGCTGTTTAATTGCAAATTCCCTTCTATCAAAATCCTACGTAAAATCTATTACTTCAACAACTATATTATGTAATATATGATGATATTCAGCTGAAAAAGCGAAATAAAAGTCCTTCATTTTGTCAAACTAAAGCTATTCACGTTCATCAAGCCAAGAAATGCCAATACACTCAGGACTTCTCTTGCTTTGATTCGCTGACGAACATTAGCAAGGAACAGCGGGCAAACACAATCTTTGAAGCTAAATCTACCGAACTGCAACGTGCAAGATATTAGCCATGGCGGTCGCCTGCGCCATTCAATCATACACGAGGCGGGAACTGACCCCTTGACACGTGGCAGAATAAGCAATAAGTGAAACGGTGAAAACAACGGAATAATGGGACTAATGAGAAGAGTCTGACTGTCGACGCGGCACCAGAGGGACCTGGGACCCCTCCTCTTTATCCTTGATCCCCTCCCCCGCCCCGGCCAGGGTGGCACGAGTAGTTAGCGCTCGATGTGATTTATCAATAGTGCCAGAGGAAGCCGGGCGGCGCGATGGGAGCTATGGCACGCGGTGACACTGTGGAGTCAGCAGCGGCCAAGTCCTTCGACGACGCGGGGGCCAAATGTGAGAAACGCCATCGCGCCAAGAACCGCCAAGGAGAGACGTACAGCAGCCAGATGAATATCTTATGGGCAACACAGACCGAAGACTGGCAGCAACAAGGCTTGCGAGAAAAGGGAACTCTGACTATGCAGTAAAATTTCCTTCTGTATTTTCTCTCTGCCACTCCATTTCCCTCGCTACCATTTGCTTTCTATCCCTTCGCCTTTGCCACTCACTTCTTCCCCAGTCACTTCCTTTCTCCTTTCTTTTCTCCACTATTCCTTTCTCCGTTTTCCATCTCGTCTTTCTCGGTCTTTCTCCTGAAATGTGTCTATTAGATCAAAATGTGAAAGTGTGAATAGCACGACCTGCCATTACTGTAATAGCATACCCGAAGACTGATTCCTCAATCCTATTTAACGAGGACAAAAACAGAGACAATAACTAGCTGCCGATGCCCAAGGGAGCTCAGTAAATCACACGCATACATCAACATCCCCTCGTTGTTTCCCTGCTTCCCTCTCTTCACAATTCCCATTCGAGGGCGTGCCCGTGCGCTATGGTTAAGACGGGCCTTTTCCCTTTAACATCCCTTTAGGAAATGCTCTTAAAAACACACATGGGCCAATAAAAATGGCCTAACGTGTGAGGACGAATATATACAATTTCAAATGAGTCTCTCCCTCCCCCGTCTCTTCTCTTTACAGATCGACAGCCACGTTATCCACAAACACTTTGAAGGGGATATTCCTAACGGTGAGGGGGAAGTGGGGGGGCGTCTTGAGCCCCGTTAACCACGGCGCCCCTCGACGTGCGGAAAGAGAGGCATCCCATCGACTACTTTTTCCCACATACTTATAGCACCTGCCCCATTACACAAGGAAATCTAAATGACAGTAATATCCCTCGATCAAGAAGCACCTCCTTACGACCCGAGTGCCTACAGCCGGTGAAGGTGAACGAGAGATCGTAATATCGAGCGCCGTGTTACGAGGCAGGCGACTCGGCCAAATCGGGAGCTACGTCGGGGGACATCACCTCACCAAGAAAAGAAAGTTCGGGGCGTATAAGATAGCCAATCCCGGATGACTCTGACAAAGGCTGGCGTCCCTCAGTCACTCTATTATCTTATTCTTCCGCCTAGGATTTTTTTCTCTCTTTCTTCCTTTACTCACTCGTTCACTCTCCCGCTCATGTTCTTACCCACCAATTTGCTCGTCCATTTACTAACTCACCTAATCCACCGACTCGCCTACCCACCGACCCACCCACTAACTTCCCTCCCTCCCTCCATTCCCCTCCCCTCGTCACTTCAAACCCTGAAAGGAAAAAAAATAAAGCACGATCCATCAAAGGCATATTAAGCTAAAATTTCCTTTCTCGAATTTCAGAACGCGCCTCGCCATCAAATTTACGGAGGCCATGCTTCTTCGCAGCCGAAGTTTGGGTTCCGCTGATTTTGCTTTCCGCCGATGTTCGGTTACCGGATTTAATGGTTCGGTAATTCCTCGGGGGCGACAAATTCCCGAATCTAGCTCGTTACGTGGCCGGGTCATCGATCACTATCACTATCAAACTAATTCTTCCTCCCCTTCCCTCCCCCCTTTTCCTTCATTTTATCTAATGCTAACTTGCGATCTGGACTTTTAGGTCACCCGAAAAAGGGGCCTGAGCGACTGCAAGAGTTACATCTTATATCACTTTCAAGAATAGCGGAAAATGACTGTGAAATGTTAAACTATGATTTTCTTCTCCGTATTTATTCTTTTCTCCATCGGGAATAATTTTCCTTAGTCTTATCTTTGCTGGCAACAGCACCATTAAACATTTAACCGTCCTGCTTGAACGGGAAAAAAATGCGAACTTTTGCAAACACAGTAATTACAACAACGAAAAAAAACATTCCATAAAGTCACTACCATTTAGTAAATTTTGAGAAACCTTTTCCCACATTTCCTACGTTAATGTCGGATGGCATTCATTCATCGGCCACGCAATTTCACTACTATTAAAAAAAACGTAGTTATTTCTCTCAAAGAAAGTAAATCTTATTAAAAACGAGTGAAAACTCCGGCCTGATTCAAATTCAAAAAATGTTCCTGGTTCTGTCCCTTTTTTTTCTCTTGACAAGTCGGTCGTTCTATCTCTCCTCTCTATAGCCCGTCGGGTGAGAGGGGATCCTTTTACCCCAAAACGCACGGCCTACAACTCTCTCCCTCTCATTTCATTCTGTCCAAATCCCAATTAAGTTAATTAGGTATTGGAATAATTTCCTTTTATATCAAAAGTCTACGTTTACAAATTTGATATATTTAAATCTTGTGTATCAGGCAGGAGTAAGTCTAAATACTGTCATCAACTTCTTGAGTAAATCATCACGTGTTAATGGAACTCTGCTCTACCACTATTAATTATTCAAAACAATTAAAAAGATTAACAGGCTAGATGGGCTTGGGCGTCTCCGCGTCTCCAATTAACTTGTCTACACATTTTTTTTTTTTTTTTTTTGCTTCGCAAGTGTTTCATTCGTTCCCTAAGTTGTTCTACCTCCTCGCCCTATTACTGAGCTTTCTAAGTATTCCTATTTCATCATTCCTTCTCATTATCTCATCGGACAGATTCCTTGTATTCTTTCTAACCAATTTTTTAAAAATATTTCCCGTTACACCGTAGGAAGACAAGCGATTCCTGCTGGTTCCTCGGACATGTTGGACTGTTCTGTCACTTTTTTTTTTCCCTCTTCCTCTTATTTCGCTCCGAGGTAAGTTAGACACGAGATGCCACGAGAGAAGGACAGTTTTGATTACATACTTTGGCAGGAGGCGCGTAACGGGGGAGGGAGAGGAGAGGGAGGAAGGGAAGGGGGAGGAGAGGAAGGGAGTCGCCTGGGCCCGCCTGTCTATCCAGCGGAAGAGCCGGCGCTCGCATGCCCCGCAAAACAAGACTGCATGCATCGCGCTCCCCAGGGAAATTAAACAGATGCTAGCCGACGTGACGGCACCTCGACGATTACACTAATATTCTCACCGGGGCCAAAATGAGGTTATTAGATTATAAACATGATAGCTAAAAAAAAAAAAAAAAGTTAGTGAAAATTTTAGAGTCTCGGTTCAATGATTCTGCAAATGTGGGTATCAGTTATTCAACGACTCTAGGAAAAACATCAGTAACAAATAATTACCTATCAAATACTGAAATGATCAGATATCCAATAAGCCACAAGAGTAAGTCAATACAGCCTTTTATATCTGATTGCTTACGGTTTATGGCATCGAAGTAATGATTTTTTCTGATATTTTTTAACCAAACAATGTTTCAAAACTACGTGTACGTATCATGGCACCCAAGGACCTCTGTGAGAGCTCAATCGAATATAGAATGATACTAAATGGTATATATCCACGATCTAGAGTATGTTTCCATATCCAGTAATCAATATTTGAAACATAAATGGATCAACCAAGATGTCCTCATTCACATCACACTAGACTTGTTACAAATCCTTTTCAATAGTAATATCCATAAAATGTATCTTTTCTCGTTACTCGTTTCACAGCATATTCAAAGCAGCCCACCCACTAAGAACCTGGGATAACACACCCTACGGAAAACAGCCTCGAGCAAGCCCAAGGTCCTACTCGCAATCCCGAGGCGAGAGCCACCACTGCAGAAACACGACAATCTTGTACTCACTCGTGTAAGAGCATCCGTGTCGCCGTTGGTGTAGGGGGCGATGTGGCCGTTGGTGGCGGGCGAGCCGGAGGCAGCTACCACGGGGTCGGCGGTCGTTGTAGGCGGGTAGCCGTTGTGGAGGAGGCTCAGGTGACGCTCGAGCT
>NC_061836.1:12049264-12051764 GCF_019202785.1 Penaeus chinensis
CTCTCTCGATCTCTCTCATCTCTCAGTTCTCTCTCATCTCTCTCTCCTCTCTCTCTCTCATTCTCTCTCGAGTTCTCTCTCATTCTCTCTCGAGTTCTCTCTCGAGTTCTCTCTCTCGAGTTCTCTCTCGAGTTCTCTCCTCGAGTTCTTCTCATCTCTCGAGTTCTCTCTCGAGTTCTCTCTCTAGTTCTCTCTCGAGTTCTCTCTCGAGTCTCTCTCTCGATTTCCTCTCTCGAGTTCTCCTCGAGTTCTCTCTCGAGTTCTCTCTCGAGTTCTCTCTCGAGTTCTCTCTCGAGTTCTCTCTCGAGTTCTCTCTCGAGTTCTCTCTCGAGTTCTCTCTCGAGTTCTCTCTCGAGTTCTCTCTCGAGTTCTCTCTCGAGTTCTCTCTCGAGTTCTCTCTCGAGTTCTCTCTCGAGTTCTCTCTCGAGTTCTCTCTCTAGTTCTCTCTCTAGTCCTCTCTAGTCCTTTCTAGTCCTCTCTAGTTCTCCCTAGTTCTCTCTCTCTCAAGTTATCTCAAGTTCTCTCTAGCTCTCTCTTTCTCTCTAGTTCTCTCTCTCTCTCTAGTTCTCTCTAGTTCTCTCTATCTCTCTCTCTCTCTCTCTCTCTCTCTTTAGTTCTCTCTAGCTCTCTCTCTCTCTCTAGTTCTCTTTAGCTCTCTCTTACTCTTTTCTATCTCTCTCTTTTCTATCTCACTCTTTTCTATCTCTCTCTTTTTTCTCTCTTTCACTCTCTCCCTCTTCTCTCTCTCTCTCTCTCTCTCTCTCTCTCTCTCTCTCTCTCTCTCTCTCTCTCTCTCTCTCTCTCTCTCTCTCTCTCTCTCTCTCTCTCTCTCTCTCTTTAGTTCTCTCTAGCTCTCTCTCTAGTTCTCTCTAGCTCTCTCTCTAGTTCTCTTTAGCTCTCTCTCTCTCGTTTCTATCTCTCTCTTTTCTATCTCACTCTTTTCTATCTCACTCTTTTCTATCTCTCTCTTTTTTCTCTCTTTCACTCTCTCCCTCTTCTCTCTCTCTCTCTCTCTCTCTCTCTCTCTCTCTCTCTCTCTCTCTCTCTCTCTCTCTCTCTCTCTCTCTCTCTCTCTCTCTCTCTCTCTCTCTCTCTCTCTCTCTTTCTCTCTTTCTCTTTCACAATTTTCTTTTTTATCTTTCTTTCGCCATTCTTACTCTCCTTTTCTCTTTTTGTATCATTTTCTCTCTTTCTCGTCTTTCTATCAACTCGCTTTCTTCTCATCTTTCTTCTTCATCTCCCTCTCCTCTCTTTATTTCACTTCTCTATCTTATCTCTATCCACCACTCTTTTTTGTGGCCTCTCTCTTTTTTTCTCTTCTCCCTTTCTTCTCGCGCACACGTACACTCGGGCATTAAAGTCTGTGTATAACGAACCGGTAAAACAAAATCCGCATTGTGCATACCCCTCTCATAATCAACAAATCCCGGCACCAACCATAAAAACTCCTCCCTCTAGACCGAAACTCGATTAATACTCACGTGTAGCCTTCTGGAGTATGCCTATAGCCTGCTGGTGGGAGATGTAAGAGTCCAACACCTGACCGTCAATGGCCAGGATCTGGTCGCCCTCTTCAAGCCGCCCATCTCTGTAAATACAAAAAAATAATAAAGATTAACCGTGGATTCTCATTAATGTATAGAGTTTATTGTGGTGGAGATACGAAGCAAGATCAGGCTCTGCAGTAAGTTGTTGGTTATTGACTTGTTCAACAACGAATAAACGAGAGAAAAATGGTGATGTTATCTATTTCGATGGTTTAGAAATTATACTTAGCTTGTGGAGGCACCGAGTCATGTACACGGCAAAATATGACAATAAAATTCAAATACTGATTTCGAGACCTATGAATATTCAACTAGTTTATTTAAAGACCAAGTGCTTCCAAATCACTTCTGTTCATATTTTTTTCCAATTCAACAGGATCACTCAATCACGTTTCCGTGCCAATTTCATTTCAGATCATTTCTATCTCCGCCAAAAAAATCCACCTTCAAAAAAAAGGGAAAGCGTAAAAAAAATAACTTGTTCCTTCTCCTATTCATATCCCGAGCAGGATGTGAGTCAAGATGTAAGGATCTCGCCGGAGATAAGAGGATCGGGGCGGCGGAGGCGAAGAAGCACGAATGCCTCGACAGCCAGCAAGGTCGCGAGGAACGACGATGGAGGAGGGGGAGGAGGTAGAGGAGGTAGAGCGAGAAGAGGAGGAGAGGAGGAGGAGGAAGAGGAGGAGGAGGAGGAGGAGGAGGAGGAGGAGGAGGAGGAGGAGGAGGAGGAGGAGGAGGAGGAGGAGGAGGAGGAGGTGGAGGAGGAGGAAGAGGAGGAGGAAGAGGAGGAGGAGGAGGAGGAGGAAGAGGAGGAAGAGGAGGAGGAGGAGGAAGAGGAGGAGGATGAAGAAGAGGAGGAGGAGGAGGATGAGGAAGAGGAAGAGGAAGAGGAAGAGGAAGAGGAAGAGGAAGAGGAGGAGGAGGAGGAGGAGGAGGAGGGAGGAGGAGGAGGG
>NC_061836.1:12056764-12064264 GCF_019202785.1 Penaeus chinensis
CCCTGAATAAACATGCCTCGAGAAGTGCTCAAATATCTTATTAGAATATACAAGCTTTAAGAGAAAGTTTACGATGGCGAATAAGAAATAGGCAAGACGCATTAATTATATAAAAAAGGAAATGGTAGAAATGATGAAGGTCTTTATACTCATACTAATACTACTAATAATGCAACAATAATACTAACAATAACAATTATTACTGTTCTTATGATCTTTATCATTATCATCATCACGATGATGCCGATAACGATAATTATGAAAATTATAATAAAGATGATTGTGGTGATAATGACGATGACAAAAACATCATCCCAACATCAACACTTACAGTGAATATGAAAGGATGGAAAATAAAAAACATAATGAAAGACTAAAATGAAAAATATTTACACTTATGCGCAAAGCGAAACACTGTTTCACACTCAAAACTAACTTTTCAAAACCAGCTCAGCGTGAGAGAAAACGGCTAAATCTCAAAAGCCAAGCGGAATAGCAGAATCTACCAGAGCTGACCGTTCCGACAACTTCGCCAACAAGCGGAATCCATGTTTCTCTGCACTGACCAATCACGACGCACTCCTCGAGCGCCAATCAGGACACAACTTTTCCATTACTGATCTCCCCAAAGAGAACAAACAAACGGTCGTTGCTTCAGTCTGGCCGCCGCGACAATGGCACGGAGACGAACCGTGCTGATGAAGTGAGTCGACCACCACACAGAATGCAGCATTAATAATGGAAGAAAAGACTGTGCATTTCAATACGTGTCAGCATGAAATTTCTGTCCCGCGAGCTTATGCATACACAGCAGTGTTTACAAGTCCAATGATATTCCCTGAAAAAGTGAAGGAAGGAAAGCTGCATGACGTGAAAAATGCACTCGTCACATGTTCAGCGAAGACGAAATGAGAAAAGGGAGACCCAAATGAAAATGGATTTCTGAAAAGAAACTCATCTCTCGTAACAAAGCAAAATTTCTTTACATGGTAAAAAAATATATAACAAAAACCTACGTTATGGCTATAAATAGACGGCTGCTGATGGGTGTCCAGACGAACTGATAGAGATTCAGACTAACCCAACAGACAGATTCGCAGGTGATCATATACTTGTCTGAATGGATTAAGATATATAAAGACAGACAGACAAATGCATGAATGGATGAAAAAAATACAAAAGCCAACGTCGATCACAGCTGCGCCGTGTATCCCTAACAAAACGGAGCGTGATTGATATAGGCAAACACGCCTCAGAGCCGCCTCCGTGGTGGCGGCGGCGGCGGCGGAGGGGCGGCCGGTGTACAAAGTCTCGCGGGACGAAGCGTCAGGTCTCGTACCGCGACACAGATTGTGAGCAAACACTCTACCGCTGCAACCCCCTCTACCCCCCCCCCATCCCCCTGCTTCGGTAAAAAGCGTTCTTTGGCTTTGCTCCGCACTTCCCGGTTGATTCTTTCATCGTGAGATTTAGCGGTCTATGGAGTAGTACCATGATATCTATTAATATTTCCCCGTCACATCTGCTTTTACATTTTTCGGTCGGTGCTAGTTCGTTTCTCAGTCGCTAGATTCACTCTTTTTTCTACCTCCCGCCACCCAAGCTTGATTTCTTCCTCTCCCTCTCTCCTCCCTGCAGCATTCGACGACACTCCCTCTGCGGGAAGACGCTCTCCTCCGGCCATCCAACTCGCAAGCCGCATCCTCTCGGCAGACGCATCAGCCGCCTCTCGCCTCCAGTCCCCTCTTGCGCGTCCACACAAGACCCCGTCTCCTCTCGTTCCTCCCTTTATTTGCTCGCCATTGTTGCGACCACGTCCGCACACCCTGTCCTCTTTTGTTTCCCGCACCGACACTCCTTACACCCGAATCCTTTATTCATAATAGCCTTCCATATCTTGCCGTCGCTGCCCACCACCTTCATCCGCTATCGCCTCCCATAGAATCCTCTTCTTCCTCTTCTATCTCCTCCTCTTCTCCGTCTCCTTCCCCTTCTCTCCATTGTGAAAACCACCTGTTATTTGTATGGTCTTTTCTCTCCTCCCATCTGTCTTTCGCTTTTGCTCCCTTCTCCTTGTATGTGTTGTCTCTATCCGCTGATTGAACTCCTTCACCCTTCGTTCCCTCGGCCCTTCATCTCCTCTCTCTCTCTCCGCCTCAGTATTTCCTTTCATTCTTAAATTTCGCCCTCTTCCCTCCTCCACCTCTGGCGTCTCCCGAAGCCAAATTTAATGACAATCGCTGCTGTTTGCCCTCGGTGCTTTTTGCTTCCTCGTGTTATCAGTCTTCCCCTTCCTTTCTTGCCGCCCTCTATTCTGTCTCATTCCTTCTCTCTTGAACTGCCTCTCACTCGTATCTAAAACTATTTACTGCTCCTTGGCACTTCTCTTATTCCATTTACGATTCTCCCTCCACCTTTCTTTTCGCCGTTCTCTCTATCTCCTCTTCCGCTCTCGCTCCATCACGTTATCGCTCTCTTCCCCTGTGCAAACACCGTCTATCATCTAATCTTAATAAGCCATACAGCCAGCTACCGCTTCTCCCGCTTGTCCGTATTCCATTGGCACTATCAAGTCATCGCTCCTTTTCCTACACTTGCTTTCCTCCTTCCTTCTCTCCCTTCATAACCTTCCTTCTTTCCGTCCTTCCTCCCCCTCCCTCACTTTTTTCCCCTCTTCCTTACCACCTTCCTTCCTTCCTTCCTTCCTTCCTTCCTTCCTTCCTTCCTTCCTTCCTTCCTTCCTTCCTTCCTTCCTTCCTTCCTTCCTTCCTTCCTTCCTTCCTTCCTTCCTTCCTTCCTTCCTTCCTTCCCTTCTTCCTTCCCTCCCTTCTTCCTTCCCTCCCTTCTTCCTTCCCTCCCTTCTTCCTTCCCTCCCTTCTTCCTTCCCTCCCTTCTTCCTTCCCTCCCTTCTTCCTTCCCTCCCTTCTTCCTTCCCTCCCTTCTTCCTTCCCTCCCTTCTTCCTTCCCTCCCTTCTTCCTTCCCTCCCTTCTTCCTTCCCTCCCTTCTTCCTTCCCTCCCTTCTTCCTTCCCTCCCTTCTTCCTTCCCTCCCTTCTTCCTTCCCTTTTTCCCTTCTTCCTTCCCTTCTTTCCTTCCTTCCTTCCTTCCTCCCTTCTTTCCTTCCTTACTTCCTTCTTTCCCTCTTTCCCTCCTTCCTTCCTCCCTTCCTTCCTTCCTTCCTCTCTCCCCTGCCTCTTGTTTCCGCTCCTGTTCCTCCTACTCTTCTTCCTCTTCTCCATCCTCTTCCTCTTTCTCTTCCCACCCGCTGAAATTCCCATCTGTAAAGTTCATTTCAATAACAACGCAAAAACCCCGGAGCAACTTGGAGTTCCCAGTCACGTCCGTAACATCATAACGAGATCATTAATAAAAAAGAACTTCAATTCCCTTACATATTCTCGAAACTGTTGTGCAGTCGTTGTATCGTTATGGATATTGTTCTTATTGAGAACAAAATCAAAAAGTCTATCAAAAAATAATCCAGAGTATCCACACACAACAAATTAAAAATACACTCAATGCGCTTCTTTTCCCCGATTAACTGTTGTTAACAAATCCATGAATAACATTTCGAAATTAATTACTTCCACTACAGAAGCAACAGCAGATATGAACATAGGAACAATTAACTTCCTAGGGGCAATCTCAGGGAACATCAACACAATAGCAAGCGCCCATTAATTTCATATGTGTGCGTGTACGTGTATACATGTGTACCTGTGTGTGTGTGTGTGTGTGTGTGCATGTGTGTGTGTGTGTGTGTGTGTGTGTGTGTGTGTGTGTGTGTGTGTGTGTGTGTGTGTGTGTGTGTGTGTGTGTGTGTGTGTGTGTGTGTGTGTGTGTGTGTGTGTGTGTGTGTGTGTGTGTGAGTGAGTGAGTGAGTGAGTGAGTGAGTGAGTGAGTGAGTGAGTGAGTGAGTGAGTGAGTGAGTGAGTGAGTGAGTGAGTGAGTGAGTGAGTGAGTGAGTGAGAGAGAGAGAGAGAGAACGAGTACGTGTGCGTGTACGTGTATGTGTGCGTGTATGTGTGCGTGTATGTGTGCGTGTACGAGTGCGTGTACGTGCGCGTGAACGTGTGCGTGTACATGTGCGCGAACGTGTGTGTGTGTGTGTGTGTGTGTGTGTACGTGTGCGTGAACTGTACCTGTGCGTGAACGTGTGCGTGTACGTGTGCGTGTGCGTGTGCGTGTACGTGTACGTGTAGTGTACGTGTACGTGTGCGTGTGCGTGTAGGTGTGCGTGTAGGTGTGCGTGTACGTGTGCGTGTGTGCATGCGTGGCGTAGTGTGCAAGAGTGCGTGGGCGTGCTTGTGTGAATCATAATTCCAATGAGTGTATGTATGTCTTTGTGAGTATGAATGAGAGCAAGAATGATACTGCAGGAACCGTTACACTTTAAAAATGGAACTTAATTCTATGCAATGCGTCCCGTGCATTCTAAATATATTAAAATACTTGCGCGACGATAGCAAACTAAATCGTCACAGTCGGAAACGTTTATGACTCTTAATCTAGTTCTATGTAAATCGTCATGTAGTTTTAATGAACATGTGCGCTGTATCGCACTTGCCGATGTTTAGTTTCTAATGTAATTTAGAAGACCTGCCATTAAATGCCGCTCACAGCTACTGATGATTTCAGTCAGGGCGCTTCACAATAATTTCTTGCCCCATTTCTGCTTTCCCTCTCCGGTATCCCTCTCCTTTTATTTCCTCCTTTTCATCTCACCCTTCCTCTTCAGCATCCACATCTCCCAACTTCTATCTCCAGCTCGCCTCGCTTCACAACATCTACTTCCGTTTCCATCTTTCCTTCCATTTCCATTTCGCTTTCTTATCTCCTTCCAATAACATTTACTTTCGCGCCGTTCTCTCCCGCCACTTCACTCCTACCCTCTACTTTCAGCAAGGATTCTGAAATTTCTTCAGCCAAGACAAGCCAGGATAAGCCAAGTCCCTCCCCCATCCCCCCACCCTTCCTTCCGCCACCCCGCCTTCCTCCACCTCCCCCATTTTGTTGGAGGTTCTTCATCCTGGAGCCGTAACGACGCATTGTCTTGGGCGGCCGAGCGCCAGATCCCTCGGCGCTTGTCTTCATCCCAATGGCGGTATAATCACGGCAGACAACCCAAGCAACCCAAACACGAGTTATAATTACAAGTCTACCTGGTTTTACTCTCTCGGTTCTCTCCCCCTCTCTCTCTTTCCTTAATATTTGGATCTCACAATGCCACGGAAGCACTGGTATGTTTAATCAAAATATATGTATTTCACTAAAATGTGTTACGACCCTTTAATTTTGATGTCCAAAATACTGAAGTAGTATGGTTTTGGCTTCAGAACAAACAACCATACAGATAACCTGGTTTCGGCTGATCATGCACATTCTAAAAAATAATAATATAACCTGATTCACCTCGACCTTCGAAAAACTTAGTTACTGTATCTCGCATCATGGTGTAAGCGGGTTTAACGAAACCATCTAAAATTTGTTCTTACTCTTCACACAACCTGAAACAAGAAATCTTGGAACAATCTTCTGTCAACCTGCGTGCTGGCTCGCCTCAACGCCGATCTTGTTATCATTCAATGAAGTCCTTAACTGCTTTAATTTTCTGACCTAAACTTTTTTAAGCATTTTAAAATCCTTCAAAACATCGTGCAAACACTCAAAATACCCAACACGCGGATGAGCTTAATGAGACTAAGGGGTAAATCTCCATAAGATTATTCAAAGCAGTGGCATAGTCCTCGCAACTTTTCCTCCTGATGCCACATAAACTCTCCTCCGGTCCCTACCGCTGACCTTTCTTTACTCTACCTGCGTTATGGGGCACTTGCGCCGATAGTCGTAAAGAGTAATGCAACCACGAGGGCACTTCGCCGACTAGTGCATCCTGCCAGCCGAAGTAGAAAAGGCCAGCCTCCATCGTTTTCATATCCGCGATTCTTATTGTTTTATCTATTCACGTTCTTATTTTAAAAAAATGTCTTTATATTATTTGTTTGAAATTGATTTTCTTCTCCGATAAAGTTTTCTTCGTTTCATGCATTCTACCTACACTGTTGAAATGGAAAGGCTGCATGAAATTGGAAATGTTATTATTTTAGTCCTGTCGATAAAACGGAAAAGTTGAGAGTATACATAGCAATAAAACAATAACAAAACATAAGCTCTTAAAGTCCGCTCTATACTTACAGATACGAGAAAACAAACTGAAATAAATGAATGAAACAAAAGGAAGTAAAGGCTCCGCTAACAAGCAACCTATTCATCATTCTTTTTACGTCCACGAGGCGCGAACTAACCCATACGCAAAACAAAGACATAAAAGGACTTGCCCGCACTCGCAAATGTACACACGCACAGACCGTACATTTTAGCAACACGCACATGTTCACTCCTCACACTAAACACACATACACATGGCATTTGCGTGTACGCCCCCAGCGATAATGTTTGGGTGGGATTAGCCATGGATAGGGCAGTCACGAAGGAGTTCCATTATGAAAATTAGTGGCGGCGATGGCGGAGGAGGAGGGGGGAAGGGAGGGGAGGGGGAGAGGGGGGGGGGAGGAGGAGGAGGAGGAGGAGGAGGAGGAGGAGGAGGAGGAGGAGGAGGAGGAGGAGGAGGAGGAGGAGGAGGAGGAGGAGAGGAAGGGGGGAAGAGGGAGAAGAGGAGGAGGAGGGGAAAGGGGAGGAGGAGGAGGGGAAAGGGGAGGAGGAGGAGGGGAAAGGGGAGGAGGAGGAGGGGAAAGGGGAGGAGGAAGCGGCGACGCAAGCTCTTCCTCCGATACGCGTGAAGTAAAAACGCTGCTAAATTATACAAAGGGCCATCCGTGCTTTCAAGGGGCTAAGGGGTGCCATTAAACTTTTACGGGCGTTATTAGCATCTGGGAGAGGGAATAAAGCGTGAGCGTGCAATCCGTTTGCCTGCGCGGGAATGTCTCGTTCCGCTGTACTGAATGTGCATGGCCACTATAAATTGCATAAATCCTACTATCTCCCTCGTACCGATCTGTCTGGGATGCCAAAGCTAAGGAAAAGGAATAATTCATTTAGGTTCCCGTGTGACCCAAACGCCTTTCAGTATTTAAAATAAATTGAATTAATTCACTCAACTCCACTATGTGTCAGCTGTCAAAATATCTTCTTATACATAAAGGTTAATATATTGGTACATTGCATCTTGAGGCCCTTTAAATCCAGTGGTAATCTAGAAAACAGTGAAAGATTAAAACCTAAAACACAAAGCTCTCTTTTCTCACAAATTCGAATATACCCCCCCCCCCCCCCGCCCCTCGCACCCCTAAGAAAGAGAAAAAAGAAAGCCTCCCGGCCTGCGGTTGGTCGCGCCGCCACACTGTTATATCCCCTTAAGCTTTACAATAAGCTCATCCACCCCCCTCCCCCCATCACGGCCCCCGCCCCGGCCCCCGCTCCTCGTTTATCTGAGGTCCATTTCTAAGTTTCCAAAATGGTCATTGCAGCGGTCGTAAGTGTG
>NC_061836.1:12074264-12076764 GCF_019202785.1 Penaeus chinensis
CCCTTCTCTCCCTCTCCCCTTCTCTCCCTCTCCCCTTCTCTCCCTCTCCCCTTCTCTCCCTCTCCCCTTCTCTCCCTCTCCCCTTCACTCCCTCTCCCCTTCTCTCCCTCTCCCCTTCTTTCCCTCTCCCTTTCCCTTTCCCTTTCCCTTTCCCTTTCCCTCTCCCTCTCCCTCTCCCTCTCCCTCCCTCCTAGAACACCTTTGCGACCTCTATTCCACCTCATGACGCTCCAATGAATTCTATATCAAGAGAATTAAGTCAGCTCCCGCTCACTACGAGGGGCGAGGGTGATTCTACCTCCCCTCGCATATACATATAACACAGCTCACCTCAAACCCAAGTGAAGAAAGACATGGGCTATGGGTTAGCCGTTCCCTCGAAGACTTTCCCTGTACTAGAAATAGGTATCGGATAACTTTCCCCCAAGATAAAGAAAAAAAAAACAATCGAGTCTCGTTAAATAATCACTTTAAAAATGCATCATCCGTCGACATCATGCTGGGATTTACAGACTGCCTTTAAGTAATAACAGGCAATTAAAAACAAACTGCCTGCTTGCTTGCTGTAAAATCAGACTTGATGATGATAAAACGACGGCGACGCGCAGGGATAATGCCTGTGATGAACCTCATAACGACGAGTAAAAACGATAAGGCAGATGATGATGACGACGTTGGCGTGACAACATAACCGTTGCGCTTCCGTCCCCATCATGAAACAAGCTGTAATCTCTCATGCACCTTGCTACCTCCCCTTCACCCCTACCCCCCTTCACGCTTACCCACCCTCCCTCCCTCTACACACATACCCTTCCTCCCTTAAACCCCCTCCCATTTCCTCTTCCCCATCCCCATACACGTACATACAGGCACACACGCACATGCATACACACACATAAATTCCTTCTCTTTTCCTTTACTTATCATCTCCTCTTTCTCCTTTTCTCCTATCCCTACATGTTCATGTAGATGTATGCACACACACACACACACACACACACACACACACACACACACACACACACACACACACACACACACACACACACACACACACACACACACACACACACACACACACACACACACACAGAGACACAGACACAGACACAGACACAGACACAGACACAGACACAGACACAGACACAGACACAGACACAGACATACACACACACACACACACACAGATAAATTCCTTCCTTTTTCCTATCCTTAACCCCTCGACTTTCTTCTCTCCTATCCCTACATATACACCCCCCCTATATCTTCAACACACTTTCCCCCTTCCTCTAAACCTCCGCAATACATAATTCTGGCACACCTCCAAGCCTAACACCAGCGTTAGCAGTAGAAACGTAAAAAAAAAAAAAAAAAAAAAAAAAAAAAAAATAATAATAAAAATAAAAAAAAGGAAAATATATAAGCCTGCATTATCAGGTGCATGTAATACCTCCCAGCGCCCCCCCCTCCTCCCCCCCCCCTTCCACTCTTTTGTACACGCACATAAACAATTTTCTGTTCTAGTTTGTGTGGGCGTAATCAGAATACCGAGTCTGTTCGCGTGACCAAGGCCTCGGAACACCTCGGTCCCGGATGAACAGACTGATTATCGAGACATGATTCGGAACACGTAGCAGAACACTCTGTAGGCACTTCGGACTGCAGTCTGTTACCAACATTTTCTCCACCTGGACCTGTAGTTTCGTTTAACAGATGTAGTTTGTTTAATGGATTCAGCACTTAACAATATTTTGTTTCCTAACAGCGACCTTTCAATTTTAAGCGAATGGTGAATGCAAAAAACAAAAATTCCACATATCTATCGAACACAGAGCAAAAACAAAAAAATCTTAAGACTTACATTACAGCAAACAACAAACACGGGATAAATGAGCACGTGCCCAAAATCAGTATCCGAATCGAAAAGTTCAACCTCTTTTCGACATCACACAAATCCTAAAACACACCGTAAAACAATAAAACATATAATAAAACGAATAAAACCTCCCTGGGCCCTATCGTCCCTTCCCAAGGGAGGAATAACGAACTCTTCGCCGGACCACAATGACGTCAATAAGACAAAGAGACACCGAATACAGCCGGTGACCCAAAAAAGGAAAAAAAAAGAGAAAAAAAGGAAAAAAAGTGACCCGGCGACAACACGAGCCGGTGATCGAACACCAAGAAGGTTCCCTCCGATCTCCAACCTTTAATTTCCGTCACGGATGACCTCTCGACCCAAGTCCGGAAATCGATTACGTAAAAAGAATATCAAAGCTTAAGCCACGACCAATCAACACGAGCACGTAGGGGGTGGGGTGGGGAGGTGGGGAGGGGTAGGGGGTTAGGACAAGGGGAGTGGAGGTCTTTTTCACCTTGAAAAGTCGATCTCTTTCCCTGGTAACAGAAGAAGACCTGTTTTCTTTCTGTTTCTGAGGAGAAAATGATCTCCGAAGACTTGGATTCGCTCGTTCTTAGAGACGTGTTCTTACGGAATGTT
>NC_061836.1:12081764-12089264 GCF_019202785.1 Penaeus chinensis
TTTGTCTCAAGATTAAATGGGTCTCGAGAAACGGCACGGAAGCCCTTGCGGAATATTCTAGACGCTTAGCACTTCGGCTTACGTTTTCACGAAATTTCGCACCTTTTGTCTTTGATGGTATTTATAAAAATATTTTTATAGGCATGTATGAATTCTATATACGTGTATGTATGTATGTATATTATATATATATATAAACACATTTACATACGCATATATATATACAAATATATATACATATATATATATATATATATATATATATATATATATATATATATATATATATAGCAATAATATGTAGAATAGAAAAAAAGTGAATGCAGGGAGAGGAAGGGAAGAGAGGAATATAACTTCGAAACAGAATAAGGAATAGAGAAAGCAAGGGAGCGGAAGAGAGGGAAAATGAGTTATAAAGAGAAAGCGAGAATGGCAGAATTGCGCCTGTTGAAACGCACGAGAAACCCGTCCCTCTAAAAAAAAAACTGCCCCACACCTTATTACAATTTCGCACCGGCGCCGAAGCAATTAATCTTCCCAAACCAAAAAATAAATGCTGATGAATATTTCATTAGTGATGTTGCCGAGCCCCAGACCTTATATTTTCCTAAACCATCTAATAGGAACATGCGAATTATACAAAAAAATATAAATGCATTTTTTGGTAACACATAAAACGCCGGATGGAATAAATGCGAATCTCATGCAGATGCACCAGAATTCCCGTAAATTTAGGACAATCAGGAAAAAAACGTAATCACTTTCCCTTTCTATTCATAACAACCAATCCTACCTTGTTATCCTACGAGGTGCACCATAATTCACAACCTCTTTCGAATGACTAAAATTGCAGAAAAAAATGCATTTGATTCTATCACAACCCTGCCAAGAAACCACAGAGACGGTAGGCAATCCTAATAGTCTTATACTTTATATCCTCACTCTTAAATGTAATAAGAGACTGTACAGTGTACCTCCCGAACCCCACACTCACGAATCCAACCTCATGACTGTACACCCCTAAATCCAACCGTATGGGCAAATCTAGTGACATAATATAAGCTTATACACAATCCCCTCCCCCCCCAAAAAAAAAAAAAAAAAAAAAATCCTAGGCTCATACATAGTGCCAACCATACAATAAGGCCCATTCTTGAGAGCATACATTTCAGACAGACCCAAAACACACACTATATGCGCACACACTCATCTAACCCACACTCACAACTGAAACCACCCACGCCCACCCCCCCCCCTTCTACAAAAAAAAATCCGGCTCCCCCCGACCCACTGCGACGTACGATCTCCCCGCCTTGGCCCCTGGAATCCTCCGCGAAACCCTCCTTTGCACTGCAATAGCCGGGACTCCTACGCCGGTGAGTCGAGCTCTATGTAAATGGTAACGGAACACGCAGAAAGTATTTGCATTTGATTACATGCTTAATGAGACGTGAGAATAAAAGACGAAAAAAGTTCGCGGCGAGGCATTCCGGGAAATTTTAAAATATACCGAGTTCGGTGAATTATGTTCGCGGGAGAAAAGTTCGGATTCCTTCGACTTGTTCTTTGGGATCCGTGTCTCGCTGCCGTGATTCGTGCCGGCTGCGGAAGACAATGTTATTTTCTAAAATATGGATAGCAGATTTCTTCTCTCGAATCCTCTGCTTCTCTGTGCGTGATATGCACGTACGTGCGTGCGTGAGTGCGTGTATGTGTGCGTGTATGTGCGTGTGCGTGTGCGTGTGCGTGTGCGTGTGAGTGTGCGTGTGCGTGTGCGTGTGCGTGTGCGTGTGCGTGTACGTGTGCGTGTACGTGTGCGTGTACGTGTGCGAGTGTGTGTGTAAAATATAAAACAACTCATTAAACACTTCTAGACTTTATAATGATGTCTGCACAACCTGTTTCATCGAGTGAGTGACCAGCGAGTACAAAACACCATCCGATAATGGTTTCAGGTCGGATTTCCTTTGCCAACTTGTACAGCATGAGCGCGTGGGTCTGACAAGCACTCAATGGGTGTAAACAACGCAGTTTCCTCTGGTTGGTTAGTCACAAAATACTGACATAAGCGAACCGACTATTCCATTATCATAATATAGTAAATCATTTTCAGGCAATGAAATAGCACAATTTTCATTTATGACTAGCGCGAAAAACCATCATGTATATTGACGAGCATAATGATAACAAGTAATAGTCTATTTACGTTAAAATACATTAACAGAGAGAGAGAGAAAGAGAGAAAGAGAGAGAGAGAGAGAGAGAGAGAGAGAGAGAGAGAGAGAGAGAGAGAGAGAGAGAGAGAGAGAGAGAGAGAGACAGAGAGAGAGAGAGAGAAAGAGAGAGAGAGAGAGAGAGAGAGAGAGAGAGAGAGAGAGAGAGAGAGAGAGAGAGAGAGAGAGAGAGAGAGAGAGAGAGAATGAACGCATGTCGATGAAGATCTCGTAAAACAAAAAAATTAATCAATTTCTAAAGCTACTCCTAAAAGAGTGTCTTGTTCCTCTCAAACTAAGACTTACATACGCATATATCTATCCCCTCTAACCAAAATCTACTCTCGCATTCCTTTTGTCGAACGGTTTGCAAGCCCATCCCGTCTCCAGCGACACGTTACTTGGGAGAAATGTTCGCCCAATACTTCGCGGACAGAGAGCGATATTGCGAACAAACACCTCGTCCTCTTCCATTCACAACATCTCGCGGGTGTCCATTTGCAACAACAGCACCAACAACAATTGAAAAAACAACAACAACTATACAACACAGCAAGGACACAAAGGCAAATTCTGGAACAAAGACCCTCCAGCGGACGGAATGCTGTGAGGGAACAACGAGAGGCCTGCAATGGCGAAATGTTATAGGTCAAATTGGAAATGTTATGCGACCATTTGGACGGTGAACAAAGCGTCCGCGCAAATGAGATGAATGCCGCGCCCGTTGCCACCTGCAACTCGCGCTTTGTTGCAGTAATATATCAATACAGGTCCTTACGCAAATACCATGCAAATCCTCGGCAACTTCAAAGAACAACGGTGTGTGTCAGTGAATAAGTGTTCGGCCGATTTGTGCGAAACAGAAAGTGCTTTTGTGTACTTGCACGTATGGATACCGAGGGATATTCATCAAATCATGCGAACACAGACAGAAAGACAGGCAGACAGATCAATGCGAGAGAGGAAAACGAGGTAGTAGAGATGGATGGAGAAAGAGTGAGAGAGGAGCAGAACGAGGAAGGCGTAAAGAGAGAGGGGGAGGGGAACCATCGAAGGGGAAGAGAAACAATAACATAATTCAACTACCCCAGACCATCTTGCATTGAGGAAGGCAAGGCGTGCTGTCCCTGAGAAGAGCGTGAGAGGGTTTGCAAGGGCACAAGATCTAGCAGACCTACGCCCGGCTTCAGGGCAAGATACAACCGCCTGCCAGATCTGTATCGTATAAACAACCTTGCTCTTGATGTTTGCTTCCTTGTTTGGGGAAAGTTAAGTAGCTTTGGAGCGTCTTAGATGTATCAACAACACCTTTCGCCACTGAGAGACGAGCGGGAGGGAAGGGGAGAGGGAAGTGGAGCGGGAGGGGGATGGGGAGGGGGATGGGGAGAGGGATTGGGAGAGGGATGGGGAGAGGGAGGGGGCGCGGGAGGGGGAGGGGGAGGGGGAAAGGGAAGTGGAGCGGGAGGGGGAGGGGAGAGGGATGGGGCGCGGGAGGGGGAGAGGGAGGTGGAGTGAGAGGGGGAGGGGGAGAGGGATGGGGAGAGGGATGGGGAGAGGGAGGGGGCGCGGGAGGGGGAGGGGGAGGGGGAAAGGGAAGTGGAGCGGGAGGGGGAGGGGAGAGGGATGGGGCGCGGGAGGGGGAGAGGGAGGTGGAGTGAGAGGGGGAGGGGGAGAGGGAGGGGGAGCGAGAGGGGGAGGGGGAGAGGGAGGGGGAGAGGGAGGTGGAGCGAGAGGGGGAGGGGGAGAGGGAAAGGGAACAGGAAAGAGAGAGGTAGAGGGAAGGGGAGCGGGATGGAGATGGGGAGGGAGAAAGAGCAGGGATATATATATATATATATATATATATATAGAGAGAGAGAGAGAGAGAGAGAGAGAGAGAGAGATAGAGAGAGAGTAGAGGGTTAATGAGTGAGTGAGTGAGTGAGTGAGTGAGTGAGTGAGTGAGTGAGTGAGTGAGTGAGTGAGTGAGTGAGTGAGTGAGTGAGTGAGTGAGTGAATGAGTGAGTGAGTGAGTGAATGATTGGACAAGTGAGTGAGTGAGTAAAAAAGTGAGTGAGCATTTAAGTGAAAATGTACGTATGTACGTGTGGGCATGATCACAAATACATTTAGGATTTGAATCAATAACCCTTCAGCCGTCAACTACTCTCCTATTAAATTTAGGTCGCCTTCGTAGACGTCACCGGTGAAACCTAGCCTAAAATCTGGATTCAAGTGACGGATATATGTTGCACTGCATCCTATGTTTTGCAAGCACTTAGGCCTCAAGGACATGATTCCCAACTTCATACAACTATTAATAACCCGGTTTCATTTATGTTTAACGAAAAAAAGGAGCTTTGGCAGACCACAAGAGCCCGACTACTAATCCCCAGTCCTTGCATCTGGTCTTCAGTTTCAAATCCCAATGTGAAATCCCACGCAGCAACAGTACTTCTTCCCACACAGCGACCCCATCCTCGACTCCCGTCCATCCGTCCCGTCGGGTCGGTCGCCGCCCGCCGGAGTCAAAGGCCCTCCAGGCGCTGCAGGACACGCCACGGATCACTGGCCTTTCTTCTCCACTTCCACATTCCATGGCAACCTCCCGCACCCTTAATCCGGCCTATCCTCGCGCGCATCTCGCTTCCGTTTCATTAACCATAATTATCTCCCCTCCCGTTATATCTCTGGGCTTTTCACTCTCATATACCGGATCCTTCCCCTTCCCGATCATCCCCCTTCCCTCCTTTTTTATCTCATTCTCCCTTTTCTCCTCACTGCCCTCCCCTCATTTCTAACCTACTTATTCTCGTTTCCCTTGCCACTTCCTCTCTTCGGTTCTTATGTCCCCTTCCATCTCTTCTCCATCCTCCTTTCTTAACTATACTCTTTTACCATCTTTTTGGTTTTTCTCTTTTGCCATTCTCGAAACCACCTCTTTTCTCAATTAGATTTTTCTTCCCCCTTCATCTTACCCTATTTTGAGCCTTATACCTTCCCTCTACATCAACTTTCCCCTTCTTTACCCACAATGTTTAGCTTTCCTCTTCTCTCATCCTCTCCATCTTAGTCTTCATCGGCATTCCTCCCTCTCTATCTTCTTCATCTCCCTTTTACCTTCTACATCCCCTTTCCCCTTTCCTCTTTGCCTTCCCCTACATCTCTCTCTTTCCTCTTCTAGAAATCGATTTCCTTCCAGGTGAAACACTATCCCACAGACTGCCACGCGCGGCCGCCATGTATGTTTATCAAAGACTGCATAAGATAACATTAAAGGTTAAAGATGCCGTCCCTGCGGTCGCGAAGTCAACACGGCACCGAATGAGGACACGGGTGGAATGTGAAGCTGGATGCACGGTAATTGATGTTAATAAAAGACACTAATAATAATGTAATACCTTAGTGATGGCCAAATGGGTGTGAGGATGAGTTCATGGCCAGAGGAAAATAGACTTATGTATAAGGATGGGTATATATGTAGGCCTAGGTGGACAATTAAAACAATAAACAACAAGCACTTGGCAAACGATGAGGGTGACGGATCTCCCGTACCTATTTAACAGTCAAAAACGGTAAACTGTAAAGCTCAGAGGCGCAAGATTTCGAATCTTTAATAATGTATAAACAACTTCAAACCCCAGTCGTAGGAGTCACACACGCCCACTTCTAGCGTCTGGAAGGTCGTCAAACTTTTCCTCTTCTGAATGCTGGCGCGAAAGTTATTATCATACATACACGGGAAATCCCGGTTCCTGATCCGCGTATGAAAAAATTCAGTCGGATGCGCTCGCTCGGGGGAAGCGGGGGGAAGCAGGGGGGGAGCGGGGGGAAACGGGGGGAAGCGGGGGAGGGGGGATCAGCCTAACTTATAATTTCCTAGACAAGCGATTAAAGCAAGGAAGCGCTTTCGGCCGCGGGCACGTCTTCCAGCGGCGCGCCAGATGGATACAGATGGGGCTCCGAGGAGAGGCGGCGGGCGGAGGTACTTCCTGGCTCGGGTTCCGGAACAGCTAAGACGAATGACTTGATGTGCCGGTCGTAACACAACCCTGGTTACCTCGGTGGGCGAGTGCACCGCCCCAAGAGGATCGCCAAAAGAGATTATAGTCCATGTTGGCGGATGGAAACTATTTTCAACCGAATAAGCGCCCTGCAACATTGGGGCAAATCGATGAAGAAAGGCCGTGAGGTATTTAAGTCTCGACGTCGTTGCCTCGCCATAGCTCTCCCTAATCTATTCGGCGCCGCACTCGTCAACACCCGCCCCACATGGCCTGCCAGACACATCGTTGCCATATCCGCTATAAACCATTAGGGTAATATCCAGGTTCGTGCCAGCAGCATCCCCCAACTGATGGTATAAAAGTCTCCTCAGGCTGATAGGTACACGCCGCCCTCCCCACTACCCCTTCCTTCCCTACTCCCCACTACCCCCTCCCTCGCCCTCAAGCGATAATCGTATCGCTAATACCGCAGGTGTTATCTCCCCAATAACAGGTAAACATCTAGGCCAATAAGCTACACTCAACTCCCTGGTAATGCCCTACTTTTATATTTGCAGTATTTCTTTGATGACGTGAGAGGCAATTCGAATTGACCATTTCTGGCTAAACTTCTAGCTGTTTATCGCTTAACAAATTAAAAAAAGAATTATCGAATGCAATATCCAAAGACTAAGCTTTTAGTATCAATATCATACATATGAACTATTCACATACGTGTAACAGAAGGGCTAGGCTCCGAAATGGAAGGCAGCGTATATACAAATAAGCGAGGGAGCGAATTAATGAATAGATAAATAAATAAATATCAAAAGATCCCAATACCACGCGCTTACATCGAACGATTAAAGATGCCGTTACCCTAAAGCTGCAAATAAGACCAGCCGTTATCGAGGGAGCTAAAGGGAGGGAAAGTCGAGGAAGCGAAGCACCGCCATCGCCGCAATCATTTGAAGGTGCCGCCGAATTCCTCGCCGAGGATGACGGCACGTATTGGGGAGGGGGGCGGGGAGCTATAGAAGGAGGTGGAACGGAAGGAGGAGGAATTGGGAGGAAATGGAGGATGAAGAAGGAGTTGGAGGAAATGGAGGATGGAGAGAAGAGTAGGCAGAAAAGGATGTTGAAGAGGGACTAGGAGGAAAGGCAAGGAGAAGAGTGAGGAGGAGGAAGAGAAAGATAAAGGAAAAGGAAGAGGGAAAAGCAAAGAGAAGCCAAGACGAAGACGAAGAGAGGAGAGGAAACGAGCGAGAAAAAATGATTTAGGGACAACATTACTTCCTGAATTCCCCTTCACTTTCCTCAAT
>NC_061836.1:12091764-12099264 GCF_019202785.1 Penaeus chinensis
CCCCCTCCCCCCCCGTCCTGACACCATCTTCGCACCAATCGTCAACGTCCTGTCACTGAAGGAGCAACCCCACCCCCCCTACACACACGCGGCGGGATGTATCGACATTTTCCCCGTCGGCCGGTCGCTCACGCCGGAGCAACGCGAGCTGGGAGACAGACAGGCAATTTATCAAAGTCGTGGGGTCCCGCGACGCCCTAAAGTGGATTGTGCCAGACCACCCGCGCGCGCTCATGAGGGCGAGGGCCTCTCTGCACCGCGGATCCTCATGACTGCCGTCGGGTGCTGCGGCTTCCCCTAGGAACCTCGGGAAGTGATCAATGTATATAGCTTTTATTTTGATTAATGATATTAATATTTTTAATCATGCCGATATCATTAGTGTTGTCAAAGTTATCATTACTTTGTTGAGGCTTACATATTTTAATACAGTGGTTCTTGAAGATAACCTTTAGCTCCACGCCCTCACAACCTCAACTTGATCATTAAATAGATCTGCATGAACAGGATTAATATAAAGAAAATAGTGTTTTTTAAGCAACTACCGACATCTAAGAGAGTTCCACATATACTCATAGAAAGTCAGGCTAATTCCTCTTTCTTTGCCCCTCCCCATGGAATGCCTCATAAGCCTTTGCTCTAATATATCACTTTATATCCAACACTTTCCTTATATAAATTTTCATAAACAGATTTCTAAGATGCTCTTTAAGCTGTACACTATACATCTATCCTCTAATCATTTTACTGTTTCAGAAACGCAAAACGCAATCAAAAGACACGTATCGGTGCTTTGGTTTTCATTATTCCGTATATACTGAATATAACTCGAATACTTAACGAATAGACTATATACTTGTCTGCACTGGCTTCTTAAAAAAATTTTACTCTCTTATTCTCTGCTTATCTCTTTACTGGTCCCTCTTCCTCTGGATATATTTCCGTATCTGTAACTCAGGCATTCTCTATTTCCTTTTCCGTCTCCTTGCCTCTGTTTCCATGTCCCTGAAGCTGTCTGTTTCCATCTCTATCTCTGTCCAAGGCTATCTTAACTTCGATCTCTGCCTCTGCCTCTCTCTTTCATCTTGCTTCTTGCCTCCTTTCTCCCTGACATGAACGTGGCCCACATTAAATATTCATAAGACTTACGACTGCGGTCCTCTCCCGACTGTCCCTGCTTCGGTTACTTACCTGAAAGAAAAGAAAACAAATATTAGCATAAATGTCCCTGAACATATAACATGTATTCTTAAAGTATAATGTACGACTCGACACGTCGACGATACTGAAGGCAAAAATAGAAGAAAAATATAAGGAGGGAAGGCGGTGTAAGTGGTTCTGGTATTTAGCATGAGTGGTATGGACGCTCGCAGCTGATGGCGGTGCTGATGTGTGAGGAAGATATGTAGTGTAAAAGCTTAGAGGCGATCTCGAACGCGTATACACTTATCTCTTATATAATGTGTATGCAAACACACATACATACATACATACATACATACATACATACAGAGAGAGAGAGAGAGAGCGAGAGAGAGAGAGAGAGAGAGAGAGAGAGAGAGAGAGAGAGAGAGAGAGAGAGAGAGAGAGAGAGAGAGAGAGAGAGAGAGAGAGAGAGAGAGAGAGAGAGAGCGTATATTCTAAAAACGAATGTAAAAGCAGAGCGTTTAGTTCTAAATACCGCGAGGACCTAATGATGAAAAAGGGAGGAGGATGCCCCACGATGAACGAAGGGAGAAGCAAGTCTCTGGGGGAAAAGGAGAGAAAAAATCCGTGTAAAAAAAAAAAAAAAAAAAAAAAAAAAAAAAAAAATAAAAAGCCCCCCGGCGTCGGCTTCAAAGATGCGACACAGCACCCTCTTCACGCGATTCTATCAATAACAACTATCCTACACAAACTAGGCCACCCTAGACCCCAAGCGACGATAAGGCCAAAAGTCCCTCCGAGAAGCAATATCCCGATGAGCCTTATTGACCCTGGGGAATCACTGTCTTGACCCGAGTGTAATCATCGACCAGGCTGAAGCATCGGACCGGAAGATATTAGGCATGGATCAAGACAGCGCGGCCCGATGGAAACGAGTCGAGAACATATTGCATTTCTATTTCGTTCATATCTCGCTCGACAATTCTCCTCCATATACTATTTCTCCATTCTCTATGTCTGAATCTCCGTGTGTGTGTGTGTGTGAGTGCGTTGCGTGTGTGTGTGTGCGTGTGTTTATGTATGCAGGTATGTATGCAATTTAGCAAGCAAGCTAGTCTGTGTCTATCTGTCCGCCTGCCTGTCTTTCATTCCTTCTTTCCTTATTTCTTTGCGTGTATGTATAACTTCCACGATCATCTTTACGCGTCTCCTTAATTACCTCGTATAATGCTTTTTCCCCGACGAGCGGTCCCGACAAGAAAAACGAAGACAGCAGTAACCTCCCGACATAAAGGAGGTAACATGATAACCGTCGAGATGCTGGGCTAGCGTGTCGTGTTTTACCGTCATCTCTTAATGGAGGAGAAGGGAAGAGGAAAAAAAAAGGGAGAAGGAATTTCTGTCACGCTTTTCCTGACCGCTCTTTGTTTCCCTGCCTCGACTGGCGTGTCTGGCCCGGGACTTGACCTTGCCTCTGCCGTTCTTCGCCACCGACTTACCGGACCACTTTACTCGACCTTTTTTCCTGGGTTTGTTTTGTTCCAGGCCGAAAATTGGAATTTACCTCCTCTTGCAAGTTGACTGCATAAACACAAATGTGTAAACATACATGTATATTTATACACATACACAATAGATCCCAACTCTCTTCTGTTTTCTCTCTCTTTCTCTCACTCTCTTTCTCTCTCTCTCTCTCTTTCTCTCTCTCTCTCTTTCCATTCCATCATTCTCCTTCATTATCACTCATTCTCACTCTTTCTCTTCCTCTCTTACTCTCGACGTTACCGAACCAGATTTGGTAACTGCGGCACGTACGACCTTCCTCTTGTGTTTTTTTCTTTACTTTCTATCTTTCTTTTTTCTCCCTTTCCCTCCAAGCTACCGCAACACACTACGTCATACCAACTCGCCCCTTCCTCCCTCTCTCTCTAGCTTCCTCCCTCTCTCCCTCCCTTCCTCCCTCTCTCCATCCCTTCCCCTTTCCCTTCCTTCCCCCTCCCTCTCTACTTTCCCCCCTCCCTCTCCCTTCCCCCCTCCCTCTCTCCCTTCCCCCCCTCCCCCCCCGTTCATCCGTCCGCCTGTCCCTCGACCCTCCTTACTGTCCATTACACGGCCGGCCCTCTACTTCAGTCCGGACGCGGGCAAATTGGGTATAGAATATCAGGAAGCTTGAGGGAAAAGCTGCCAGATGGAAAAACTGGCGATAAATACAATAACGATGATAAAGCTGGGATAATGCCAACATAGCTCGGAAATACCCAAACCGATTACGAAATGCTTAAAGGATACCAGAAAACGAAAATAAATTATTATACACGATTCCAAACTCACAAAACCAGAACATATATTAATCTAGCACGCATGCGGTTTCAAAGCAAAACCATACTGCGCAAGACCTAAATAAAACAAAATAACTATACACGGTACCAAATGAATCATGTCTAAAATATTCCAAAATATAACACTCCTAAAACTGCATGCTTGGAAAAAGACAAAGCCTAAAATCGACATGCAAGCACACATAAGCCAGTTTAATGCAGTTACAGATGTGAATTCTGAACAGTACATAAGCACAATGCATTTGTTGTAAGCAAGCCTTATCCCCTGAAAATGGATCCATATTCATGCTTTTACAAGAATAATCCGTTAAAATGCCTGTATGCATGCTCATCTACCTAATGAAAAAACATTAAGCAAATGAAAGTGTATAGTGTCTTACATAAAACGACCCCCCCACCCCCCCCCCTCCGAAATATTACATTCCCCTTGTGTTTAATTTTCAGTGGGGCGCGCAACATAACGATGACCGGAAAACGTACTTATGGGGAAACACTAATATCATAACACCGTAATCGCCACTGAACTATCATCCTTGCATTGGGAAAGAGAGGGAGAGGGAGAAGGGTAACCGAGAGTGACGGGGAAAGAGAGGAAGGAAGAGAAAAGATCAACCCAGAGAGAAACAGAAGTGCAAGACAACGAAAAAGGAGTATGAAAGAGGAAGAGAAGAGAGGAGAAAAGGAGAAAAGAAAAAAATAGAAGAGGAGAAAGTAGAAGAGGAAAGATAGATATAGAGAGAGAGAGAGAGAGAGAGAGAGAGAGAGAGAGAGAGAGAGAGAGAGAGAGAGAGAGAGATAGAGATAGAGATAGAGATAGAGATAGAGATAGAGATAGAGATAGAGATAGAGATAGAGATAGAGATAGAGATAGAGATAGAGATAGAGATAGAGATAGAGATAGAGATAAAGATAGAGATAAAGATAGAGATAGAGATAGAGATAGAGATAGAGATAGAGATAGAGATAGAGATAGAGAGAGAGCACCGGGATTTAGCTTAGCTTCAATAAAGAGTGACGCCTCTCCCGCGTGGGTGAGTTCGCATCCAGTTCAGCTAATCAACGACTTAGCCACCTTTAATTAAAGGAGCGACACCTGCCAGCACAACAACATCCGAGAGCAAAAACATAACTTCATGCTAATTTATTCCAACTTTATAAGATTCCAAATTCTGTGTCGAGACGCAAGATTTCTCATTTGCAAGTGGGAAATGGAGGAAGAAAGCAAGGAAAGGAACAGATTGATAAAACACCCGAACTAGCAACAGCCCACAAAATGACAAAAACGAAAACAAAATCCACAATCCGATCCGCCATGACAGCACCGCCCGTGAATCGAAATGCCCCGGCGCCTTTCCGTCTCTCTTCCCAGTCGAAAAACTTCCCCGAGTCGTAATTCCGGGCGCAGGTACGACTCTAACCCCGTAAAGACGCTTTCGGCCGCCACGCTCCCGATCGAAATTCGTCACGGAAGAATTACCTCGAACTGGGTTTATGGGCGTGGAAGTTGGCACTGCAGGTAGTCCCGTCAGCAGAAACCTCGTTGGCGGGCGCGTGGCGAACGCCATCAGTGAGCCAGCTGGCGGAGACTAATTCCATTTCGGAGAGACGTCAGTTCTTTCTCGGACTGCACTGCCCGAGTAGACCTGTTTTTGCTTGGTCGTTCGTGTACTCCAATATTTCTACCAATACTGCAGGATCAGTCTGCCACCACAACAGATGTGGATAACGGTAACAAATATCATGTAAAAAGTTGAAAACGGATTCGCAGCTATCCGTAACGGTGTGCTCTGTGAACTAACAAACACCTCAGACTAGAAAAATATGAGCCTTCTGTCTATACAAAAAGACAGAACCGATATCCTGGCGGTTCCCCGAGCTGGGAATCGAGACGCAACGCAGCTTCACTAAACAAATATACATAATCGACATCGACAAGATTTCCCTTGGGTTAATCTTCGCCATTCGTAAGAATTCCCGTTACAAAATGGGGGAAAATGCCAGACTTCGGATAAAGTAATTCAACAAGACAACAAGAGCTAAACTCTTTGGAAACCGATTGAAAAAGATATGACCTGAGTTAAAAGCTCGGTAACAAGGACGCGAGCAACATCCCCAGATAGCTGTCCATTGATTTCGTCCGTTGAAAGGAATAAAGAAAACGTTTCGCGGACCAAGCCTCGACGATCTCCCTTTGCTATTATTATCCCATCGCTGTCCGCACCTTCATCGCCTCCTCTTTCTCTCTTTTTCGCTTGCGTCATCCTCTCTTATTCCCTTTTTCCTTTTCTTTCCCCCATCTCCCGTCTGTTGGTAATACCACAATCTGAAAATATCCCTCCGGCTATCACTAAATACACACGTGATTTTGTTACGAAACTTCATTTAGTGAAAGTAAACTTGTTAATTAGCTGGCTTACTCGTGGGACTAGGAGAGAGAGAGGGGAGGAGAAGAGAAGGGGGAGGAGAAGAGAAGGATGAAGGGAAGGGGAGGGGAGGGGAGAAGAGAAGGGTGAAGGGGAGGGGGGGGAGGAGGGGAGAAGGGTGAAGGGGAGGGGAGGGGAGGGGAGGAAGGGAGAAGATTGAATGGGGAGGGAGGGGGAGAGGATAAGGGTGAAGGGGAGGGAGCAGAGGAGAGGAGAGGAGAGGGGAGGAGAGGAGAAGATGGAAGAGGAGGGAGGGGAGGAGAGGAGAAGGGTGAAAGGCAGGGAGGGGAGGGGAGTGGAGGGGGAGGGGAGGGGAGGGGAGGGGAGGGGAGGGGAAGGGAGGGGAGGGGAGAAAGAGAGAAGGGTAAGAGAAGAGACAGGAGGGAATATGGAGGGAGGTGAAAAGGATGTGGGGAGGTAAAAGTGAGGAAAAAAGCAGAGGAAAGAAGAGAGTAAGAAGTAAAGAGGGGTTGAATATATTAGTGAGAAATCCCGGTTGATACCATTGTAAGGGAATAAAATGCACTGTTAAAAGAGGGAAGCTTCTGTTGATGAGGGAGGAGGAAAATAAATGTGTTGGCATAGGAATAACGTGTATACAGCAAGGGAAAAAAATAGATGATAATGAGGATGAAGATGGCAAGAAAAAAAATAAACAAAAGAGCGCGACAGAGAGTGAAAAAATGAAAAAGAACCACAGAAGTGAAACGAGGCAGCAAAGATGTACACACTCCTTTCATCCAGCGAGGAATTACACAACCTCTGTGAACCAGACAAAACGTTGACATAACCCAAACGCGAGCACATAATTGCGCACAATAAACCCCCCCCCCCCCCACAACAAACCCGACATCGCAACCCTATTAAAACCCGCGAGGAAACCCCATGGCGGCGGTCGGAAGTCGAGCGGAGTCGACGGTAAGCCTCCTGAACGAAGGCTGTCGGCGCAGGTTTCCCACCGGTGAAGTCCGCTCGGAAAGAGGTCGAGACAATGGCGAGATAAAAGGAGACGTTGCGCTCAAGAAAACAAAAACATCAAACGATAGGAGTGCACCGCCTGGAAGATATGCAGCTATTCATTTTCTTATTTCTTCTTCATTCTATCTCTCTGACCTTGAAGAGGTCCATCAATACCTTGAGGATTTTTTTTTTTTTAAGAAAGACAGGAAGCGACGGTTTTCAAAATTATTGTGAGTGAAAAAATGCTGGTAAGATATTAAAAGCCTCTGTCAATCTCGCTTAAGGCCCGGAGGATACCACTTTCCCACGACAAGTACATCCACGGCAAATATCAAGTGAAAATACTGAGAGCTCTCGAGGTGCTGCGCCGGGGAAGGATGCTCGCCTAAGTAAGTGGTAAGGTAGTTAAGGAAGCGGGAGGGGAGGGGAGGGGAGGCGAGGACGGCGGAGAGATGAAGGGAGGGGAGGGAAGAAGGGAGGGGAGGGAAGAAGGGAGGGGAGAGAGACGTAGATGAGAGAGGGAGGGGAAGGGCATTGGGAGAGGGAGAACGGGAGAGGGACAACGGAGGGTAAAGAGGAAAGAGGGGTAGTGTCGGAGAGCAATTTAGAAACGATGTGGGAGGACGATAGGA
>NC_061836.1:12104264-12106764 GCF_019202785.1 Penaeus chinensis
AGGAAAGGAAAGGTGTCGGAAGGAGAGGTGAAAGGGAATGATAAGTGGGAAAAGGTAAGGGATGGAGGGTAAGGTAAATGTGAGGGAAAGAGAGGATGGAATATGAATGATGTAGGAAAAAAGGGGAGAATAGGGAAAGGAAAGGAAACGGCAGGATATCAGAAGCGAGGGCGGAGGGGCAAAACAAGCAAGATTCAAGGGAAGAGAGAGGTGAGGGAAGGGAAGGGAAGGGAAGGAAAGACAAGCTTAGAAGGGAGGCAAGGATATGAGTGACAAGGGGAAATAAGGGTAAATATCGCGAGAAAAGACAGAAGTGGAAGAAGAGGATGAAGGCATATGACTGGCAGAAGACGAGAGAAAAAAAGACAAGATAAACTCGTGCAGGACAGAAGACGAGGTAAAGTGAAGAGAGGGTCAAGAAGAGGAAAACGTAAGAGGGGGAAGAGAAAGAGTGGAGGATTATAGGGGAGGGAAAAGCCGACGAGGGAAGGGCGGGAAGCGTTACGGCCTCTAAGAGGAAACTAATGCCCCTAAAGGAGAGTTAGGCCTGCCTGAGGGGAAGAATGGAGTCCGTGAGAAGACAAGGGTTGTGGGTCAAGGTGTGATCACGGTGACTTACGACACAGCCGCTCTTCTACTGGCGGTATTGTAGTTTTCTTCCCCTTTCCCCGCTTCGTCCGTATTTAGACCTGTACATTCCCCTCTATGTATTCTACTTCAAAACACATTATTCGCTCCTTAGTCACATTTCATTTTATAAATTCCATTCGCATTTTAGTCACATTCCCCTTTTCACATATACCACACTAGTTTACGGCATTTCCACTATCATTAGAAAAACCGGCTCAGACACCTCGTCGTCGTCTCATCATCATCATCATCATCATCCGAATCCCCGAACTCTTTTGCGTCTTCTCCCTGCTGGCCATTTATCACCGCTCCTCCTGTCGCTTCTCTTTTCTTGCCTGCTGGTATCAACCTCTCCTCGACAACCTGATTCCATCACACCCCACCTCCTTCGCTCCTTCGCCCACGGAACGACCTCATTCGCACGCCCGCGGCAGCCGAAACAATCTCGGCTGTAATCATGACTCTCTGCTTTTATCGTTCTCGTTGCGTTTCTTTGATTCCCGTCCTGGCCTCCCTCGCAGTCCGACTCGAAGGCCTCTCCTGTGTCTCCTGGTGGCGTGGCGAGGACACTGCCGGTGAGGATACGCATGTGGCATGTTGATCTATATCCGAAATCAGTACGGGAGTAGCGGGTACGCCGCAGCAACGACCGTGCCTCTCACTGTATCCAGCTCGTTTACAGCACTTCAGACGGAAGATTCTTCAGCACAATAGCCACTGGATAGAGAACGTTCGGACCCGACGGGTGAAAAGTCGACTCGAAATTATATACTTTATAACGTCAACCTGTATTTTTCTTCCACATTATCTTTTTTTCAGTAGATAGCTAAATGTCGACCTTTCAGAAAAAAAGAAAAATGACGCAGAAGCTTCTGACTTTTTGACTTTGACAAGTTTATTGAACCAAAAGCTTACATCTCAAAAGGATGAGCAGAAGCTTACGACACAAAAGGTTATTGCCTCTCACGACATATCGTGCAATAACTCTCCATAGTAAAATAGAAATTACACACGGCACTTTCTTCCTCCATGTATCCCTTTTTTCCCTTTTTCACTAAACGCACACGCTAGAGACATAACAACACTGCCATGTTATTACAAGACCAGAACTCCCCTTAGTCAGTAATAAGATAAGGCAATGAGAGAAGAAAAAAGAGACGGAGGGAGAGAAGGGGAGGAGAGGGGGGAGGAGAGGGGGGAGGAGAGGGCGAGGGGGGAGAGGGGGGAGAGGGGGAGAGGGAGAGAGAGAGAGAGAGAGAGAGAGAGAGAGGAGAGAGAGAGAGAGAGAGAGAGAGAGAGAGAGAGAGAGAGAGAGAGAGAGAGAGAGAGAGAGAGAGACAGACAGAGAGAGAGAGAGAGAGAGAGAGAGAGAGAGAGAGAGAGAGAGAGAGAGAGAGAGAGAGAGAGAGAGAGAGAGAGAGAGAGAGAGAGAGAGAGAGAGAGAGAGAGAGAGAGAGAGAGAGAGAGAGAGAGAGAGAGAGAGAGAGCGAGAGAGAGAGCGAGAGCGAGAGCGAGAGCGAGAGAGAGAGAGAGAGAGAGAGAGAGAGAGAGAGAGAGAGAGAGAGAGAGAGAGAGAGAGAGAGAGAGAGGGGGGGGGGAGGCGAGACAGAACGAGCCGGTCCTAACTCCTGTCACACCAAAATTCTCTCTGGCAACATTTACTTTGTTTTTCATCGGTGCATAAAGCAATAAATCTCCTTGGAGTGACAACGCCGACTACAAATGGTCTGGTAGAAGCCGTCGCAAGAGACCTGGCGCGCGTAGACCCTGCTGATGAGACCTCCGAGACAGGAATTAATGTTTTCTCGCCTCGTTGTCTAAGCCTAAGGCGCCCCGCCGTCTATGGACGGATCAAAGAGGGAGATAAGTG
>NC_061836.1:12119264-12121764 GCF_019202785.1 Penaeus chinensis
CACAACTTTCCCAACCGCGGCGAACAAGCCACCTGCGGCCCAAACATTCCCTGTCACCCTGCTCCTCCTCCTCTTTTTCTCCTCCTCTATCTCCTCCTCTTCCCTTCTACTTCGACATTTACTTCCTTCTACTTCTATTTCCTCCATTCCTTTTAATTCTGGTCTGGACTGTCCTTGTCCCTGTTATTGCTACTACTCATGCTCCTGCCCCTACCCCTACAACTGCTCCTGCTGTCCCTACACCTGCCCAGCATCCTTCTCCTCCTCAAAGCCATTCCCTTCAACAAAAAAAAGAAAAAAAATCCCCCCCATCAGCATGAGAGACGAAACCATCACCGAGAACCCATCCCCGCGAACCTCCTCCCGAACCTGCCGTGCCAACAACACTTTCTGATACCCAATACCTTTTTTTCCTTCTCTTTCTTCTTTTCCCTTTTTTTCTATTCCCACGCTCTCCCATTTTTCAGGCTTATCCCCCCCCCCACCCCTTTTCCCCCCCACTTCAGTGTCTCGTTTCTCTTCCCCTGGTCTCTCTGCAGTGTTTTTCTTCCCCTCGTCTTTCTCGACGGGAGGAGACGCCAGATTCCTGGACGTCTTTGTGTGGCGTTGCGTGCGTGAGGGGGGGGGGGGGGGAGAGGTAGGGAGGAAAGGGGTGGAAAGGGAGTTAAGGGGGGGTGAAGGGAAGGCGGAAAGGTGATGGGGAGGAAGGGGAGGTGGAGTAAGGGGGGGGAGTAGGAAGAAAATGGTTGATGAGGGAGTTAATGAGGGTGAAGGGGAAGAGGGTTGATAGAACGGGGATAAGGGGGAGGGGAGGGAGAGGGGGGTGAGGGAGAGGGGGTTAGGGGAGTGATGTGGAAGATAAGGGTGTGTAAGGGGAGAGTGAGGGAGAGGAGGTAAAAAGGGGTTGATGACGTAAAGGCCACGAAATCTTTTCGATATGGCTCAAATCAACACTTTATTTTACTTGCTTTGAGAATTTGCGGCGTCTCACACAGATTCGTGCAATCGATACCTTATATAAAAATAAAGAAAGAAAAAAATGCAACAAGCCCAGTGATAGATTTTTTATAAGGAAAGAAACAAAAAGAATCTAACCTTTTGAAAAGTTATTGCAAACTATTTCAATCTAAAGCACGAAAGTTCCCGATTAATTTTCAATACAGATTAAAACAACAATACCAATAAACACACGCAAAAAATAAAGAGAACATACACCAGTCATCTTTCGTCTTTTCAAGGATTAATAACAATATACAACTTTTTACACGTAAATATTTTACAGACGTACATTAGTTAAAAAAAATAACAGCAATTATCCACTTTACGACCGGGGAGTTTACCGAGTGATAAAAAAAAAAAAAAAAAAAAAAAAAAAACTGCTTCAATAAGAATAACAACAACTACTACTGCTGCTACAATAACAATATCATTATCATCATCACTACCACACCATCGTCACCATTATCATCACCACCACCATCATCATTATCGTCAATGTCATTACCACCATCACCCTCATCATCACGATATGGGACTTAGTTTCCGAGTGGCTATGGTTTACAGCAGCAGAGACAACCGAAATCGTCCGAAACACAAGAAAACAAACAAACCTTCCTTTCCAAAATTCCCCCCCAGGTCCTGAATCTCGCCTAGCCTTGCCTCACCTCCCCTAGGACATCACGGGCTTGAATCCCCGCACGATCGTCTCTTGTAATTGTTTCTAATCTCTCTAAAATCAAATCGCTCTCGTTAGAGCCATCAGTCGTGATTCTGCAATGGATAAAAATGGGTCATATACACGATTTTCCATCGGTCTGTACTATAAATATCCTCCAAATTCGTCCCTCGGCAGCAGAGCAAACAAATGGTAATCGTAATACCGATGCGACTTTTCTCATGCCCGCGACAAAAAGAATGACTCCCACGAGACGAAAGACCTTTTAAAACACGTTAGGCCGAGGGTTACAAGTGCGACAAAACGGGGTTAATTTCCTCCATCATACCAGAAAATGGACGAGATTGGCTTGCATGCTCCTTGAGACGCTGCAACTGCAAAGGCAACGCTCATCCCCGATCCCTGACTCTGGAGTATGCAAAGTCGGGATTTCATTCGTCCTCCGCGGCCAACCCAGAGCCATGCAAGGCCGCTTGGGGGAGTGCCAACAAGCATCTTATCATTATGCTGTGTTCCTTACATTTGCTTTATTGCCAAGCCATTTGGCTTGGCAGTTCTCAAATACTAAAATTAAGTGATAGTGTGAAGGGTATAACGGAAAGGACACTTCAAAAAGCTCAACTGTCTTGTTAGCACAAAAGACGCGCGAGATACAAATATCGCCCCGTTATAATCTCTTTAGACTCTTCGGACGCTATGCAAATCAAAGTCAAATTTACTGAAAGCTAAGGCTATCACGTCTTAGGTGATGGGAAGAGGGTAAGGGGTAGGGGCCCTAGGGGATTCCTATTTCTGAAGGATCACAATTGATCTAGCTTCTTAAAT
>NC_061836.1:12126764-12129264 GCF_019202785.1 Penaeus chinensis
TTTCTCGACGGAGGATTAAAACGGGTCGTCGGGCAGCCGGGGCGGAGTAGCGACATGCGGCATCATGATCAGGGCTCACAACTCAATCATGGTCGCAATTTCCTTATCGCCAACAGAAAAAAACAAACTAATTTACTCCCCTCCAGCCGCAAATAAATTACTTTCTAGAATGTTCCCCGCTACGTAAACACGTCGCGGACCGGCGGTGGAATTACAGCACTTTTTGTTGGGGGGGGGGGGGGGGGGGGGAGCTAAATCACCCGAGGCCATGATAAGCAAAAAGCAATAACACGAATAGAAATAAAAAAATAAAAATACAGCAGTGGGAGATTTTTCTTCCATCCCATTTGTTCCTTCTCTCCACTCGTCTTCTTTCATGCTCCTCTCTTTATTCCTGCATCGAATTTCTTCCCATTTATCTGTCTCTTCCCCCCTTCGCATCTCTCTCTTGATTCCCACTCTCCTTTAACATTTCTTTCCAATCTTCACTCTTTCTCGCATCTCTCTTCCCCCTTCGCATCTCCCTCTAATCATCACTCTCTTTCCAATCATACCTCTCTCTCGTTTCCCTCTCCCCCTTCGCATCTCTTTCCACTCTTCACTCTCTCTCTCGTTTCCCTCTCCCCCTTCGCATCTCTTTCCACTCTTCACTCTCTCTCTCGTTTCCCTCTCCCCCTTCGCATCTCTTTCCACTCTTCACTCTCTCTCTCGTTTCCCTCTTCCCCTTCGCCTCTCTATCCACGCCCTTCGCTCCTGGGTCCAGCCGATTCTTTCCGTTCGCGCAACCTCATCAGAACAGTTGAGGTTGCTTACTCGCCCGGCGCAGCTCGGGGTATTTGGGAAGGGAGAAAAAATACTGAATTATTACCGAAAATCTTTTACGATCCCGGCGGAGGTTTTATATCAAGAGGAGACATTAAGAAAGGGAGAAAGATGGGGGATGGAAGGGGGGATGGAGGGACGGGGGGATGGAAGGGGGGATGGAGGGACGGGGGGGATGGAGGGATGGAGGGATGGAGGGAGGGAAGGAGGAAAGGGTGAAGGAAAATAAAAGGGAAAAGGAGAGATAAGTTAGATGACGAGCGTGGATGCGTGAAGAATGAATGGTCAAAAGAGATAGCAGAAACTTAATATTATTTCCACTGAAGAAAAATATTATTCTCCTCCCGTCCCGACGTCTTCTTAACATCGAATCTTTTTCCTTTCTTTCTCTTCCTTCTCATTTTCTAATTTTCTACCTTTGCTTATCTGTCACATACTAACCATAATATATATATATATATATATATATATATATATATATATATATATATATATATATATATATTCATATATATATAATATATACATAATATATATAATATATATGTTATATATGTTATATATATAATATATATAATATATATAATATATATAATATATATAATATATATATATATATATATATATTATATATAATATATATATAATATATATATAATATATATATAATATATATATAATATATATAATATATATAATATATATAATATATATATAATATATATAATATATATGATATATATAATATATATAATATATATAATATTTATAATATTTATGATATTTATAATATTTATAATATTTATAATATATATAATATATATAATATATATAATATATATAATATATATATATAATATATATACATATATATATATAAATAAAAATATATGTACATATATATCCATATATATACACATCTATACATATACAAATATAAACATACATACATATGCAAATATAAACATATATACATGTATACATATAAACATATATACATGTATACATATATAAACATATATAAATATAAATATTAATGCATTATATTTACACATACATATATATAAAGATATGTAAATATAAATATATATAATATATATACACATATACATACATATATATAAATATATAATATATATATACATATACATACATATATATAAATATATAATACATATATACATATACATACATATATATAAATATATAATATATATACATATACATACATATATATAAATATATAATACATATATATATACATATACATACATATAAATATAAATATATTTACATATATATAAACATAATTACACACACACACACACACACACACACACACACACACACACACACACACACACACACACACACACACACACACACACACACACACACACACATATATACATATACATGTATATGTTTCATCCAAACTACCTGCCCTCGGCTACTGAGCACCAGGACTTCTTGGAACTGTGTTAGTGTAACGTTCACCCCACTTACAACTGGGGAGAGTTTAGCAAACTTTGGACTTTCCCTAAAGTACTGATAAGTTAGAAATAAGTTACAGACTGCTGCAAGAGCAAACAACCAATACGACCTGAGGCCTTTGGGAGTCAGTTCGGCCTCTGTCTCTACCGTAACTATGCATTCTTTCTACGCATAAGGCTTTCAA
>NC_061836.1:12144264-12149264 GCF_019202785.1 Penaeus chinensis
TATATATATATATATATATTACATACATACATACGTACATATATATAATATATATACATACGTACATATATACATATAGATATAATATACATACGTATATACATATATATAATATGCATACATATATACAGATATATAATATACATACATATATACATATTTATAATATGCATACATATATACATATATATAATATACATACATATATACATATACATAACATACATACATACATATACATATATAATAATATACATACATACATATATACATATATAATATACATACATACATATATACATATATAATATACATACATACATATATACATATATAATATACATACATACATATATACATATATAATATACATACATACATATATACATATATAATATACAAACATACATATATACATATATAATATACAAACATACATATATATATATATATATATATATATATATACTATACATACATACATATATATATAATATACATTCATACATATATAATATACATACATATATACATATATATAATATACATACATACATGCATACATACATACATATATACATATATATAATATACATACATATATTAATATATATATAATATGCATTTATACATCCATATATACATTTATATAATATACATACATATATTAATATATATATAATATGCATTTATACATCCATATATACATTTATATAATATACATACATACATATATACATATAATATACATAATACATATATACATATTACATACATACATAATACATATATACATATTACATACATACATATATACATATAACATACATACATATATACATATAACATACATACATATATACATATAAGATACATACATATATACATATAATATACATACATACATATAAACATATAATATACATACATACATATATACATATAATATACATACATATATATATACATATAATATACATACATACATATATACATATAATATACATACATACATATATACATATAATATACATACATACATATATACATATAATATACATACATACATATATACATATAATATTCATACATACATATATACATATAATATACATACATAAATATTTATATATAATATACATACATACATATATACATATAATATCTCATACATACATACATACATATAATATACATACATACATATATATAATATATATACAAATATACATATATATAATATATATACATATATACATATACATATATATAATATATATACATATATAAATATACATATATATAATATACATACATATATACATATACATATATACATATACATATATATAATATACATACATATATACATATACATATATATAATATACATACATATATACATATACATATATATAATATACATACATATATACATATACATATATATCATATACATACACATATACATATATATAATATATATACATATATATATAATATACATACATACATACATATATATAATACACATACATACATACATACATACATACATACATATATATATATATATATATATATATATATATATATATATACGGGCAGGCAGGCAGGGAAGCAGGAAAGAAACAAGAAAGAAATAAGGAAGGAAGAAGGAAGCAGGAAGGAAGGAAGGAAGGAAGGAAGCAGGAAGGAAGGAAGGAAGGAAGGAAGGAAGGAAGGAAGGAAGAAGGAGGAGGAGGAAGGAAGGAAGAAGGGAGGAGGGAGGGAAGGAAGGAAGAAGGGAGGAGGGAGGGAAGGAAGGAAGAAGGGAGGAGGGAGGGAAGGAAGGAAGAAGGAGGAGGGAGGGAAGGAAGGAAGAAGGGAGGAGAGAGGGAAGGAAAGAAAGAAAGAAGGAAGGAAGGAAGGAAAGAAGGAAGGAAGGAAGGAAAGAAGGAAGGAAGGAAGGAAGGAAGGAAGGCAGGTAGGAAGGTAGGCAGACAGGGAGACAGACACAGTTCCTTCACCCCCGCACAGGAGTTTCTTCGGCCACGGCGAGGGATAAGCGAGAGCAAACATGAACCGCGAGATTCGTCCGGCGTTTCCTGAAAAATGGAGGCCGTCTCTCATCGGGGCTTGGGCGCCATTATCAATTATTCCGGAAGCACACACGGAACAACGCCGTAAACCCGCGCCATCAAATATTCACTTTGTTTTCGTTTTTAAATACGCACTCCCCCCACGCCAAGTTAATGGGCGGTTCTAGTGGGCGTGGAATCCCTCGTGCGGCGTTCTTTTCGCGGGCGTCCATTAAAGTCGCCAAGTCAATGTATTTCCTCATTTCACCAATGATGTTTCCTTCGTCTCACTACTCAGGGTATTCCCCGCCATTCTCTTTCTCACTGCAAGGGTAATAACCTCCATGCGCGCAATTTATCATTCTTTTATCATCAATAATATTATTATCATTATCATTATTGGCATCGTCATTATTACTACCATTACTATTACTATTATCATTATCATTATCATTTTTACCATTATTATTATTATTATCATAAATATTATCATCATCATTATCATTATTATTATAACCATCCATACAATCACTGGCATTATCATTATCATAAGTGCGATCACCATTCTCATTTTATCTATGCCTGTTTTTGTACATTCTCATCGTGCTAAATGGCCCCTGTTATTTATCTGTGCGATTGGAACATGCATATGACCTGAAGGCCGAAATAAATTGAAAGTTGCGGATTAAACACCAAATTTACCACCGCCAATCCTCCACATAAACCACTCTTGCTCTCCTTTCACGCCGAACTATCACAAACTCAACGAAAAGAGACGACAGAAATAGTAATATAAAATCCGAAATTTTCCATAAGAAAGAATCGATGGCGAAGGCATAATTAAACATTCTGATGATGACGACGATGAAGATGACGATAAATATGCAGTCGACTATGATAATAAAGATGGCGATAGTAATGCTGATGACTGATAATGAGCAATTCGAAACCTGACCATAAGAGAAAAGGCTAAAGGCATCTTAAAGACCTTGACCCCATCCCCGTCTCGACCCTGACGCGCACTCCGTCAGTGCCTCGACAGCCGATACTGAAGCCTTTCGCGTTCCGACCACACAAAATGACACTCTCGGAGTACACGGGAACTGCATCACGACGCACGACGGACGTAACCACGTCGCCCCCGCCCCACCAGCCGGAACGTCGGTGTTCGATGCTGGTTTTCTTACGGAGAACTGTAAGATATTCGGGTCATAAATCGATGAGCAGAGTCGACGCCAAAATTCGCATTCAGCATTCACAGAACAATATTGTCTCACAGTTCCTTGAATTTCTACGTAAGTGAATCGACTTCTTTCTGTATCATTTTGAAAAAAAAGAAAACAGTAAGAAGTAAATAAAAACAAACACTATACAAGTGAAAAACACAATATTACGGCAGTTTAAATGAAAACGAAAAAAAGGAAATAAATAAAAGAGCGGAACCAAGAAAAGAGCAAAGACGGGAAATGGAAAGGAAAGAAAAAAAATCCTAGGAGTCGTTTCCCGCTCTCGGTCGTCGAGACAAAGGGACTGTGCACCCCTCGCTCCCCCTCCCCCTCCCCCCGTCGTCCCGCTGTTTCACCTACTTTTCCCCCTGCTGCTTCTGTTCTTCCTCCTCCTCTTCTGCTAATGCTGCTCCACGTTCTTCCTGTTTTGCCTCTGCTTCTGCTGATGCAACTATTTTTTACCCTGTTGTTCTTGCTCATGTTCTTGCTCCTGTTCTTGTTGCTGCTGCTGCTGCTTCACTTCTTCTTCCTCGTTCTCTTACACATCATTTGATTCTACAATTCCTCTTTTTTTTATCCTGTTCCAGTTGCCATTCTCCTCCTGTTCTGCCCACTTCTGTTTCTTCTACACTGCTACTCTTCCAACTCTTGCGCATCTTCCTCCTCCTCCTTTTCCTTCCCTTCCCCTGTCTTGTTCTTTCCTCTCTTACTCCGACTACGACTCCTCCTACTTATCGCTACCGTCAACCCCAACCTCAACCTCAACCTCAACCTCAACCTCAACCTCCTCCTCCTCCTCCTCTTCCACCTTCACCCGCGCTCTCCGCTCCAGATGTTTGCAAGAAACGGTTTACTTCTCTTGCCCACACTTTCTGCACGATTTAAGTGTACAACAGTCTGCGAACGACACTAATTCTACGCTATCCCTTCTCATCAGTATGGATTTTAATATCAAACTCCCGCCTACCCCCATCCCTGTCTGTCTCCCCTCGGGGCGAGTTTATTGAACAATAATTTACCCAGTGCATGAACGTCCCGGAGAGGCAGGAACAAGGTATTAAAAGGAAAATGATAACACTTGCCCCCCGATAATACTTTGTTGTATATTCAGTTCCCCAGCAAAAAGGATTTTTTTTCTTCTGCATACCAACCCCCCGACAATACTTTTCTCGTATCGTCAGCTCAAAAAGGGACGTCCAAACTTCACTATGTACATACACTACCCCATTTTTTTCACTCTAACGAAACCGTATTTTGTTCTACAGGAAAAAATCATAGAGGCTTTCCTCCTCGTCTCGAAGAGGGGAAAAGAACGACTTGATAAACAACGTTTAATTACACGACAACGTGAGCCGATTCATTCCCCTCCTTCAGGTCCACATCCCCCTCCTCCCTTCCTCCCCTCCCTCGTATCCCTTCCAATACACTCCACGGCCTTCACGTCCCTCCCAAGACATCCTTGGCCTACCCATTCCCCGCCCCCTCGCAACACACGCACGCACCTTTAAAGCCCTCTCCCTCCTCCTCCTCCTCCTCCTCCTCCTCCTCCTCCTCCTCCTCCTCCTCCTCCTCCTCCTCCTCCTCCTCCTCCTCCTCCTCCTCCTCCTCCTCCTCCTCCTCCTCCTCCACTGTCGCGCTCACATTCTCTCACCCTCATGGAATTCACACAACTTAAAGCCCTCTATCACCACTGTCCCTTTTCTCCTCTCTTCTC
>NC_061836.1:12156764-12159264 GCF_019202785.1 Penaeus chinensis
CGCATGCTTACATACGTGCAGCCCAAGTAAAAACACCAAAGGTCCATTAGCTAGACTATACCACGCGTCCCTCATCGCTCTGTATTGACGGAAAACAATTCTTCGAACTTAAATGCGCATCACGGAGTTTTGCTTTACTGCAAGCAATATTCACTGGCGAGAGTTCTATGAGTGTACATCTAGCAATACCAATATCAGAAAAAGACGATTACATATAGATGGGGAGTAACTCTTTTGTTTTCGGAGGCGAGTGGGTTGTACCATATCTACATATGTAAATCCCACATAATCTATATATAAAAAGTATGACAAATAAATAAATACAAATATGTATCTAACAGGTGAGCAAATAAATAAAGAAACAAAAGGGGAGCACTTTTCCCCATCGTTCGAAGTGCAGACAGCAATCGGCCCTCGAAATTTACGAGGGGAATTTCTCGCTAATGAGCATGGGGTGCCTGGCAACCCAGCGATATTCAAGTGGTACAACACGAACGTTTGCGACAATAAACAAACAAAATAACGACAAAAATGCGTTCCAGGAGTAATCTACGCACACAAACATTACAAAAAGGAAGCTCGGAAGTGCACGCCGATGCACATCATGTCAAAGGAGGGCGTGGCCAAGTGCCCGGTCATGAACACCAAGCACGATCAAGGTGCCACAGGCGGTTTGGGTGTGGCCGTGTGTACACTCGGAAACCAGCAACGCCACACACACACACACACACACACACACACACACATACACATACACATACACATACACATACACACACACACACATACACATACACACACAAACATACACACACATACCATACACATACACATACTCATACACATACATATACACATACTCATACTCATACATATACACATACACATACACATACACATACACATACACACACACGCACACACACAGAGCCATGCTATGAATGCGTAATGTACCGCAGAATCGAGTTTGTCATGCAGTGTATAGAATGCACCTCCAGTGTGGGAATGAATCCTACAAGATGGATTCCGAGACCTCGGGAAATTAGCCGTGTAGTGCAATTCCTGAGATATAGAACCTGAGACAAGACAAGCAGGCTAACAGGCTGGCAGGGCAAGAAGGTAAGGCAAGGTAGGATAAGACAGGGAAGTGGTAGGCAGGTAGGCTGGCAGACAGAAATAGACAGATAGGCAGATAAACGAACAAAGTGACAGACTGACGGACAGACACCCATACAAGCAGGCAAGCAGACGGACAGACAGACAAAAACAAACAGACTGTCTGTTTCCAGGAAGGCGAGCAGGCAGACAGACAAGCAAACTGCGCAGGTAGGCTGGCAGGCAAACAGACAGACGAGCGAACATTCTCAGAAAAATAATTTTCTGAGAATAGCGACCAATCAACCACCGTTAAATCAGCATTGTCCTAACAGAATTATAAGTCATGAAATACAACAGTGAATGGATGCTGAATCTAGGGGCAAATGCATGAATGAATTTAAAACGCAGTAAATAATGGCTTCCGTATAGAACAGAACAGAACACAATGGTTGCATTCGAATAAATAGATACAGGGGGTAGGATAGTGCCTACGAGGAAAGAGGGAGAGAGGACAGAAAAAGAAACGAAAGAATGAAAAGCAAAAGGAGGGAGAGGGATAGACAGAGAAAGGAGAGGGATGAGGAAAGAGGAAAGATGAGAGAGGAGAAAAGGAGATGAAAGTAGAAGGGGGAGAGAAGGAGGAAGGACGAGGCAGAGGAAGAGGGAGAGGAGGGAAAAAGAGCGAGAAATAAATAGATAGATAGACAGATAGATAAATAGATAGATAGATAGAGAGAAAAAAGCCGAAGTAAATTCCCGCCAGAGTAATCCCTCAACCACCAACACATGCTTTACGGGGACATAGGCTTTCGTCCAGATACCCGCAATCTCTCGAACGACCGAGCCGAAAATCCGAGGCAGAGAGACACTACGGACCCTATGCTGATTTCTCTCGACTTTTAGACTACGACACATCATCTCGATTAGGAAAAAAATACTCCAAGACTCAATCGATGGAACACCCAACAGATATTAGATGATAACAATAAATGACAAATAAAAATTAACATAAGCTTACCGGCGATTCAGTTTATTACGACAATTCGACAGCTGATGACTTTCCTGTCCAAAAATCATTTACAGAAGCACACGATTTCATAACGCAAAAGCGACACCCATCACATCCCGCGGGAAAATGGAATATCTACGATTTAAGAATGTTATTCATCATTTAATAAAAATGCAAATTTGTTTCTAAATTCGAGTTGCATAACATGAATCTGAATGAATTGAAACTGTCCACTGAAAAAAAAAAACTTTCAAAAGATAAATCAAATAATTTTGCTTCAAATATCAGCAAGAATTATGGAATTTTAGTCCTTAAAAAGAACTATATGAGAAATGAGGTATCTCTCCAGTTCCAAGTATGCAAATGAGCGCAAGCGGGTGCACGCGTTTTCGT
>NC_061836.1:12174264-12176764 GCF_019202785.1 Penaeus chinensis
TCAATAACAGACTCGTAATGTGTAGATAACGTGAATCTGACAGATCATAAATTCATTTCACGGATTACGGACAGAAACACCGCTCGGCAGGTCTATGGGTTCGGACAGATGCCAAGGAAATGATTTCTCGTGAGCTGAAACGAGACTCTATTCCACTGCTTATTATGAACTAGATACGGTGATTGCTTTATTGAGTGGCCAATGTACTCTGATTATTATGGATATCATTCAGTATTACGAAAAATGTTATTGACAACCTGAAAACAGTGACGGGTGGTATATAATATTCATTACCGCTATCCATACTAACTGAATGGTGATTGCTATTCACCATGCATGCTCTCTTAATACCTCAATATTTTCTTAAGGAAAATATCACACAGCATATCTTCTGCAGCAAGTACCTTTACATAAATATTATCTATATGGATAATATTTAGTTTACAGAATCCTTAACTTAATCCATACAGATCTTAAAAATATCAGGATATAATATATCGCAATTTCATGGATTCTGTCTTGAAATATTTGTTTTGTATGAATGTCCTGTCGATATGACCGGATAGACTATGACTAAGTGAATATGAAGTGAAATGTAAGACGGCCAAATTACAATGCCTATCTAGACAACCTTACTCTACACAATCGACAAACAAGATCAAACCACAGACAGACGCGGTGTATAAACTGAAATCCATTCAGCAGTCACCTCGAAGAATAGAAAGTAGAAAAAAAGAGAAAAAACTATAAAAAAAACTCTTCGGCGCTAATGTCATCGCGGCCGATGCCTTTGATACAAAATTGCGCCACTCTTATCCCGGAAGTCAACTTGGCAGCGCGGCATTACGTTAGCGACATTGTCTTTGCTCGGCTGCCGCGTCGTCCATCGTCAAGCTTTGTTCTCGGGGTAACCAAATCAAACTCGCTGTAAAAGTTAACGTGCACTCAGAAGGCCGATTGAGTTCACTTAAAGTGTTCCCTTGCGCTTATTCACTTTGTTTGACACACGCGGAAACTCTAAGGAAACTAATTCAATTGTGTTGCGCCGTCTTTGGGAGGCGCTACTTTTAATTTGCTCTGAGACACATGCAGCCTCCATAAGACGGTCGCATGATTTGCGACTCACTGGCAAGCAAGCTAGTCACGACTGCTTCTAACGTCTTTTGTTTATTTGCGACTACACATACTCTTCTCATTGCCTCACCTGTTAGCTTCATGTCCTTACTTTTTCACAAGTTTCTGCACGTTAAGAGACTGCCGAAGTAAAAGACTCGGGCATAAGGACGAAACCGGGAGACTTCTTGTCCATAAAAAAATCCTTAAATAATTCCCGAACTACCATTCGCAAGAGCGCCACCGCATGCGCATCGCCAGCAGGGCCCGCCGGCGTCGCAGCCAGCGCTTTGGTGAAGCATCAGCCCTTCAACTTCGTCAAAAAAACATCAAGGCGCCGTAAAATCGTGAGATTCTATCGTGGGCTTTAAAGAAGCCAACAAAATATTTTCCACGTCGTCTGTCAAAGCGGCTTTGCTTCCTCGAGTTATAGAATTTCATCTCCTAATATATCATGTTGCGTGATGTAGTGAAGGCCGCAACGACTCTCGGCCAGCCCAAAGTGCCTTTTGATGTCGAAAGAACACGACTTTTCTCCCTTGCATGCCAAAAACGTGTTTCTCTTGTTGAGCCTTAAAGTTGAATAGTCTTCCATTTTCTTCTGGTAAAGTCTTACTTCCTTTCTTCTGATATTTCCGTCGTGAGGACCTTGAATAAGTCGCCTCCGGGGCCCCTCGCCCGACTCATCCCCCCAGGGCCTCCTCCCTGGACGACCTGTCCTCGGCGCGCTTGCTCCGGCGGCCGCCAACGAAACTCCTTTCGAGTGGCCGTGATAACCCGACGCCTCCAGGGCACAATGCACGACAAGTAACTCTTTTCAGGTGTCGAAAGGTGGCTGACGGCGGTGCCGAGTTGCTTCCGGACCTTACTACGTTCCTTACTGTGATTAGTCATCTTCACATCTCTAATCATTTACGCACAAATTCACCCTACACACCTTTAATTTTCAGCATTCATAAGCTTCAATATGCTTTTACAGCATGAAAATATACACACATAACACTTCATACCAAATGCAAAGGATCTTACCTAATATTTCAATCTTCTATTAATTAGATTCTCTTAGATGTCTGAACCTTAAAACCTGAATTTAGCAATATATGATACTTACCAATTACATAGTCTGTTTATGTACCTAATCTATCTGTTTAACAAAATTATATCTATATATGCCTAACGACCTACTTATGCATTCTATATAAAATTCAAAATAATTATCCTTAAACACCTCTCACTTCTCGTCTGTTTCAGCACCGCATAAAAAGGTGATCGAGCAAACAGCAACACTAACGCTCTTTAACATGAGACAAAGCCATGACATAAATCCAAACACACAAAAAAACAATAATGAGAAAATCCTATACAAACAGAGAACGAGAGAGAGAGA
>NC_061836.1:12181764-12184264 GCF_019202785.1 Penaeus chinensis
AACCTCACTTGCCTTAAAATAAGAAAAGAAAAAAACAAGCGAAATGTTCCTCTTAAGACGAAACCGCAAATGAACCGCCGAAACCACACCGCCCGCGCCCCTGCCGCCTCCACAACGAGGAACATTTCTCCTTGTTTGTAATGCCTCTGTGTGAAGAACAGAGCTTGTCACGGCCACACGCTAGCCCTCGAGTATGTATAGTCTTCAAAGACAAATACGCCGGTTCTCAGACCACCTCAAAAGCAGTTTAAAGAGGCAAGGAATATGAAACAAGTAAAAAGAAAAAAAAAAAAAAAATTATATATATACGTATATGAAATGAAGATTAAAAAATACAGAACCTAAGGCTTACCCGCCCCACACCCTACCCAAGTCCATCTGGATTTAACTTACAGAACCCGATAACAGTTTTCCAATCGGTACAAATTGACACGAACCGAACGATCTAACAAGGCAGGCTCCTGGCCCTCTGAGCCTTAATACATCACGGCCGGGTTCGCTACGTGTTTCCGGCAAATATTTCTTGATCATTATTATTATTATTATCATCTTTTGGTAAATCCTGCGTGGAGGGATACAAGTTCTTATTTACACTGTACGAAGAGATCTGCTTCTATATTTCCAAATTTCCAAAGCGCCTTGAGGAATTCTGATACGATGAGAGATGATGACAGGAGAGAGAGGGAGAGAAGCCGACAGTGAGAGAGAGGGACGCTGCAGTGGGAAATCATGTGGAACAAAAAGGAATTGAAAAAATGGACGTCTGCCGGAAAGCTTTTGGAAGGCTGAACAAACGCGGACAAGAACGTGACAGTCGAGGTGGGAGAGAAAATGAGACAGACTCGTATCCTGCCTTTTACTGGATGCCGCCTCTTATACTCTCTATCTCCCTCTCCCCTTTGTCCTTCTCTCCTTCTCCCCCCCCCCCTCTCTCTCTCTCGCTCGCTCTCGCTCTCTTTCTCTTTCTCTTTCATTTTCATATCGTCTTTACCTCTCACACTTTCTTTTCCCAGCCCCTCTCCTGTTCATTCCCCCATTCACAATCCCTGCTTTTGCTTGCCTTACTCTCCATTTTCTCCCTTCTTTGCGTTCCACCTTCCTCCTCCTCTTCTCCGCACAAATTTCCCAGTGTCGCATACTTCTCTCTCTGACTCCTCCCCTCATCGTTAAGTCATCGCCCTCACACATTCCTCACCGTCTCGCACACGCCGCCCTCCAAGCACTCGCCCTCCCCCCTCACTCTCCCTCAGCCTCTCTTTCTGCCTCTCCCTTAACCTCTCTCTCTGCCTCCGCCACTGCCTCTGCGTCTCCCTTAACCTCTCGTTCTGCCTATGCCTATCCCTCTCCCTCCTTCCCTCTGTCTCTCTCACACACGAAGTAAACAGGACCACTAAATCTTATTAATATCCAAGAGGAATTTCTTCGGATGCCGATTTACGTACACCTTCACAATCCAAATGGCGGTCGCGTAAATCTCGCTGATTAAATACTATCGGGACATGAGTGCAACAACACAATCTGGTGTACATTGTAAGGAATCACCGTTGCCTGACTCGCACAGACAATCTGGCACATTTGTTACAGAAGGATCTACAATCGGACTGTTGTCTGACATTCAAGACATCATTTAGTAAAAGTAATGTCATTTGTTCTCCATTCAGACACGTTCCTTTGTTTTCCTTGCTCGAGAGCAACATGTGATATATCTTTAAAATATATTTAAAAAACACGTACATATTCGGTACATACATACGTAAGTATGCATGTATGTATGTATGTATGTATGTATGTATGTATGTATGTATGTATGTATGTATGTATGTATGTATGTATGTATGTATGTATGTATGTATGTATGTATGTATGTGCGTGTGTGCGTGTGTGCGTGTGTGCGTGTGTGCGTGTGTGCGTGTGCGCGTGTGCGCGTGTGCGTGTGTGCGTGTGTGTGTGTGTGTGTGTGTGTGTGTGTGTGTGTGTGTGTGTGTGTGTGTGTGTGTGTGTGTGTGTGTGTGTGTGTGTGTGCGCGTGCGCGCGCGAGCGTGTGCATGTCTGTATGTATACACACTTCAAATCAGGTCATTCATCGCATAACCGGCCCCGCTCTGTGTGTCCCTCCCTTTCTTCCCTTCCGCTGTGTCCTTTCCTCTTTCTTTCTTTCCCTGCTCCTTTCCCTCTCTTCCTCTGAACGCGTTATCCAGCTTCCACTGTCCGCGAGGTATTATCCTAAAGCAATCCCAAAGATAAGTAAGACAAACACACAAACAAAAAAGATATCCTCAGTCAGCAAAGACGTGAAAATATTTGGAGAGTCCTACAAATTGCTTTCGCATCTGTGCCCGTAATAAGAGAATCTCTGAAGAGACCTCTCATCCATCTCAACTTGCGTTTGTCTCCTTTCGCAAGTTTTCCTGAGAAGCAAAAGTTACCGGGAGGCTAAAATTCCTGCAGTGTATCATCGGAAATTAAATAATATGTTTTCTTGGCAGCACTTATCAAAAAG
>NC_061836.1:12189264-12193064 GCF_019202785.1 Penaeus chinensis
TAAGATCCTGCCATAATATCGCAACCACAGGAAAGACAAATACTTTATTTGCATTTTTTTACTTCATTTTACCTTTTCCTTTTTCTCTGGCTTTTCTCAATCACCATCCTCTTCACATCAACGTGCCAAACCCCCACCATTAGTCATGCCACTTCACCACAGCCTCCTTACCCTCCTCTTCTTCACACCAGAATAACCCCAACACCATCAGACTCTGCCCCATCGCCATCACCCGTATTTTCATCCTCACCATTCTCTCAACAATCAATATCATTTCCTTCAACTTCATTCTCATCCTTCCTTCCTCAATTCTCCTCATGCCCCCGCGCTTTGTCCCTTCACCGTCACCTCGATGTCCTTCGCCATCCTCTTCGTTTCCTTCACCAACCACCTTATCCTCGTCACCATTTGTTTCACCGTCATCCACACTCCCTTCACCAACCACCCCATCCCCTTCATTTCTTTCACCATCTTCACTATCTTCAAAATCCTCCCCAATGTTTTCACCAACCACCCATCCCTCTATTCCCTGTCCTTTCACTATCCCCCCATACCCTTCATTATCCTCACCATCCCCCCATTCGCCGCACCATAGACGATTCCTGCACCGTACGAATGTCTCTCAGGGGACGTAAAATTCGGTCCCAGCGTCCCCTCTTACAACTTAATTATGGCAGAATATTCGGCAACGTCTGCACGTCATTGTCATTATGTAAAGGGAGAGGAAGACTGTGGTAGTGGTAGGGGTGGGGGTGAGGGGGGGGCGAAAGAGAAGGGGGAAGTGGGAATTCGAGGGGGATGGGGGAAGGGGGAGGGAGAGGGATGGCAATAGGGAACGGAAAGGGAAGGGGCAGGGGGAGGGAGACCATGGGAAAGAAGGGAGGGGGGAGACGAAATTGAATGGGAAATGGGGAAGGGGAGAAGGTGATGGAGCTGACGAGAGGAGGACAAGGACAAGGGAAAGAGGGAAAGGGGAAAAGGGGGATGGCGAGGAGGAAGGGGCGGCGAAGGGGAAAGGGAGGTATTGGAGGGTTGGGATGAAGACGGCTATGGAATTTCTTGAGTTCCCCAAGACTCACCGTCCTCGCATCTATCGGGACACCTCCCCTTTTCCTGCTTGTATCTTTTCCTGAATTTCGTGCATGGAAACATAATTACATTCCGGATCATCATAAAATCCAATCATAACTGCAACTTGGGGGAACTATCAGCTTACAAGGCAGACGTTCACTGCTCCAAGTATGAGGATAATTTTGAATTATTTCCCGATGAAACAATTTCGACGAGGAGCAGCCTAGGCCTGTTCCTCAGCCAGCCTTTCTTCTTATCCTCCCATCGTTATTTCTCATTGTTACTGGCGCTGCCGATGTCTTCCTCCTCTCTCTTCCCTTTCTTCTCCTCCATCTTACTTCTCGGTTTCCTCTCTCTTATCTCCTCGCACGCATTGCCCCACGAACGCACGCATGCACGCGCACACATACGTGTACAAACACTTAAACTCACCTACCCACTCGCTCACTCACTCACTCACACACACACTTACTCACTCACTCACTCACTCACTCACTCACTCACTCACTCACTCACTCACTCACTCACTCACTCACACACACACACACACACTCACACACACACACACACACACACACACACACACACACACACTCACTCACTCACTCACTCAACTCACACTCACACACACTCACTCACACAATCACTCTTTCTCATTAGCTCCCGCGCGAAGGGTTGTTTGAACACATCCACGAGATAATCAGCGCCGGGATTTTAATTTGCGTCTTTTTAATTTCACACATAAAGATTGGGACCTTGAGAATATTGGTGTGTGAGCGTGTGCGTGTACGTGTGTTTGCGTGTGCGTGTGCGTGTACGTGTGTTTGCGTGTGCGTATGCGTGTGCGTGTGCGTGTGTGTGTGCGTGAGATAGTGACAGAGTGAGCGAGTGCGAGTGTGCATTCATGTGTTGACAATGAATACAAAAATTCACGTACGTGTGTATGAGCCTCTGCATACGAGTCTCCGGGGCACATTGCAAGGCGCTGCCCACAACTTGCACAAGCCTTTCCATCTGAGCGAATCACCGCAATCTACTTATTAAACAAATGAAGCGTTTCCATCCGAGCACTTCAGCAGTCATTATCCTTAACTCCTTGTTCATCTGCGTTAGGCTTTTTATATAAGACAAAATAACATACTTCGGTCTTATTATCCATACAGGTTGTTATTCTCAGCTCCGACAGCCTAATAACGGGGACCTGCGCTAATCTCTCATCAGTCATCAATATCAATATTTCGCGTTAAACTCATATTAATATTTTCGTAGTCTTGCAGTCACAACCAGAAACATCTATAATTTTTGTCCTTCTTATCAACGTTACCACACACTCTTAAATTCACACAAATCTTCACTATCTCTTAATACAGGCGTATCATTACGGTTGCAAATTGCAGTCGCATTTTTTCATGTTAAAAACATGCAAGACTGTTATCAAAATTATTTTTCCCTGTGGGTTCGGTTCTCGTGCTCTTTTCTTTAATAAGTCATAAGAGAGGACGTGAGGCAGCTGAAGGTTAATGGATATTAATGCCAGCGGCAAACAAAGAGGATCAAGAAAAAACCGAAAGGAAAAGAAAAAGGAAACATAACTTTGAGATGAGACAGATCGAGACATCACACACACACACAGACATTCACGTGCCTAAAAGACGCAGGGTACAGGAAGCACACACACTTGCATACGCACACAAACCCGCGCTTACGGGTGTACTTACAAATAAATGTAAGTACATATAAACTATATATATAGATGTCCTATATAGAGACAACGGGAGGCAAAGCATGAATCAGTCTTGCCCCAGAAAAAAAAACAGTAACGATCACTCAGACAAACCGTACCCCCCCCCCCCCCCCCGTGAAAATGTGTCGAAAAGACGATCCCGACCGAATCCAGTAGCATACTACCCCCACTCTTGGACCTTCACCAGTGCTGGCCAATTCTCCTCCACGTTCGCTCTCAGCCAAGCACACTCCAACACTCTCCAACCCAGAATCCCGTTAACTGTTTACTTATTAACTGTTCGTCCGAGTTTCTAGGAAATTACCCCCCGAGAACCTGACCCTTGCGAGGGCGTGATCAGTCGAACAATTGTGGTACACCGCTGACGCCCGCTGCTGCTAAGTTGCACAGCTTGGCATCCGCGATTACACATGCATGTGTATGTGTGTGTGTGTGTGTGTGGGATTCAATATTAATACTGTGACTAACACTAATACTACTACTAATATCAATATTAGAACTAATATTGATACTAATACTAATACTAACAGTAATGATAATAACAATAAAAATAAATACGCCCTGATTGTATATGTGGTAATAAAAAACTAAAGCTCGAAAGCTTGGCAAACAGCGAAGATAAGGAAGGGAAGGAGGACAAAGGAGAGCGATCATTAGACACTCCAACTTGGCAGAGATCCTACTGAATGAGGAACAATGGGCCCGGCATCGAGTTTGCAAAGACTCTCTCGGTCCCAATCTTAACCGCGGATGTAAATCTCGAGTTCCCTCCCGGGGGGATTCCGGTTTCACGGCCGCGTGTCCGCTGCGATAAACTGTTTATTGTGCCGACCCTACCTTCACCATTTTCTTTAAGAATGCCTAGCTGTTACCTAAAACAAGTCGTACAAATGAGAAACGCACAAAAAAAAACAAAGCTTGAGTGCGTACGCACATATTGATACACGCGCGCGCGCACACACATGAGAGAGAGAGGGAGGGAGGG
>NC_061836.1:12198164-12203164 GCF_019202785.1 Penaeus chinensis
CCAATGATGACCATGATGATAATAATACTCACTATGATAATAATAATAATAATAGTAATAATAATAATAATATCAATATTACTAATAATGATGATAATGATAATGATAATCATGATAATAATCATAGTACTAATACTAGTAGTAGTACTACTACTAGTAATAATAATAATAATAATATTTTTTAAAAATAATAATATTAGTAATAACAACAACAATGATGATGATAAAAAAAATGATAAAAACAACAATAACAACAGTAGTACTAAAAGATCAACAACAACATCAACATCAAATCTCATAAATACCAATAAAATGATAATAAAACCTAAGATCCCCGTCAAAGGAAGACCTCCCAAAATATCTAGGCTCCCCGCGCGTCATCCCAAGATTTCCGCAAGTGTCCGTGAGGAATGTACGACTCCATCCGAAACTGCATCGTCAGACGTGTTGTCCGCTGGGATTTACCGCCTAATCCCATGTCTGGCTTTGCTAGTCACATATTTCTGTCATGCGGACTTTTATCTTTCATCTTCCATTTTATTATTATTATTATTATTATTATTATTATTATTATTATTATTATTATTATCATTGTTACTATTATTATTATCATTATCATTATCATTAACATTACCATTATCATTGTTACTACTGCTACTACTGCTACTACTACTACTACTACTACCATACTACTACTACTACTACTACTACTACTACTACTACTACTACTATTATTATTATCATCATTGTTAGTATTATAATTATTATCAAACTCCTTGTTAGATCAATCCCACCAGTATTTGATTCTTCAATTATATGAATAGGATACATGGAATTATATATTTACGCATACAATGAACATTTAGGAAACCTAATTATCGAAAGATGTTTCCTTATTGACACAACACGTGTTTTTTTTCCAGTGGCGATGTTAATTTGGTAGTAAGGTGTTACAGCAAATATATATTAGTCACTATTATGCTGTGAAGATATCGAACTCAATACGCTAGATTTTCTTAGTACAGTACCATTCAAAAAATAAGAACTAAACAAAAATACAATTAGATAGCACAGTGTAATTTCAAACAAAAATGACGCACCCTGACATCAAGATTTCTTTCCCTCGAAATCTCTGTAGCTCTACAAAGACTCCCCAAGTATTGTAAGCGAAAAAATATAGTAGCTCCTTCCGTCACTAAACTTTTTTCCGCACTGCCTCGGACAACTCACTGACCACGAGAGACAAAACATAGACTTCAGTTTATCATTCCAACTCGGCCGGACTCCTTCGCTGCTGGGCCCTCCTACAACAGCGCGGCGTCCAACATCTGGGTTAGATCCCAACGCATAACCGCCCTGTCTCTTGTCTCGTAAATCTTCATTTGGATTAGGCTACCCTCTCTCTCTCTCTCTCTCTCTCTCTCTCTCTCTCTCTCTCTCTCTCTCTCTCTCTCTCTCTCTCTCTCTCTCTCTCTCTCTCTCTCTCTCTCTCTCTCTTTCCCTCCCTCTTTGCCCCCCTTTCTCTCTCTCACTCTCTCACTCTCTTTTTCCCTCCCTCCCTCTCTCTCTCTCTTTCATTCTCTCCCTCTCCCTCATTCTCTCTCTCTCCCTCATTCTCTCTCTCTCCCTCATTCTCTCTCTCTTCCTCATTCTCTCTCTCTGCCTCATTCTCTCTCTCTTCCTCATTCTCTCTCACTTCCTCATTCTCTCTCTCTTCCTCATTCTCTCCCTTTTCCTCATTCTCTCTCTTCCTCATTCTCAGTATCTTTCTCATTCTCATTATCTTCCTCATTCTCTCTCTTCCTCATTCTCCCTCTCTTCCTCATTCTCTCTCTCTGCCTCATTATCTCTCTCTTCCTCATTATCTCTCTCTTCCTCATTATATCTCTCTTCCTCATTCTCTTTCTTTCCCACTCCTTTTTCTTTCCCTCTTTTTATTTATATTTCCATTTTTTTTTTCTCGCCCTCTCCTTCTCCCGCTCTCCACTGCTGTTCCTTTTATTCCCTTCCGTCTCCTGCTTCTTTTTCTCCCCTTCCTTCGCCTTCTTCCTTCCTTCCCCTTCCTCGTCGCCGGCGGACCCACGAGGCAGGTGGCAGACGCCGTTGTCTCGCACATAATGGAACCAGAATTCCGCTGACTGCACGAGATAATCCATTAATTTCCTCTCGTTACCATAATTGACCCGCTGCAACAACACCATACGACCACCAGGAAGAAATGCTCGATCCAAACTGGTTCGGCCTCTCTTCTGGTACCTTTCTTCTGTATCATTTATCATTCTTTTTTAGTCGTTTATCACTCATACCTCTTCAGCTTTATTATATACACATACATCATATATCCCCAAGCGGACATAAAAGAAGAAGAAAATCTTGACTGCCAACTAATTTCCATCTCGTATCATCCTTACCCTTGATATTCTTCCTTCTCGCGCGGCCGAAATGAACCGAGACAAGACGCGGGAGCAAATACCATGCTAATGCGGCCGCTCTCAGCTGCGTCAAGACAATATCCTTGCAAGATTACGCAGAGGTCAAACAAGTAATATGACCAGCCAAAAGCACGAGGTAAAAAGAAGAAGAAATGAGAAAAAAGGCACTGATATTGATAGTTCCTGTACACGGAGAGAAAAAAGAGACAGTGGGGAGGAGGGCGAGAGGGAGGGGAAGGAAAGGATGAAAAAGAAAGGAAGGGGAGGAAAGGAAGGAATGGAACAGTGGAAGAAGAGGAGAGGGATGGAAAAGAAAGGAAGGGGAGGAAAGGAAGGGAGGGAACAGTGGAAGAAGAGGAGAGGAGGGACAAGAGGAAGAGAGGAAGAAAGGGAGATTGAGTGGGAGAGAGAGGGGGGGATGGGGAGGGGGATGGGGAGGGGGAGAAGGAGGAGGAGGAGGAGGAGGAGGAGGAGGAGGAGGAAGGGAGGGAGAGAGGGAGAGAGAGATACACAGAGAGAGAGAGAGAGAGAGAGAGAGAGAGAGAGAGAGAGAGAGAGAGAGAGAGAGAGAGAGAGAGAGAGAGAGGGGGGGGGGGAGAAAGAGAGAGAGAGAGAGAGAGAGAGAGAGAGAGAGAGAGAGAGAGAGAGAGAGAGAGAGAGAGAGAGAGAGAGAGAGAGAGAGAGAGAGGGGGGGGGGGCAGAAAGAGAGAGAGAGAGAGAGAGAGAGAGAGAGAGAGAGAGAGAGAGAGAGAGAGAGAGAGAGAGAGAGAGAGAGAGAGAGAGAGAGAGAGGAAGCAACATTTTTTTTACTAGAAATACTTAACTGAGAAACTAGATCTACAAATGATGTCTTAGTTTCCATCGACATTTTCCAGTTCCATATGAACTTGACAGCCAGGTAACTTACGTACTTTACTGTATACTTTATATACAGTAAAGTGGACGGTATAGGAAAAAGGGTTCAGAATAAACGCAGAAACCTCGTACATCTTCTTGTATTTTTTCTCAGACGAGAAAGACGATGCCAACAACGTTAATCACCACTCTCTTCATTATCATCATAATTATTACCATCTTTAACACTCGTATAACTATCTTCACCAGAATTATCAATTATTCAATGACTCCGGGAGTGGAACAACACATGCGCCGCAACCTGGCTGATTCGAATTCTCTTCTTACGATTCACTAAGTTTGATACAAATTATCTTAGGAAGGATCTTTGCTTGTACTTTAAATGTAATTGCTTCGTTACACTATAATAAGAGTAATGTCCACCTTATAATAATAATTATTATGAAGCGGAGGTGGAGGTGGAGGTGGAGGTGGAGGCGGAGGCGGAGGTGGAGGTGGAGGTGGAGGCGGTGGTCACTGACATCAGTATCATTGCGATCCCTCTCACAGGCCCATTTATCATTAAAAGAAGCAAAGGGAACAATGGATAAGATCGCAAAGTTCGCCCAACAAGAGGCACAAAAACCAAAGAGGGAGTCCTCCAAGAAGGAACGAGCCAGTCGAGTCCGCCGCCTGACTGTCGACACCCCGGTCGCACGCTGTCGCCCTCACTCGGCTCCCCTCTGGCACGAAAAGGACGCTGCAGATAAGGGAGTCCAAGACGGGGCGGCGGCGGCGGTGCTCAAGAGGCGTCGCGTTCATGAGTCTCAAGTACCGCATAAGACGTCCCTCGGAGCGGAGATCCTCTCTCCTCTCGTGCGCCATTGCGATGCCTGATAAGAGTGCCAGCAGGACGGGCGAGTGCCATTGTGTGCTGCTTTGGGATGCGTCGAAAGGAGAATAGTTAGTACCCGGGGTGGGGGGGGGGGGATGGATAGAGAGGAGAAAGGAGAGGGAGAGAGAAAGAGGAGAAGGAGAGGAAAATGGAGGAGAGGAAAAGGGAGAAAGGGAGAGAGGGAGATGAAAGGAGTGGAGGAGGGGTAGAGAGGAAAAAGAAGAGAGGAGAGAGGAGAGAGGAGAAGAGGAGAGTAGATTAGAGTGTAGGGGAGAGGGGAGGAAGGGTTGGTAGGGAGAAAGGGATGGAGGGAGAGAGGCAAGAAGAGTGAGGAGAGGACACGGAAGGGGGGTATTGGAGGGGAGAGTGAAAACATGTACACATATGAATATATAGATATACATATACAAACATATACATACTGATAATCATACATTTACGCACGTGCGCGCGCGCACACACACACACACACACACACACACACACACTCACTCACTCACTCACTCACTCACTCACTCACTCACTCACACACACACACACACACACACTCACACTCACACTCACACTCACACTCACACTCACACTCACACACTCACACACACACACTCACACACTCACACACACACACACACACGCACACACGCACACACGCACACGCGTGCGTGTGCGAGTGTGTGTGTTTATGTTTGTGTTGTATGTATGTATGTATACACATTCTCGCGGTGCCAGGATACGGGTCTCAAATGACACCGTGAGGGCGAATGGAAGGGGAGAGATAACAATTGGCAGTGGCGCTGGCTACCCGTTCAAAATCGATGCGTAAAGCTTTTATCCGACAG
>NC_061836.1:12210664-12235664 GCF_019202785.1 Penaeus chinensis
AAAAAACGCGTACAAAATTGCATTCACTAATTCCCTAAAGCAAATAAACTGCCCTGTGCACCCGCATGGGAAGCGAAAATTGCATCACCGTCGAGGAACTAAACAACAAATAAACAAACCTTACTTGTTGCAACACGTTCATGACTTGGAGTTCAACACTACCATACAAATACAAATGGCAGTGGTGGTCGTGGTGCTGGTAATGGTGATGATGATGATGGTGGGTGGTGATGATGGTGGGTGGTGGTGGTGGTGGTGGTGGTGGTGGTGGTGGTGGTGGTGGTGGGTGGTGGTGGGTGGTGGTGGGTGGTGGTGGTAGTGGTGGTGGGTGGTGTGGGTGGTGGTGGGGTGGTGGTGGTGGTGGTGGTGGTGGTGGTGGTGGTGGTGGTGGTGGTGGTGGTGGTGGTGGTGGTGGTGGTGGTGGTGGTGGTGGTGGTGGTGGGTGGTGGTGGGTGGTGGTGGTGGTGGTGGTGGTGGTGGTGGGTGGTGGTGGGTGGTGGTGGTGGTGGTGGTGGTGGTGGTGGTGGGTGGTGGTGGTGGGGGTGATGGTGGTGGTGGTGGGTGGTGGTGGGTGGTGGTGGTGGTTCTGGTAATGGTGATGATGATGGTGGTGGGTGGTGGTGGTGGTTCTGGTAATGGTGATGATGATGATGGTGGGTGGTAATGGTGATGATGATGGTGGGTGGTGATGATGGTGGGTGGTGATGATGGTGGGTGGTGATGATGGTGGGTGGTGATGATGGTGGGTGGTGGTGGTGGTGGTGGTGGTGGTGGTGGGTGGTGGTGGTGGTGGTGGGTGGTGGTGGTGGTGGTGGTGGTGGGTGGTGTTGGTGGTGGTGGTGGTGGTGGTGGTGGTGGTGGGTGGTGGTGGTGGTGGGTGGTGGTGGTGGTGGTGGTGGTGGGTGGTGGTGGGTGGTGGTGGTGGTGGTGGTGGTGGTGGTGGTGGTGGTGGTGGTGGTGGTGGTGGTGGTGGTGGTGGTGGTGGGTGGTGGTGGTGGTTCTGGTAATGGTGATGATGGTGATGGTGGGTGGTGATGATGGTGGGTGATGATGGTGGGTGGTGGTGATAATGGTGATGATGATGATGGTGGTGAGTGGTGGTAGTGGTGCTGGTGCTGGTAATGGTGATGATAATGGTGATGATGATGGTGATGGGTGGTGGTGGGTGGTGGTAATGGTGATGATGGTGGTGGTGGTGGTGGTAATGGTGATGATGATGATGGTGGTGGTGGTAGTGGTGGTGGTGGTGGTGGTGGTGGTGGTGGTGGTGGTGATGGTGGTGGTGGTGATGGTGGTGGTGGTGATGGTGGTGTTGGTGATGGTGGTGAAGATGATGGTGGTGAAGATGATGGTGACAGTGGAGGTGATTGTGATAATGCGTTGATGGTGATAAATATATTAACTGGTGATTACCAATTAAGTTGAGAAGATAAACTATATTTGATTATATCTATGGCGATGACAATGATGATAATAATTCCTTAAATATAAAGAAAAGAAAGTTTCAGATACGAAGATTATCTTACGAGAAAGATAAGAAAAGAGCATAAAAAACATGCGAACGTGAGAGCGAAACTAAAACCCCGGAACTTACCCAGCCTGCACGAAGGTTGCACTCGAATTGCACCCTCGTGCAACATTTTCTCCCAATGGAAAGCCATTTATCGACACTGTGCATCATCTCTTGCAAGGTTACCAAGATTACCCTCCTTCGGCGCTCGCAACAGGCGATTCGAGACGAAACTCGCCCCCCAGCGATTGCTCGAGGTCGCGAACTGCAGCATTTCAACGACGTATGCAACAAAATTTGTGAAGCGCGCATTGCATGGCGAGATCCACGACCACGTTTTGGTGACGAAAGGCTCCGGAATCGAACTATGGATGAATTACGGAGACGAAAGGCTGAAGAGGCTGTTAAAATTCATTGTTGTTGTTGCAGCTGTGCCGACAGTTGTTGCACTAATGACTGATAATGAGTGTCGGGCACGTTCATAGAAACGATAAGTTATTGGCTAATGGCCGATACCTTTCTAACCATCCCCCGTCATCCTTACTCACACAGGCTATATCTTAGAGGATTGGGTACAATAAGAGATAGTATAGGCTATATCATATTTGACGAATGACTGGCTATCTAATCCAGAAAACAGGACTGATACCCTGTACTCTCTGACCCCACAGAGTAAACTCTGGCAAGATTCTATAGTCCACGGACTTGGAAGCTGTCCCTTTCTCCCGAAAATGACTGTTCCTTCAGAAAAGCCTCACTATACCAACTTGCAATGCGACACGGAGCCTCGTTCCTCAGAATGCAAGAGGTCACCAGCACGCTTCGTCAACGCTGGCCATTGTAAAAGTTTCCTTGTCCTGTGGCAAAAGGTACGTACCCTGGCAGCTGTGTCATATTTGTTGCACTAATCTGCAAGAACACAATGAAAACGACGGAGACGATGGCCGATAAGTGAAAGAAATGGGGGTCGAACCGCGGCACAGCGTGGTGACGGACGAGTGTGGTAGGTTTGTAGTAGGCTCGAGAAGAGTTAAAGTACTTTGGAAACTCGCCATGAAACTTCATAAGACGCCTAGTTGACCACGAGGACACTGGAGATGATTCAGTTCTCCAATGCAAAAGAAAAGAAGGTCGAGAGAGAATCGTACATCTTACATCTTGATTCGTTTCGCCGGAATGTTGCCGAGGAATCCACGAGGAGGCACCCATTCCGAAATGTCCTCGTACAAAACTTTGCAACAACAAATAACAACTTTCTCGAAGGTACGAAAAAATACCTCAGACATAAATAAGAAAGTTTTCTTAGCAAGTCTCTCTGCCTGACAGACAAACTGCTAACCACATAATGTCTCGTGATGCTGCACATCCCTACACAACATCAAGATAAGCCCCCATAAAGTAAGATAAAAAAAGACAAAAATATAAAATATCTATTCGAAACATTACAAATAAAAAAAACTTGTTTTTTTCTCTGTTCAACCAACCTGATCCCTACAATATAATATGTATATATTACAAACCTTAGCTACTGACACTATTTCCTCCCCATATACACCATCACATAACCACTCACTCTCTATCACATAGCTCCCTTATATAAAGCTCCAAAGCTCTCCCTTATCAGCTACTACCTCCAAAAAGCTTTATTTTCGAATCAAGATCAATCCTTCCCTATATCAGCCCAGAGTTCTAATCAGCCCGAACTTCTCGACAGGCCTACCAAACCATCACCTCCTTAAGACGCTACAAGTCAAAAACTTTAGTAGGCCTAATCTGAGCCGCCGTCGGATTTAACGTGAGAGAGCATCGCGTCCACACTAACTCTGTTATCGGAGTTCGAATTTCGCCATTAGTTTTCTTAATTTTTTCCCTTTCTTTTGTAACAATTTTTCTTCGTGCTATAATTTCTTATCTCAGTTCTCCCTTTCCTCTTTCTGCGCGTCCCGTTTTCCTCCTATACCTTCTGCTTCTCTTTTCCAGCCATTTCACCTCCCCTTCTTTCACTATACCTTCTCTCCCCACCTTCTTACCTCTCTCCTGTCTCTTCCCTTCCCTCGTCTTCCTCTCCTTTCCCTTACATTCCTCCCCCTTTCAGGTTCACCCTCCATCCTACTTCCTCTTTTCCAACCTTCCTACCCTTCCCACCCTTCCCCTTCCCTTTCCTTCTGCCCTTCCCCCTCCCCTCTTCTCTCATCCCTTCTACTTAACCCTGTGGGGAAAAGGACTTTGCCGGGCCCGCTTTGCCAGCAGATCAGCACGGGTCGTCGGGGAAGAATTGAATTACAGAGGTCTGAATACGAATCGGCTCTTGTTTTTTTTTTTTTTTTTTTCTATTCTCTCTTCCTCCATCTTCCATTTTTTTCTTTTGATTCCCTTCCCCCTTCGGCCAAAAAGTTTGCAACCCCAAAATTTTCCATGAATATCTGATTCGAAGGATGAAGAAAGAAGTTCCCCTCTTCCTCTTCCTCATCTTTTTCCACTTTCTCTTCCTCTACATCCCCTCCCCTTTCTCCTCCTCCACCTGACTCGTCCTCCATCTTTACTTCTATCGCTATCCCTAACAATACCACCACCACCACCACCACCACCACCACCACCACCTCCTCCTCCTCCTAATCCATCCCCATCTTCATCATCTCAATCTCCCTCACTCTCATTTTCATCCCCATACCCTCTCCTCCTTATCTTTCTCCCTCTCCCCTATACTTCGTGTCTCCATCTCGCTCTCCCATCCCCTCTTCAGCTCCTCTTCTCCTTCTCCTTCTCCTTCTCCTTCTCCTTCTCCTTCTCCTCCTTCTCCTCCTCTCCCTCCCCTTTCTCCACTTTCCTCTTTTCTTTCAAAGAGCAAGGTGACTAAGGAATAGATAATGCCCCGCGGATACAATATTCTGCCGTGAAGTCGCCTCCTCTTGGCCCAGGGCGCGACATCGGTTATGAAAGCTAAGGCGTGACATCAAAAGAACAATCGAAATAACCGCTTCCATTTTTCGTATGGTGAGAACCACCTTTCGACCAACACCAAAACAAGATCTGGATGATTTTCAATATCACTCTACTGCATGTCAGAAATCAATCACAAATACCTTGTAACACTGTAGTCATCGTTAACAACTCGCATACCTGAAATATAGAAAAAAAAAACGTTATTATATTCGGTTCGCTACCTTCTGTACAACTTTAGGAATAAAATATCACCCGTGAATAATAAAATCCAACAATTAACCTGCGCCAAATTAACCAAATAATCTAGACATTATTCATAACCACAGGCTTCTACCCCATTCTCCCCTGGCTGTCTGCCTCCCTCCCCCTCCCCCCACCCTTTGCCTGCCTCTTCTTCCCTCCCTACTGACCCTCCTTTTCACCCTCCCTTCTAGTGCCCTCTCCTTCCCCACCCTCCTCCCTACTGACTCTCCCGTCCTAACTCTCACCCTCCCCGCCTACCTCTTCCTACCTTCTGCCTGCCCCTCTTCTCTCTTCCTTCCCTCCCTCCTTTCTCCCGCTCGTTAGAAAGGCACGAGTTCAGCCGCCCGGTGTCAGGTACAAGAAATATGGATGTAAACAACTCCATCAAGGGTAACTGAGGACGTCTGCAATTTAGGTTATGATCGGCCATTTGCCTGACGGCTCGGCCCATCCACGCACGGGATTGCAGAAGCGGCCAGGTCGCCCCGAGCACATTTTGCTGCACACGTAGTGTTTGTTCAAATAATTTCTCACTGACACTCGGCTTGGGCAATCTGCGGCGTGCAAACATACGATCCGGCGGCCAGCGCTCGCCGCGGCCTATTTATCTGCCGCACGCTGACGAATGAGCCCACTTGGTTATCCTGTGCCCATGAATAAACTTCCCGGTGGCCTAAAGAGGGATAAATCGCAGTGGAAAAAAACGAGGTGTGACCCCCATCCGACCCCCGCCCACCCCGAGATTAAATCACATTTCCATCTCCATGATCGAACGTCAACTTGGCCTCGCAAGAGGAGTTTGGAAGGGCCATGAATCACTTCGCCGCGGGGAAAGGCGTCAATTAGGAAATGTAAGAATGAGCCCCGCCGCACATCAACTCCAATTGGTTGCCAAGTCGCCATTTACTTGACGTAGTAAGTATCGCTAAACCCAAGAACCTGCAGCGACTTAGCGCAAAGCCGCTAAGTTTAATTTCAACTTCTCGTGTCTGCAGCTCGCCGTCGCGAACGAGGATGAGATCCGGCTTTATCGTATCAGGTTAGATATGCATATAGCCGCCGCCGGAATAGTTACAGTTACTGACGTCTGCAATAGCAAAGACTTCAACTAAATATATAATAATGGTATTGCCTCCTTTTCCTTTTCCCAGTTCTCTAATTATGATATATGACATATCTGGAAAGTAATTATTTCTATCAAACATATCCGCTGTTTCTGTGTAACAGAATACCTGAGTCACATCTTAGAAACTCTTCAAAATATGCCAATCATAGTGAAGAATCTCCATCAGCTTTAAGTGGCGACCTGCCAACTCGAAATAGGACACAGCCAGGCACCACCCCCGCACCTCCTCTAGAACCTCCCCTCCCGCAAACTCCCCGCCCACCCTCGCGCCCTCCCTTAGAGCCTCCTCCCCCTCCAAACGTCTGCTTCCAATTACCACAACTCGTAGCAACCCACAATACTTGGCATCTCATCCAACAGCAATAAATCTCAAGAGCACGGGAGAAGAAGCAGCAGCAGGAGGAGCAGGAGCAGGCAGCGGCCCAAGCCAAGTCCGAGATACCTGAGGTTGGGACACGCGCTGGGAGGAGGGGCACTTGCAGAGCAAGTTCTGCTGTCGATTCCCTTTGAGGGAGGAAGGATAGAACAGTGATTCCCCCTTACTCCCCTCACGCCTCCACAAGCCTCACATATCCACAAATGCCCCCTCCCTTTCCCTTACCCTCTCCTTCGTCCCACGTGATAAAGACCTGCCTTCATTACCAGCCATTAGGTGGACACAATCCCTGGCTGCGGCAGAAGACCGGCGTCCCCCGCTAGTTTTACACGGCTCGTCGCCTCGAGGGAATCTGACCAACGTACCCTGGCAGTGGCGTCGCCTACACACCGTCTATCGACACTCATTATTTTATTTTCATCATAACTATCGCGATCACCATCACTATTGTAAATACAATTATATCATTTTCATTATCATTATTATTATTACTATTATTATTATTATTGTTATTATTCTTATCGTGGTGGTGGGGGCGGGGTGGTGGTGGTGAAATAATAGCAGTAGAAGCAGTAACAGCAGTAATAGCAGCAGCAGTAGTTTATGGTTCGGAGTTAGTAGCTGGTACTTGGCAGTTGCAGCAGCAGTAATTGTTGCAACAGTACTAGTATTAGTTAAGTGTAGTAGTGACTTTATTGTCGCTCCAACTACTACCACCAAAGTTACTGTTGTTAGTATAATTACTGATCATCTTAACCATCTGTAGAGTAAGTGAGACGTGCGTGTCTGTGTGCGCGCATGTCAGTGCATGTGTGTGCTTGTGCATACATGTTCATCTGAAATGTGCATATATGCACACATATATAAGTATTTACGAAGACATTTTCATTCACGAATCGCATTATCTAAGGTAAGAGTCAAATTAATAAAAGTGCAAAAACATCATCGAACTGTTGCCACTAGAAATTCATCCTGGTATTAGCCAACATTATTTGCATAAACAAGTTACAAATTTAAATATAAAGAGCAAAGCAAGGTCATTACAGTCTTGATAAGTTTTAAAACTTACGAAAGACCCGTTTTTATGTGTAGCTTATTAAAATAACAAGGATGTGGTAATGCAGGTGCAGAAAGAAAAGAGGAGACAGACAAATAAAAAGAGAAAAAAATGGAAGAAGAGGATGAGAGACCGAGCAAAAAGGTATCAAAATTAATGTGGGGAGGAGAAATGGAGATGAGCTGAGAGGAGGACGGAGAAAGGGGAAGAGGGAGAGGAGAGTGAGGAAGACGAAGAAGTAGTGAGAAAGGGAAGGAGGGAGAAAGGGAGGGAGAAAGGGAGGGAGAAAGGGTGGGAGAAAGGGAGAGAGAAGGGGGAGTGGGAGAGGGAAAGGGGAGGAGAGAGGGAGAGGGAACGGGTAGGAGCGAGGGAAAGGGCGAGATAGATAGAGAGAGAAGAGAGAGAAAGAGAGAAAGGGGGAGGGAGAGAGAAAGAAGGGGGAGTGGGAGAGGGAAAGGGGAGGAGAGTGGGAGAGGGAAAGGGGAGGAGAGAGGGAGAGGGAAAGGGGAGGAGCGAGGGAAAGGGCGACATAGATAGAGAGAGAAGAGAGAGAAAGAGAGAGAAGGGGAGGGAGAGAGAAAGAAAAAGAGAAAAAAGAGAGGGTAAGATAAGAAAGACTAATAAATCAAAAGTACAAAGAAAAGGAGAAGGGTCGAGGAGGCGAATTCACTCCACAAAACACCGTAATTCCCAATCCTTCGCACCCACATTTCCTTCCATCCCCGAACCGCCGGTGGCTCCGTATCTATCCCGCGATCCCCTCCCCCTCCCGTCAGCCACCCCACTGGCTCTTGCCCTCTGCCCACTCCCCTCTTCCTTACTCTAATCCCCATTCCTCTTGCCCATTCTGCCTGTCTCTTCCCTCTAAAATTGATCACAATGATCGCATACAGCATCGGTTATCAGCTTCTCTTTTTCAATATTTCGCTTACTTGGATGACCTCTCTTTATTGATTTTCTCTCTCTCTCTCTCTCTCTCTCTCTCTCTCTCTCTCTCTCTCTCTCTCTCTCTCTCTCTCTCTCTCTCTCTCTCTCTCTCTCTCTCTCTCTCCAGTCTTTATCTTCCTTGGTCTCCTACGCTTTCTTTTCTTTTCTCACTATCTCATTATCAATTTCTTATCCTCTTTTTCACTTTTGTTCATCCATTCTCCTTCTCTCTTTTATTCTTTCTCTTCTCTGCTTAATCACTCACCCCCATTTCTTCCTTTCCTCATTCCCTCTTCTTCACAAATTCCTTTACCCCTTACCTCCAATTTCCTCCTTTTCCTTATAGCCTTCCGTTCGCTTCCTTATCCTGCCGAATTCTGTTTCAAGTTCCTTTATTCAGGCCCGAGCCCGACAGCCGCCCTCAATCCTGTCCGTCCTGTCCCCTGTCTTGCCACCCGTCCTCCCTATCTACCCTCTCTACCCCTATGCTTGACATCCTTGTCCCTAGTTTGCCATCCCTTACTTACATCCCCTATCCCTTGTTTTGCCATACCCTACTCCCTTTGTTCCCCTTCCTTGCCCCCTGCCCTGCCTCTCCCTGATATCTGTCTTAACCCCCTATCCCTTGACTTGTTCCACCCTGCCCGCCGCCCCTACACACAGAAACGCCTTCTCCCTGTAGCTACGGATGCCGTCGAACCTAACAAGCCGAGCAGGTTGAGGTAATTCCCTCACACAACAGTTGGCACGAACCCAAACTGAACAGATGACCCAATTAGGGCGTTGCTAAATGATGAAGCCGCCGGGGGTACCGCGACAAGGAAGGAAGGAAGGAAGGAAGGAAGGAAGGAAGGAAGGAAGGAAAGGAGGAAGGAAAGGAGGAAGGAAGGAAAGGAGGAAGGAAAGGAGTAAGGGAAGGAAGGAAGGAAGGAAGGAATGGAGGAAGAAAGGAAGAAAGGAAGGAAAGGAGGAAGGAAGAAAGGAAGGGAGGAAGGAAGTGAGGAAGGATTGGAAGAAAGGAAGGAAGGAAGGAAGGAAGGAAAGAAGGAAAGGAAGGAAGGATGGAAGGAAGGAAAGAAGGAAAGAAGGAAAGAAGGAAGGATGGAAGGAAGGAAGGAGGGAAGGAGGGAGGGAGGGAGGGAGGGAGGGAGGGAGGGAGGGAGGGAGGGAGGAAAGAGAGGAAGAAGGAAAGAAGGAAGGAAGGAAGGAAGGGAAGAAGAGAAGGAGGAGTGAAGGGACAGAGGAAGGGAAGAAGAAGGGAAGAAAGGGAAGGAAAGAATTTAGAGGGGGAGGGAGGAAAGGAGGTAAGAGAGAAAGGAGGAAGGTATGAGGAAATGAAGATAAGAATGTGGAAGGAAAGGAGAGAAAAATGCGAAACTACCCATGTGTGAAAAAGGAGAAAACGAATCTGTGGAGACGTAGAGGTTATATGCAGATGTACTTATTTGTCATATAATCATCCAAAAACTTATAAGGTCTCGCTCACTCGCTCACTCGCTCACTATCTCACTCTCACTCTCACTATCTCACTCTCACTCTCACTATCTCACTCTCACTATCTCACTCTCACTATCTCACTCTCACTATCTCACTCTCACTATCTCACTCTCACTATCTCACTCTCACTATCTCACTCTCACTATCTCACTCTCACTATCTCACTCTCACTATCTCAGTCTCACTATCTCAGTCTCACTATCTCACTCTCACTATCTCAGTCTCACTATCTCACTCTCACTATCTCACTCTCACTATCTCACTCACTATCTCACTCTCACCATCTCACTCTCACTATCTCACTCTCACTATCTCACTCTCACTATCTCACTCTCACTATCTCACTCTCACTATCTCACTCTGTGTGTGTGTGTGTGTGTGTGTGTGTGTGTGTGTGTGTGTGTGTGTGTGTGTGTGTGTGTGTGTGTGTGTGTGTGTGTGTGTGTGTGCGCGCGCGCTTGCGTGCGTGAGTACGTATGGACAATAGACGTAAACCAGTAGAGGGACATAACTACTACAGTACAAGGCCAGTAATCACCCCTGAAATATTACGTGTCGTGGGCCGGGGCGCCGCTCAACGGGCAAATCAAAAGGCGCGCCTCCTCATCAGCAGCACATCCATACGCACGTGCGCCGAGATGAGTAACAAAAGGGGCTCTTCTTTCCTATACGGGAGAACAGCCCTTTGTTCGGCTGGCGACGATCTTTGTTCAGGCTTCATGTGGCACAATAACCCGAGGTTTAAGACGTCCTCAACACGCTTCCTCGCCGCCTACGTCACTTCACCTTCACATCATCCTTTATTGCGGTTTACGGGCCTTCATCTGTGTGTTTAAAGGGGGGCAAGAGGAGGGAACACCGCGGAAGCTCTGCCCTTTTGCGTCTCGACGAGTCGTTTCTTTGGCTTTTACTGCTAAGAGGTTTATCCCTCCAAATTTGTGTGAGGTTTGTAATTCTTCGTGAAGAACTCACATTCTGAGATGAGAATTTGGGCCGTCTCAAAATCTTAAGGTGGTATCCCTACTAAATATGCCTTGGATGCACAGTTTAATCACCATTCCAAGTTCATATCAGAACGACTAAAAACTTTTATTCTCTCCTTACCCTTACCTACCAGTCACTCATCCATTCACTCATCCCCACTCGATCTTAACTCAAACTCTATCAAATCCTATCCTGCAACCGGCACCGCTGCAGTAGCTCCTGTCTCCGCTGAATGTGCCGCCCGGAGGCCGACACTCAATAGCTAACCTGACACCGAGTCATTATCCCGATTGCTCCGTTATACAAGGGAGTCACGGATCGGGTCGCGTAATCGTCCCTCCTCCCCATCCGTCAGGCGAGGCAGGCGAACAAGACGCAGGGCGGTGGGAGAGGCTGCTCTACCTGACGTCGGGTCCTTACACAACTCTCTGGAGGCTGTTAATTCCCGGTCCGATATCCCTGTCAACGACCCGGTGGAAGTTTACATGAGGTTAATGTCTCAGTTTGTTGTTCTGTATGAACATGCAAAACAGTTTGGCAAGTTAGTTCAACTGGCGAGCATTTATGTCTGATATCTCAATGGTTATATTTCCCGACAGTTCTTTGCATGAATTTGTGATGATTTTATCTTCGGTAATACTGATAGCTTTTCCTTGAAATAGATCAAATGTATTAAGATCCGTTAAAACGGTTCAAATAAATAACTGGTGAGTTTCTGCTCTTTAACAATAATCTCCAAAACGCATGACAAGTTAGTGCCGTGAAACACAACAATATTTAATTTAAGTTCAGATCCTTCCAGTTTCATTAAATCTAAATTATTTAGGTCTTCGATGTACATCTACTTAACATATACCTTTATGGTAAATTTCTCTCGCAATGCTACACTATTTGCATGCAATGCAATGCAATGTCCCCCATCTTTCTCCATTTTCTGCAATAACTTCAAGCCGACTTTGTTATCACAATGCTTTGGGTTTCACCCTCCTTTCTCCGCTATTTTTTCCTGTCCTTTTCGTTACCTCCTCCTATCTCTCCCTCTCTTCCTTCCTCCCATTTTTCCTCATTTCTTCCTTCCTTCTCCCTTTCTCTCACATCCATACATGAAAAACAAACTAACAAAAACACGCGTGCGCACACACACAGACATACACATGCGCATACGCAAACACACAAGCTCACAAACACACACACAGCGAGGAAATCCTGCCATCCCTTCCTCACTAATCTCAGCTTTGCATATAGAGTGACGTCCAGGTTGCCTCTCTCAAGTACTTTACCGCCCCGCCACCTGATGATTCCAGACTCGGATGGGAAAAAAGTTCTTTTAAAACCGATCTAATATTTATTCACCGAGCCTCAATGTTACGGAGACGAATGGAAATTGTACCTTGGTCTGTCTTTGTGTGAGCTTTCTTCTTTTGTCTCTCAGAACCACCGTTCAAAAGCAAATCCTTAGGTTATCTAAGCTAAAAAAAAAATAGTTTGTGAAATGTTAGCTCAAGTCAACTACAAAAAGCGTCGAATCAGTAGTATCACAAGGACTCAACGCAATACCGTGGTGTTATTTTACATATCTGACCTCGAGTCTTCTGTGTCCGTGAGAACCAGCGGGTGAAGGCCTGCCATGTCACAGATCTCACGTCCTTTCACGCATACGCAAACACGCACCTGTACACACACAAATACGCACACACAGTCGCTCTCACTATCCCCTTGCCTCTCTTTCTTTTACCCTTTTACTTGCGTTTCCTTTTACCTTTCATCTTTTTCCCCTTTCATTTACATTCAATTAATCTCATATGAGGCCTTGTGGTTTCTTCCCTCTGTTTTTGCATGATTTGGGTCGGCAGATTCTCATGTCCTCAACAATGTGCAATTTGTACACTGAATGAACAAAGCACGAGAAGACTACAAGTATAGTGTCAATTTACACTTTCGTATTATAAACATGAACATGAAATAAAGTGAAATAAAAATGAGAAAGGTGATGAAGAAGAAATAGCTTGGCAACGAATATATCACTAGTAGTAGGAATCGCGGTAAGGGAAAAAAAAAAAAAAATACAAAAAAGAAAAAGAAAATGGAGAATAGAAAGTCTCCCCTTTTAATTCTTCCTCCTGGACACTTCCGGGACCTCATCTCTCCGCCTTTCAAAAGCCATCCAATCGAAAAAAAGAGAGAATGATCCGCAGATGAGACAAGAAAGGTCGGGAATAAAAATTATCCAAACACAACTTCCCCGAAAGACCGAGTTAGAAGAATGGAAGAGTAATAATGCAAGCGATTATAATGACTCCGGAGAGGCTGAATCGAAAATCTCAAATTACAGAAGAAGGGATAAAACAGTAGGGATTACCAAGAGGAAAAACACGTGACGCTCTGTTTCCTAAACAAAAAGGTAATCAAAATTTCCGTGACCTTATCTTTTATCCATCAAGGCTCCATATCGATTACGCGGTTCTTCCCGTGTCTTCGGCTCTCTCCGTCCCGCACACAAACAGCTGGTTCACTCGTAACACCTTCGTATCTCAGCGTAATCCCTCAATTTAGAAGGTAATTTACTACACCTCATTACAACAATCTCCTCTTGAGTTATGACGCGCTTCCTCTTATGAAAGCGGGTTCATCGAAAACACATGGCCAAATAGAGCATCCTGATTCATGCTTCCAAGATCCTATCGCATACATTGCAAGAGAAGAAAACATTGCAGGCCAGACCTATGACCTATCACCTACGTCCACGTAACACTTTCTCTGAGGAAATCAGGCTGACCTCGCAACAAAGGGCAGACGAAGAACAGTGACATCATTTTCCAGCATGCAGTGATATAAATCTTTCTCGTAATTCTAGTGCACAACCTGGAACGTTCTGTGCGATGTCTGGAACCTTTCATAAAAGTAAAGGCCCAAAAAGAAGAGAGGAAGAAAGAAGAACAAAAAAGATAAGCAAACAAGCAAGGTACACACGAGCGAGAAAGCACACAAGCACGCACACAACTGAGGGCGGGCGAGCGGGGGAGACCCATGTCTGTATGATGAGGCTGTTCATCATGGGCCAGCTGGTTCCGCCATAATTCCTTATTGTTTCGGCGTTAACAAATTTCGAAGTCACTCCAAAACTTGGCCTGAATTTACAGCAACATAAATCCCGCCTTAACTGACGGGATGTAATCCAACGGAAGAAAATTCGTTTCCACTGAGGCTATGCAACAGCTCTTGGTATTTTCCTGACACCGTAGCTGGCCGTCACCAGTAGCTCAGTCGCTCAACAATGCTTACTGACCCGCGAGTAGAATGGCCGCCATATACTGCGTCATGCACAGAAAGGGCATCGCCAAGCATGGAAGTCCTTTGTCGGCGGTCTGTTCTCGAAGTTTCCCCATCTGTCAAGGCAATGTAGTTGCTGTGGCATAAGCTGTTCAGAGCCACTCGAGCATTCTATCTTTAGGAAACTTTATGGCCGTCAGAGAGCGATAAAGCTGATCTTTATTAACACGAAAGTAAGAGAAAATGAAGACCTCCCATCCCGTCTGATGAAAAGGTGTAAGTAGCGAAGACGCTCAAGGTGTATTTGGCAAGCCGGGAAACTTACAGAGATTCCTACAAGGAAAAACGCAATTAAAGTACTTATTTACACTTTTAATTCCAAATTTCCTTTCCCCCATTTCTTCTTGATGTAAACATGTGTTAGATTTTCGAATAAAGAAAATAAAGAGGAGGGGTTTCTGACTTTTTTTTTTTTTTTTACATATGTATATATACAATCTCTCCTGATCTTCACAGCCTCGCCTTATCCTTCCAGGGCTTCTAAATTCCCTCAGGTTCCAATGACCTATTCTTCCACAGATCCTTCTCTGATCCTCTATATCAAGGACTTCGATTCTCCCCGATGCCAAAGCTCCTCGGAAGCTTTATTGTGGCGTGTAAATTGAATATAATTTTAGGAGTATTCGCGAAACAGGACCTTTCTCCTCTGACTTCAGGATCCCGAAACTACCTCTGTACACAACGCCGGGTCCTTAGAAAAACTTCGCAAAGATCCTTCCTAAACTAGTAGACATTTCCTTCCCTGAAACCCTATCCTACCCAACAGGCCTAATCACAAAACTAACCCGAGTTAACCGAACCGAACTGAACATAACCTAGCTCTCAACCCAATTCACCCCGCAACACCAGCGCATGCCACTCAAATCCCTCTTCAACCCGCCCATCAGACTACTCAAACCCCGTCAAAAGGAAAGAGGAAAAAAAAAGAAAGAAAAAGAAAAGGAAAAGAAAAAAGAAACTGCTTCCCTTCCCGCCGCGCATTCTGCCGCCGTGCGCTCGCCGAGGGATGACTGGACGACTATATAAAGGGACGCCAAACTTCAACTTCCACTGCGACTTCATCTCCGATTGCAGACAAAACCAAAGACTTGGGGACAATGGCGTCGACGTGCGGGAAGACTTTATAACGAACCTCCCGACTTTATGTGGACTGGGGGTGGTAGTCTTAAACGGAAATATCTGACGTTAGAAAGAAAAAAATAAAAATAAAAGACAACTCAAGTCTAACAATGAACCGGGATTGTCTGAGAAGTTGCAAAATAGTAAATGAAAAAGGCGGGTCAAAAGTAAGAGGGTGAAGATAAAAAGAGCGAGAGGAAGGATAGAGAGGCAGACGACGAGGAAAAGAGAATAGAGAGAGAGAGAGGGACGAGGAAGAGGATAAGGAGTAGAGAAGAAAATGGATGAGAGTAAGGAACAAGGGATAGGAAAGGAGAGAATGAGGAAAGAAGAAGAAGAAGAAGAAGATGAAGATGAAGATGAAGATGAAGATGAAGATGAAGATGAAGATGATGAAGATGATGATGAAGATGAAGATCAAGAAGAAGAAGAAGAAGAAGAGGGGGAAGAAGGGAGGGTGGGAGAGGGAGGGGTGGGAGGAGGGAGGGAGGGAGCGGGAGGGAGCGGGAGAGAGAGTGAAAGAGAGAAAGAGTGAGAGAGAGAGAGAGAGAGAGAGAGAGAGAGAGAGAGAGAGAGAGAGAGAGAGAGAGAGAGAGAGAGAGAGAGAGAGAGAGAGAGAGAGAGGAGAGGAGAGAGAGGAGAGAGAGAGAGAGAAAGAGGAGAGAAGAGACAGAAGAAAGAGGAGAAAAGAGACAGAAAAAAGAGGAGAGAAGAGACAGAAGAGAGGGATGAAAGAGAAGAGAAGAGAGAAGGAAAAAGGGGAGAAAGAGAAAAGAGTGAAGAATGAAGATAAAAAAAAATGAAAGAGAGAAGAGAGAAAAAAAGAGAAAAAATAACGAAAAGAGAGAAGAAATGAATGAATGAAAGAAAGAGTAGAGATGGAGCTAAGGGGGGAGGGAGCGGGGAAGAGGGAAGAAGGAAGGGGAATGGGGAGGGATATCACTACCTTCTGACACAATCATCGTTCTCTCTCCTCCATCTACCTCTCCTCCTATTCAATTTCTTCCCCCTTCCATTCTCCCTCCCTTCTCATCCCTTCCCCATTCCATCCACCACCATCCCTTCCGCCTTCCAACCTTTTTTTTTTCCCTTCTTTCTTATTCCATTCCCCTGCCATTCTCCTTCCCTCCTCCTTCCTCTAAAACTCCATTATCTTCCCTTCCCCTTTCGTTCTTATTCCTTTCCCCTCCCATTCTCACTCCTTCCCCCTTTTATCCACCTTTCTTTACCCTTCCATCCATCTTCTTGTCCCTTCTACCCACCTTCCTTACCCTTTCCATCCACCCTTCCTCCTTCCACGCACTTTCTTTGCCCCTTCTACCCACCCTTCTTCGCCTTTCCTCTCGCCTCCCTCTCACCGCATCCGCCCTCTTACCCCCCCCCCCCTTCCCAGCAGGAACGGGAGGCCCTTAGAAGACCTCCTTCACTGCATGCACAACTTTAAGCGATTTCATCATTTCACACTTATCTCGAGTGGTGTGTGTCTCTCGGACCGCCATCTGTCTCCATCTGCATTTCCGTTATAGTTACACAAAACCGAATTCATCCTTGAAAACAATGCATTTATACAAAGGCCGTGCTCCATGCGCCTATGACGTAAAAATCACAAAATTACAGAACGGTTTAAAAGAAAATTCCCTAGGTCATGAACAATCTACCTTGTACAGAAAGGATGATACATGCACTCATTGTTAACAAAAAATACTGCTATTAGAAGATCAAGGAACAAGGCGAATTCTGTATGTTGATAAGCGCCACGGCTATGTCAATCTTTACAGCAAATGCCCTACAGAAATCTTCACCTTATTCGTTATCTTTTCGGTAACATTCTGCCCTCTACCCTTAAATCGGGGGGATTTAAGGGTAGAGGGCAGAATGTTACCGAAAAGATATCCTTGAAGTGACTATTCCTGCCCGTATTTTCACCTAACGTCTAATTTCGCTATCTCAGTCTATTCCATTCTGTATCTTTTTTTTTTTTTTTTGTCTTCTTATAACTGGACATCTTTCAACCGTCCATGACTTCTCCTTCCTCCTTACACTCATTTATTCTTGGCAACACTTGACCTTCAAACTCTACCCATCGTCTGGTATTCTGTTCTTCGTTCTCGACTTGCCTTTAAACTCTCAACTCGGTTCAAACTTGGAATCCTGTAATTTATACAAGTTCCGCAGACTCGCGTTCAAAGTACGATGATTACACACACACACACACACACACACACACACACACATACACACACGGACACAGACAGACAGACACACAGATATACATTCTCAAATCACTCATATCTTAATTTAAATGGATTCTATGCATAAACACTGCCCATCAAATTTGTAAAAATGTATTTGATTCATTCGGCGTACCTATTCATGAATAAAACGAACTAGCTTTCAGTTGAATGAAGTCACAAAACTCGCCTCTCCAATCATCGTTCAATCTCGATTAATTAAAGATCGAAAATAACCTTCATCCTGTACTGAATGAAGACGGCGTTTTGTCCAAAAGAAAAAAGAAAAAAAAAGAAAAGAAAAGAAAAAAAGGACGGCAGTTTCTTAATCAGTTTGTCTTTAATGGCACTTTCAGTATGGATTGTATTTTTCTTTCATTTTCTACCGTCCCCCTTACTTCCCACTATTTATTCACCTTGTAATCTGACTTACAGTCATCCTTCCGATCCTACACCCATCATCACAACCCCGCTGCCCATCTCTTCAAAACTGCATTATTCCTTCCTTCCTTCCTCCCTTCTCTGCACATGTTGCCCATCCGCCTTTCCCATATTTCCATCCCCTTCTTTCTCTATCTATCCCTCTTATTTCCCCCTATCCCTCTTCCCTTCCTTTCCCTTTCTCTTGCATTCCCCTCCACCAACTTCCACTCTCCTCTTCCTTCCACTTTCTATTCCTTCCTTCCTCCCTCCCTCTCCCCTTCTTTCCTTTCTTCCTTTCTTCCTTTCTTCCTTCCTTCCTCCCTCCCTTCCTCCCTCCCTTCCTTACTCTCTTTCCCTGCTACTTCCCCACTTCTTCCTCTTCCCTCCACCTCCTCCTCCCCCCTCCCTTCCCTCCTTAAACTCATCAAGAGTCTCCCAAGTCTAAGCGTCAGCAAGATGTCCATCAGCGGGCGGGCGGTACCGAGCGCCATCTTTTGTCCCGTCACAAAAGGGCGGCGTCACGCTCTCTTGCCGTCTCGCCTCAACGGGACTGGGTCATTACCGCCTCCGCCGCCGCTGCTAAGACGTGGCTTCGAGCGTCAAAAATTCAGAAAACTCCTTGATGAAAAAAAATGGTTTCGTTAATAAAAATAATATCTAAATCATCCCCCCTACCATATATGAATTAGAAGAATCACACGGAGCTGGCACGAACGCTGGAGCGAAGGATCAATCTCGGAGACGCTGCAGACAGACAGACAGACAGATAGATAGATAGATAGATAGATATAGATAGATAGAGATATAGATAGATAGAGATAGAGATAGATAGATAGATAGAGGGAGACAGAGAGAGAGAGAGAGAGAGAGAGAGAGAGAGAGAGAGAGAGAGAGAGAGAGAGAGAGAGAGAGAGAGAGAGAGAGAGAGAGAGAGAGAGAGAGAGAGAGAAAGAGAGAGAGAGAGAGAGAAAGAGAGAGAAAGAGAGAGAAAGAGAGAGAGAGAGAAAGAGAGAGAGAAAGAGAGAGAGAGAGAAAGAGAGAGAGAGAGAAAGAGAGAGAGAGAGAGAGAGAGAGAGAGAGAGAGAGAGAGAGAGAGAGAGAGAGAGAGAGAGAGAGAGAGAGAGAGAGAGAGAGAGAGAGAGAGAGAAAAGGAGCGAAGGATCAATCTCCGAGACGCTGCAGACAGACAGATAGACAGAAAGAGGGAGGGAGGGAGGGAGAGAGATTAATAAAAGAAAAGAAAGAGAGAAATAAAATAAAAGGACGGAATGAGGAAGGCAACCCGAAACGCAATGATAAATTGTCGTTCGATAAGTCATATCAGAAGTACAAAAAGGAAAACAAAATCCATCACTCTATGGCTTCTAAGGCTCAGCGTTTCCATTTCCGGGATGGAGTGAGCCTCTGCAGAACAAAAGAAAAATAACACAAAAAATACTTTGCAGGTTTTCCTGTGCCTTTTTCATAGGCCATAACTTCAGGAATACGAAATTCACTCAGAGTAAACATAGTGAGATAAAGGTGCAAAGGAAGGAAGGAAAGTAAAATAGAGAGGGAAAAGGAGGAGAAGGAGAAGGAAAATAAGTAGGAGAGAAAGAGGGAGAGAGGTGGGGAGAGCGGGAGGGAGGGAGGGAGGTAGGGGAGGGAGGGAAGGAGAGGGAGAGAGAAAGGAAGATGGAGAGAGAGGGAGGGAGGGAGGGAGGGAGGGAAGGGGAAGGGGAAGGGGAAGGGGAAGGGGAAGGGGAAGGAGAAGGAGGAAGAGATAGATAGAGATAGAGAGAAAGAGAAAGAGAAAGAGAAAGAGAAAGAGAAAGAGAAAGAGAAAGAGAAAGAGAAAGAGAAAGAGAAAGAGAAAGAGAAAGAGAAAGAGAAAGAAAGAAAGAAAAAGGGGGTAGGGATAGGGAGGGAAGGAGGGATAGAGGATGGGAGAGAAAGAGGGAGGGAAGGAGGGACAGAGTATGGGAGAGAAAGAGGGAGGAAAGCAAGGGCAGAGTAAGGAAAAAAAAAAATCCAGAGAAAGAGGTGGAAAGACAGAGGGAAGGAGGGAGAAAGAGAAGGGAGGAAGGAGGATAGAAGGTGAGAGGTGAGGAAAAAAAAGTAAAAAAGCACAACCTTTAATTCTGTAATACCACTTCAACAATCGATAAGCATTATCAGAAGAATTCGCAGAATGCCAATACACATAATCAAAAGCGTTTAAAGATGATCATTAACATTAACAATTATTGAACCTGGAATATGCCTGCAAGATATTGTTCCTTCAAACATGACCCAGCGCCAATGCCCAAATCACTGTGAAGTGCGTAAAGCGGCGAAAGCATATACATTTATGCAGCTTTATTAAAATATAAAAATGAATTACATAGGTACAGTGTGTATATATATATACATATATATATATATATATATATATATATATATATATATATATATATATATATATATGAGAGAGAGAGAGAGAGAGAGAGAGAGAGAGAGAGAGAGAGAGAGAGAGAGAGAGAGAGAGAGAGAGAGAGAGAGAGAGAGAGAGAGAGAGGGGGGGGGGGTGACGACGGATGCAGGAAAAGCAATGCAACATACTCATCCTGTGTTATAAAAAGTTAAAAAATTCAACCAGAGTTGTTGAGGCCCAAACAATCGCGTGATGATGCAATAACAATTATCCAGCTGCAATGACCGGACCAATATTCACATGGTTATGGGCGCGCGCCTAGTTGGGGGATCGCGCTAACTTTTGCATATAAAAACAATTCTGAAAACCATAGTCCAGTAATTCTCCTCAAATTAATGACTGGAACATGTTATGAAATAAACTAAAATTGAAACACACACACACACACACACACACACACACACACACACACACACACACACACACACACACACACACACACACACACACACATATCTATCTAATTGTTTGCCCCAAGTTGAGTGATAATATAACAAACAAAATTACCTCTTATACCAGTATATAATTATAGAGTTATCCCAGCCACTTTAACTTACATTAAATTCCCAAGCCTAATAAATTCTGCTTCTAACCTTCATACAAAAAACATCCGCAAAATAAAAAAAAATAAACATTATAATAACAAAAAGATAACTAAAACGAAATAATATGTTTACCGGAGGAAAAAGAAATGCCTGATCTCTCTGTCCTCAGCCTCAACTTAGCATAAATCCATGCGCCGAGGACAGACGACGAAGAAGAGGGGAAGGAAAACGCTGATGATGAATATAAAGAAAAAAAAAAAAGAAAAACGTTGATGATGATGATTGATGGGTGATGGTGAATCGACGGTGATGGTGGTAGTGATGATGATAATGATGATGGTGATGATGATGACGATAATGATAATAATAATAATGATTGATGATGATAATGATGATTGATGATGATGATGATAATGCTAATGGAAATGATAAAAAAAAATAAAGATAAAAATGATCTGATCGAACATAATCAAAATAACTGAAAATTAATAATTACAGAATTTAAAGGAACACAAAAAAGATAAAGGATAATGGCAAAAGGAGGAGAAGAGGTAGACGACGTGGGAGAAAATAAAACAAAAATCGCTCGGCTGCACGAATCAACCCGCAGCTAAATATTCTGATTCCAGCGAGATCTTGAAAGGAAAAATGGGCAAGGCTGAGAAGAAGGGAAGGGAGGAGAGGGAAAAGCAGAAACAGCAGAGGCACGTGGATGAGGATGAGGCTGAGGATGAGATTGAAACGGAAGGGGTAGAAGTGGTGGTGGTAGTGAGAAGGAGAAGAATATTGAGAAAAAGGAGAAGGATAATACGGAGGAGGAGGAGGAGGAGGAGGAGGAGGAGGAGGTGGAAGAGGAGGAGGAGGAGGAGGAGGAGGAGGAGGAGGAGGAGGAGGAGGAGGAGGAGGAGGAGGAAAAGGAGAAGGAGAAGGAGAAGGAGAAGGAGAAGGAGAAGGAGGAGACGACGACAAAGGAGGAGGAGGAAGAGAGGGAGGAGAAAATTAATGAGGAGGACACAAAAAGGAAAGGGGAAAGGGGTGGAAATGACAAGATAAATAGAAAAGAAAACAAATGGAGCAAAAAGAAGAAAAGTAATAAAGGCAAAAAAACAAAAAAAGGAACAGATAATAACAATAGCAAGAAAATAAAAGAAAATCAAGAAATACGCTGCATGGAAAGAAATAAAACTGCCAATGCCCGGCTGCACATATCAACGCTCAGCTAAATATTCAAATTTCCTTCTAAATCACGAAGTTGTAAAAAAGACAAGACTCCCGATGCACCTGTCCCTCCCCGAAGAAAGGCATAATGTGAAGAAAAATAGAAAAGGAAAGGAAGGAGGAAGGGGAAAAGGGGAAGGGGCAAGGGGAAGGGGGAAGGGGGAAGAAAGAGGGGGGAGGGGAAGGAAGAGGAGGTGGAGGAAAAGGAGGAGGAGTGGAAGGAGGAGGAGGAAGAGAAGGAGGAGGAGGAGGAGGAGGAGGAGGAGGAGGAGGAGGAGGAGGAGGAGGAGGAGGAGGAGAAATTAGGCAGAGGAGGAGGAAGAAGGTAGAGGAAGAGGAAGAAGGCAGAGGAGGAAGGCAGAGGAGGTGAAAGAGGAGGAGGAAGGCAGAGGAGGTGAAAGAGGAGGAGGAAGGCAGAGGAGGAGGAGGAGGAGGAGGAGGAGGAGGAGGAGGAGGAGGAAGGAGACTGAGGAGGAGGAGGGAGGAGGCTGAGGAGGAGGAGGGAGGAGGAGGAGGGAGGAGGAAGGAGAAGGCTGAGGAGTAGGAGGCTGAGGCGGAGAAGGAGGAGGAGGAGGAGGAGGAGGAGGAGACGGAGTAGAAGGAGGAGGAGGAGGCTGAGGAAGAAGGGGTAGTTGGCTGAAGAGTAGGAGGAAAGCGGCTAGAAGGCAGAGGGAGAGGAGGAAGGAGGCAGAGGAGGAAAAAGAAAGGGAGGGAGGGAGGGGAGGGAGGGGAGGGAGGGGAGGGAGGGAAGAAGAGGGAGAGAGGAGGAGGAGAAGGAGGAGGAGGAGGCTGAGGAGGAGTTGGAGTGCGAAGGAGGAAAGAAGAGAGCCAGAAGAGGAGGTAGGAGGCTGAAGAAAAGAAGGAGGAGGAGGAAAGAGGCAATGGAGGAGTTAGCATGCCATGGAGGACGAGGAAGGAGGCAGTGGAGGACGAGGAAGGAGGCAGAGGTGGAGGACGAGGAAGGAGGCAGAGGAGGAGACGAAGGAGGCAGAGGTGGAGGACGAGGAAGGAGGCAGAGGAGGAGAACGAAGGAGGCAGTGGAGGAGGATGAAGGAGGGTAAGGAGGAGGAGATGTAGAAGGAGAAAGAAAGAGAGAACAAATGGGGGAAGGGGAAAATGAGATATTCTGCAAAGCTCTGATTATCCTTTAAGCATACGAGAGAGAAATCTGAATATCTTCTGCAGGGCAAAAGTCTGCATATGTTAAATTAAATTGTTAATAAGAAAAACTTTCACTCTGCATATTACTTCCGCAACACTTTCAAACGACCCCATTTTATATTCCTTGAAGACCAAGAAATAAATTAACGAAATAAGACGAACAAAAAACTGCTACTGTTGCCGATAATGATAACGACGATGACGTTGCTGATGGCGATGACTGATAACTGATGAATAAAGAAGACGGCGACGACGACGACGATCATTAACATCATAATATCAACAATTATTACTCAGGACAATAACAATCCAACAACAATAAAAAAAATACCACGAAAATATTATAAAATAATAATAAACTCACAATCTCTATGACTGAAATAAAACCTAAATAAGAGGGCCCCGCCTGCACTTCAGTATGCAAAACCACTAGAGACTTTTCCTATTCAAAGCGTTTGATTTTTTTAACTTATCAAAAATGTGCACGTGATTTCAAAATTATCAAAATTAAACAATTTCGCCGCGTAATCCAAACCGCATGGACCTCAAATGAATGTGGGGAGTGTGTGTGTTTCTGTGTTCATGGATGGAATGTGAGAGCGTGAACAGGCCAATAAAAGTTTCGTTTCTTCTTTTTATTGACATTTACAGATTTTGTTTCTCTGTTGTTTGCTTTTATCTTTATATTAGCATTATGTGTTTATTGTCTGTGCGAGAGAGATACAGAGGAGAGAGAGAGGAGAGAGAGAGGAGAGAGAGGAGAGAGAGGAGAGAGGAGAGAGAGAGGAGAGAGGAGAGAGAGAGAGAGATAGACAGAGACAGAGAGAGAGACAGAGAGAGAGAGAAAGAGAGAGACAGAGAGAAAGACAGAGAGAGAGAGACAGAGAGAAAGACACAGAGAGAGACAGAGAGAGACAGAGAGAGAGACAGAGAGAGAGAGAGAGAGACAGAGAGAGAGAGAGAGAGAAAGAGAGAGAGAGAGAAAGAGAGAAAGAGAAAGAGAGAAAGAGAGAGAGAGAAAGAGAAAGAGAGAGAAAGAGAGAGAGAGAGAGAGAGAGAGAGAGAGAGAGAGAGAGAGAGAGAGAGAGAGAGAGAGAGAGAGAGAGAGACAGAGAAAGGGAGAGGGAGAGGGATAGAGAGGGAGAGAGAGGAGGGAGAGAGAGAGGAGGGAGAGAGAGAGAGAGAGAGAGAGAGAGAGAGAGAGAGAGAGAGAGAGAGAGAGAGAGAGAGAGAGAGTGTGAGTGAGTGAGTGAGTGAGTGAGTGAGTGAGTGAGAGAGAGAGAGAGTGAGTGAGAGAGTGAGTGAGAGAGTGAGAGAGTGAGATAGAGAGAGAGAGAGAGAGAGAGAGAGAGAGAGAGAGAGAGAGAGAGAGAGAGAGAGAGAGAGAGAGAGTAAGAGTAAGAGTGAGAGAGGAGAGAGGAGAGAGAAGAGAGTGAGAGAGAGAGAGAGGAGAGAGTGAGAGAGGAGAGAGTGAGAAAGGAGAGAATGAGAAAGGAGAGAGTAAGAGAGGAGAGAGAGTGAGAAAGGAGATAATGAGAAAGGAGAGAGTGAGAAAGAAGATAATGAGAAAGGAGAGAGTGAGAAAGGAGGGAATGAGAAAGAAGAGAGTGAGAGAGAGGAGAAAGTGAGAGAGAGGAGTGAGTGAGAGAGGAGAGAGTGAAAGAGGAGAGAGTGAGGCAAAGAGAGGAGAGAGTGAGAGAAAGAGAGGAGAGAGTGAGAGAAAGAGAGGAGAGAGTGAGAGAAAGAGAGGAGAGAGTAAGAGAAAGAGAGGAGAGAGTGAGAGAAAGAGAGGAGAGAGTGAGAGAAAGAGAGGAGAGAGTGAGAGAAAGAGAGGAGAGAGTGAGAGAAAGAGAGGAGA
>NC_061836.1:12245664-12248164 GCF_019202785.1 Penaeus chinensis
AGAGGAAGAGAGAGGAGATGAGAGAGAGAGAGAGAAGAGTGAGAGAGAGAGAGAGAAGAGAGGAGAGAGAAGAGAGAGAGAGAGATAGAGAGGAGAGGAGAGAGTGAGAGGAGGAGAGAGAGAGAGAGAGAGAGAGTAAGAGTGAGAGAGAGAGAGAGAGAGATGAGAGGAGAGAGAGAGAGAGAGAGAGAGAGAGAGAAGAGAGAGGGAGAGAGAGAGAGAGAGAGAGAGAGAGAGTAGAGAGAGAGGAGGATGAGAGAGTGAGAGAGGAGTGAGAGAGTGAGAGTGGAGAGAGAGAGAGTGAGAGAGGAGAGTGAGAGAGGTGAGAGAGAGAGGAGAGAATGAGAGAGAGAAGAGAGAGAGAGAGTAGAGAGAGAGAGAGTGAGAGAGAGAGACGAGAGGAGAGAGAAGGAGAGATGAGAGAGAGAGAGAGATAAGAGAGAGAAGAGAGAGAGAGATGAGAGATGAGAGAGAGAGAGAGAGAGAGAGAGAGAGAGAGAGAGAGAGAGAGAGAGAGAGAGGAGAGAGAGAGAGAGAGAGAGAGAATGAGAGAGAGAGAGAGAAGAGAGAGAGAGAGAATGAGAGAGAGAGAGAGAGAGAGAGAGAGAGAGAGAGAAGAGAGAGAGAGAGAGAGAGAGAGAGAGAGAGAGAGAGAGAGAGAGAATAAGAGAGAGAGAGAGAAAGAGAGAGAATGAGAGAGAGAGAGAGAGAGAGAGAGAGAGAGAGAGAGAGAGAGAGAGAGAGAGAGAGAGAGAGAGAGAGAGAGAGAGTAAGAGAGGAGAGTGAGAGAGTGAGAGAGAGAGAGAGAGAGTGAGAGAGGAGAGAGAGAGTGAGAGAGGAGAGTGAGAGAGTGAGAGAGTGAGAGAGTGAGAGAGTGAGAGAGGAGAGTGAGAGGTGAGAGTGAGAGAGAGAGAGAGAATAAGAGAGAGAATAAGAGAGAGAATAAGAGAGAGAGAGAGAGAGAGAGAGAGAGAGAGAGAGAGAGAGAGAGAGAGAGAGAGAGAGAGAGAGAGAGAGAGAGAGAGAGAGAGAGAGAGAGAGAGAGAGAGAGAGAGAGAGAGAGAATAAGAGAGAGAGAGAGAAAGAGAGAGAAAGAGAGAGAATGAGAGAGAGAGAGAGAGAGAGAGAGAGAGAGAGAGAGAGAGAGAGAGAGAGAGAGAGAGAGAGAGAGAGAGAGAGAGAGAGAGAGAGAGAGAGAGAGAGAGGGAGAGGGAGGGAGAGAGAGAGAGAGAGAATGTTTTGGTTAACTCAACTTTAAACAAGATCGAGAGGCGTGTGGACTTGTGGCAGTCTGTGATGGCCGATGGCCCGATGTAGGTGGTGGGCGGCGGGTGGAGAGTAGTGGAAAAGAGGAGGAAGAAGATGGAGAATAAAGCTGAGACAGAAAAAGTAGAAAATGGGAAGTGAGTAAGTGAGTAAGAGATAATAATGAAGGGAGAAGAGGCTGAATTCAGAAGGATGGGCCGTAATGAATGAGAATAATTTAGAGGAAAGGAGAAAGAAAACTGTAAATAAACCCAATACCCACATATTAATCATCATAACATTAACAATCATTATCGTCGTGATAAAGTAAAAAATGAAATGGTTAGTGAATAGAAATAAGAGACAAAAACAATACTAACCATGACCATTGCTTCCGGTGAAACAATAAAAATAGCAAAAATAAATAAATAAATAAAACTCGGAAAAAAATAATAAAATAAAAAAGGAAAGAACAAAATCGGTATAAGACGGAATTCGAATAGGCGAGAACGGACCATCGACGAGGCCAAGAAGTCGACCTCATGACGTAATGTGCCCTCCCCGACGATCATGCGCCGTTGGCCTATCCATTCTTGGGTTTCTCTGAGGGCGGGGGAGGAGGGGAGGAGGGAGGAGGGAAGGCGGGAAGGAGGGGAGAAGGGAAGGCGGGAAGGAGGGGAAGTAGGAAGGCGGGGAGGAGGGAAGGCGGGATGTAGGGGATGAAGGAAGGCGGGAAGGAGGGGATGTAAGGGGAGCAGAGAAATAAGTATTTAGTGAGCAGGAAAGACAGGAAGGGAGGGAGAGAGGGAGAGAGGGAGAGGAAGAGAGGGAGAGGGAAAGAGATAGGGAGAGGGGGAGGGGGGGAAAGGGAGAGGGAGAGGGAGAGGGAGAGGGAGAGGGAGGGAGATAGACAGATAGATAGATAGATAGATAGATAGATAGAGAGAGAGATGGAAGGAATAGGAATGAGCGGGGAGGGAAAGTGAGGGAAGAGTACGGAAGGGGAGAAAAGATGAGGAAGATGAGGAGAGTGAAAAGAAACATAAAAAGACAAATGGATAGATTCATAAACAGATAAAACTTATATAGATAGAGAGAGAAAAGGATAGATGAATAAAAACGTGTCACACATAAGCAAATACCCTCGTCGCTTCTCCCCTCCTCCTCTCTTCGCTCTCGCTCCCTCTCACTCTCCTCTCCCTTTCTCTCTCTCTCTCTCTCTCTCTCTCTCTCTCTCTCTCTCTCTCTCTCTCTC
>NC_061836.1:12253164-12255664 GCF_019202785.1 Penaeus chinensis
CACATATTTTTTCCGACGGAGTATCACATTCGTGTTTGAAGGCACAAACTATGAAAACAAATGAAAAAAGGAAATACTCAATGGATAGCTGGCTGGTGGATGGGAGGGAAAAGGGAGAGAGGAGAAAAGAAGGAGAAGGCAGGACGAGGAGGGCAGACAGAACGGGGGGATAAGAGAGAAGGAGATGGGCAGAGGAGGCAGAACGAGAGAGCAAGAGAGAGAAGGAAAGACAGGGACGACAGAGGAAAGAGATGGGGAAGAGGAAACTGAGGTTGGGGAGAAACAAGGAAAAAAAAGGATTGGGGAGGAAGAAAGGCATTAGCGCAAACGGGAATGGGAAAAGAACGATCGTTACGATACCGAAGAAAAGAGTGCAATAGAACGATACCACAAGCAGTGAGTCTTACAAGAATGATATAAAGGGTAACATAGTCAAACAGATTTGGTTTTCATTTACAAATCAAGAATACGAAAAAAACTAAACCTAATTAGTCAAAAAATCATCTCCTTTGGCGGTTTAATTATAAAGTTCAATAAATGAACCATTTTTTCCGACGGAGTATCACATTCAGTGTTTGATTGGGTCATAGACACAAACTTATAGTCTCTTCGTTGCATCCAAGAAAACAAGGCCAAACAAAAGACGCAGCATATCACACCACACACACACACACACAACACCACACCACACACCACCCCACACACACACACACACACACTCACAACTACCACAAACACACACCACACACACCATCACACACACATTTAACACTTAACAAACACACACACAAAACCAACACACACTTACACACCCAAACAACACGATATCAACACACACGGGAACTGGGACAATAAATCCATCGTTTCCCACCTCCCTGAATGAAAGCGTGCAACTCATATACCAGCTGACCTCTCACGCATATTGATCAGTCCCTCCTAATTATAGGTTCGGGAGCCAGTCGTTTCTCTTTGCGCAATGTCTGATGATAATATAATGCCTGATCGTGCATCAAAATGAGATTACATTATGAATAAATGTTTAATCTATATAAGCCAACTCTTGCAAACGCATTACCAAACTACAGTAACGATTGATTTCATTATAGAAAAAGTGGTGGTGTCTTCGATCTTTTAATAAACTAATCTTGTGTGATTAACTCAACTCTATTTTGCAGGGCGCCCATAGCAAGCCTCTCTCAATTATATCCGTATTATTGGAAACTTTACGCAAATCACCATCCACAGTTCATTTTACACTTGTACTATAAAAAAAAAACTGTATATTCGACATAACCCTGTGAACTGGATTTTTTGACAAATACACATATCACACACAAACACATCACACACTTCACACATATCACATTACATCATACACATACAATACACATAATTCATACATATACACTATAAATACAATACACATACACATACACTCACTTACAATACCACATACACACACACACACACACACACACACACAACAATTATACATATACTAATCATATATATATATATATATATATATATATATATGTATATATACATTTAAAAGCCTAGCCAACAGAATCCTGAATTGCAGAATCGTCGATGCAACAATTCCATCTTCCGCTTCCTCCTCGAGCGAGGGCGGAAGGGCCTCTCCCCTTCCCGCAGCTGCGTGGCCAGCCCGTGGGACTAATAACCAATGAGCCTCGGTTTCACATCGACATTCCAATACTTGAAAAATTACCTGCGCCTCCATCAGTCCCGGGATTTGGAAGTGAGCGCCTGAAACAAATCTGGAGTAATACCTGCATCAAATAAATTGAGAGAACACCTCCTCTCCTCCAACCCCCTCCCCCCCTTCCCCACTTTCTCTCCCCTCGCCATCCCCCGATCCAGTGTGCGTAACAAATCTGCCGCAATCAAACGTCTCTCCGGATTATCGAGAGAAACCTTCCGGAGCTGCATTTCCCTCCGGCCCACCCCCGAGCCCCCTCCCTTACCCATCCCCCTTCCTCGTTTGTAACGTGAAACCTGGAGGTTATGAGGAGAGGAGGAGCGAAGCAAATGCTAACACGAACGCTAGAGCTGCACAACACGTGGGGACAGAAAGAAATGTAAATAAAGGGGAAAAAGAGAATTTTCCGGTTTGGAAAGGAAAGCACGGATAAATAATGAAGAGAAAGAAAGCTGAACTGGGCGGAGGTTGCACGGAGCCGATGCAAATGAGAGCAAGAATGCCCACTGCAATAATGCCGTTAGACAGCAACATCTGATGAATAAACCTGAAAGGAAGAAGCCGAAAATAAAAAGTCACAGGGGCAAAGGGTACAGCGAGGAGGGGGAGGTACTGAGGAAGAGGAAGTCGAGATCGCCAAAGAAGAAGAGGAAAGAGAATGGCAAATGGAGGAAGAGAAAAGGAATATGAGAAATTCATGCCGAGAAAAATAAATTGTATAAAGGAAGGGTGTTAGTGTGACATAACGTGAGGTGAGATGCACAAAGACAGAAAGGG
>NC_061836.1:12260664-12278164 GCF_019202785.1 Penaeus chinensis
AGGGAGGAGGAAGAGGAGGGAGAAGCAGGAGGAGGAGAAGGAAGGAGGAAGGAGGAGTAGTACGAAGGGGAGGAGAGAGGAGCAGGAGGAGGCGGGAAGAGCAGAAAGAGAATAAGGGAGGAGCAGGAGGAGGAGGGAAGAGCAGAAAGAGAAGGAGGGAGGAGCAGGAAGAGGAATATGGAAGAGGAATGATAAAGCCGAGAAGGATGGAGAAGAGGCTAAGGAAAAGGAAGAAGAAAAAATATAGAAACAGCCTGCGCCTAAACAATAAATTAAATCAGACTATCTTTACGGCGCACACAAAATATCAATATGCAAAGCCTTACAAACTCGCAACGAGATGCACCTTCCCTGTGTATCCAACACTATTTTTCCCTTCACACATCTAAGACATGCACATTCAACTTTTCCATGTAGGCTAAACCCAACCTTCAAATCTGCATGCAGGCGTTTTCCCTCCACTTCTCCCCTGACCCTCTCCGGTGTTTTCAACTCTCCCCTTTCGCACACTCGTCGGCACATTCAACCAATAACCATGTATACGCAAAAGATTGAAATTAAAAAGAATTAAAAAAAGGAAGAATAAGTCTTCCACGTACACTTCGTCCTTTGCCTACCTGTTCAACCCCACCGCGTGTTTTCTACCTTTTTCCCTCTGATTCCAAACTGATGTGTATGTAAACACGTAGCCACGCACACAGACACACACACTGGCATACCAAAAATAGGGAGAAAATCTGGAGGGAAAAGGGGTTCTCTCTCGCTTCAAAAGCCTCTATTCACCGAATCGACATATTGGCAGCTTCCTTATACGTTTATTTACTCAAAAGGATATCATGCACCTATTCACACTCGCGGTTCATTAGGTCGAAATTACACCCCTGGGAGTAATATCACGTCGTAATTATTTAAAGCTGAAATGTGCTTTATGTCAATAGGTCCATGATCACTCTAAATGCATGGATATCAGTATCTGCGTGCGTCTGTGAGGGCTGGGGCAGGGGGGAGGGAGCTAAAGACGGGGTGGAGAGAGAGAGAAAGAGAGAGAGAGAGAGAGAGAGAGAGAGAGAGAGAGAGAGAGAGAGAGAGAGAGAGAGAGAGAGAGAGAGAGAGAGAGAGAGAGAGAGAGAAAAAAGAGTGAGAGAGAGACTGAAAGTCCGACCGACCGACTTCACACTTCCCCAAAACAATCCCCGTCTCTCCAACCTCCCGCTCCCCACCCCACTCCCACCCCACCCCTCCCCGCCCACACCCGCAAACCTGTCGTCCGGCCTTTGCAGCCTCGTCACAGGTGCTTTCCCCTCCCCACAACGCGCCGTAAAGCTCGTCCTCGCCGTTTTGTTTCGGCATTTATTCCTTCCCCTTCGTCCCCAACTGCCCCCTGCTGCTGCGGCCTCTCGACACCAGCTGGCCGGTTCTTGCGCCAGTCGATCGCCAGCCCTGTTTGTCCGACCTCAAGCGGGTTAGGAGTCGGGACGGCGGTCACTCGTTTTTGCAATATGAAATAATTGTATTAATGGAGTTAAATATAGATAAACGACTAGCAAATGAAGAGGACATGCACCAATATAATTTTTATTACTGTCGTCTACATCGATTTTTGTGCAAATGATATATTTTTTTCCCCTCTAGAACCTGTTTCTCGTCAATCCATTCCGCTACACAGTCAGATGTTACCTTTCAATCTTTTTATGAATGCTCTGTCATTCCTTGCGGAAAACCTTACCTACTGGTTATCTTCCACAGCATGAGAGGCTACATCATATTTGATTAATGAGCTATCTCAACCTAATTATTCCCTGTAAATTATAGCACCAATATCAAATAATGAGAGAGTATAATGACATAGACCTTTTCTCCCCGACAACAAAACACACAAAATCATCGTTTTATAGGTATCTTCCGGACCACAGGATAATAAGAGCAAACTCCCGGGGATATCCTCATTATCATCGGAATTGCATAGTGATTAACCATTATCATTTTCGCAACAAACACGATGCCGACCAATTACTAATGACATCATCAATACTGCAATCACTACCGCAACGCCACAGCGGGGTGGTATTTTCAATGAATTAATATATAAAGATGATTAAATCAGCATATTGCTATGTACATGCTGGCAATATTAAACAGGCATATTATTCAAATGATCTACAGAAGGCGTCATAACCATGAAAAAATTTTGTTGGTTGCATGCACGTCCGTTCTTATTGCACATACAGTATACATTAATACTAGGAGGAGGCAGAGATAGACTGAGAGAGAGAGAGAGAGAGAGAGAGAGAGAGAGAGAGAGAGAGAGAGAGAGAGAGAGAGAGAGAGAGAGAGAGAGAGAGAGAGAGAGAGGGGGGGGGGGGAGGGGGGAGCAGAAAGTAGAGAAGAAGGAGGAGGAGGAGGAGGAGGAGGAGGAGGAGGAGGAGGAGGAAGAGGAGGAGGAGAAAGATTTAAACGCAGTAAACAAATGAATGAACAACACAACAATATTATCTCCCTTCCTCCCTCCCTGACCCCCACCAGCCACACAGGACACCCCCATTCGACCCTCTCCCTCTCCCCCTCCCCGTCTTCCTTCACCTCAATGCCATCTTGTATTGACTTTCACAGAACACATATCCTTGGCAGAACCAACTCTGGTGGGAGACAAGTGTAAGGCAAACACTGATATAAACTTTCCTTCTGGTTGACAACAGTTGGCCGCTTCTGGCGACCAACAGACCCGTAAGTACGCGGGCACAGTGGCACTTGTGCGCACGCACACACTCACACTCACACATAAAGAAAGAGAAAAAAGAGAAAAAAAGAAAGGGAGGGAGAGAGGGAGGGAGAGAGGGAGGGAGAGAGGGAGGGAGAGAGGGAGGGAGAGAGGGAGGGAGAGAGAGAGGGGAGAGGGAGAGGGAGGGGGGAAAGGGAGAGGGAGGGGGGAGAGGGGAGGGGGAGGGGAGGGGGGAGAGAGAGAGAGAGAGAGAGAGAGAGAGAGAGAGAGAGAGAGAGAGAGAGAGAGAGAGAGAGAGAGAGAGAGAGAGAGAGAGAGAGCATGAGCATTAAGGCACTCAGGCACTGGCTTTTGGTATGGATAATACTATTTTCCATAGACATTATTCAAGTATGAAAAATTAATAATAGATATACAAGAAAAAGTAAACAGGTTACTCCGTTTCTTGGTTTTACCTCGTGCCTTTGAAAGTCTTGCAGGTTGCATAAGATAATAGCTGTTGCATGAGCGATGATATATTCATCGCTGCAATATGAAGAAAAACAGGTAATGAAAGGGAAAGAGTGCGAGTGGGAAAAAACAGAAAAAATAGTCACACCTAAAAATGTTAAAAATGTGGACGGAAACTCTGGCCAGGAAGATGAGTATAAAAGAGAGGAAGGGAGGCGGGAGAGAAGACAGAGAGAGATGAAGAGAGAGCAAAATGGTCGGCTAGCGGAGAGCTAAAGGTCATCTTTAATGAAATTCAAAATAAAAATAAAAACATGTACACATTCAACCTTAACCATATTCCTCGAATTAAAAAGTAAAAAAATAAAAACTACAGACACCCAGAATTGGTGTAATATGTGCATGTGTACTGCAGTCATTTCGCAGAAAAAATACCAGTACAAGTTGTGCAAAACGAGAATGAATGCCTTGGAAAAATATATGTAGAAAAAAAACAGAAATATAGTAAATAATACTTCACAGAAAATAGCGTTACTTAGCGTTACTCTGACAACACAAGAATTCAATGCATGGAGTGTTTCCTTTTGTTATTGTATTGACTATTCTGACTTCAGATCGTGAAGTTAATCAGGAGGAAAACACGGCAACTATTCACTGTTTAAAAACTAACAACTGCATAAGGGCAGATAACGGCAGAAACATCCCAAATAATATAAATGGTTTTCAGGTGACATGAAAACACACTCATCTCTCACTGCACGCTGACAGCCTACATCGCCTTCTGCTGTGATACCCAACCAAGCTTTCGCTACGCAAACAAGTCCTATGAATAAGAAAACACATATTCAAACGTCGACCAAAGTGTCTCCCCAAGGTCGACGCTGCTATTAAGAAGTTGCTGAAACACCAACACTCGCGCCTAAAAAAAAAGGAGTCCGTTTACTACCAGAATCGCAAGAGCACAAACATCCAAACAGCTTTCTAGAATGTATACAAAACAACTCCTAACTTCCCTTCCTTATGGAATGCTGTTAAAAGCCTGGACGGTGTCTAGTACCGTGACACAAAAACTTCCTACTGAAGTCCGCTACCTTCACCACAACATGCTCAAAGTGAAAGGAGAAAATGTACCTGAATTTCAGCGGGTTCAATTTTTGGAGTGCAACCTCAGAAACACTAGAATTGGAAGGGGAAGACCTCTGAACAAAATGTCTGCATTCGCCTCTTATGATATATATTGAAGTAGGCCATAGGCATAAAAATAAATAAAGAGGGTTGCCGTCGGATGAAAAGAAAGAAAGAAAGAGGGGACATAGAGAGGGGACAGAGAGAGAGAGAGAGAGAGAGAGAGAGAGAGAGAGAGAGAGAGAGAGAGAGAGAGAGAGAGAGAGGGGGGGGGGGGGTGATAGAAAGAGAGAATGAGAGGGAAAGAGAGTGAGACAGAAAGAGAGATCTATACAACACACACACACACACACACACATATATATATATATATATATATATATATATATATATACTTATATACATCTCTCTCTCTCTCTCTCTCACTGTATGTATATATATATATATATATATATATATATATATATATATATATATATATATATAATATATGTATAAGGACAAAGCTTAGGCGTATGAATCTGAAACACATTAGTCGACGACATTCACCAGACAGAGACAGACTCGGCAATCGCATAAAGAAAAGGAAAACACGGAGGGTAATCGCCTAATGGAGAACCAGTCTGTGCCAACTTGTGATCTCGTTTAATCTGTATTGGCCTTCACCGAGGTCGAAAGTGAGGTCATTTGATTCCGGTAATGCTTGTGCTTGTAAGCTGATTTATGGAACGGTGCTGCTGTTCTCGGCTCTGCCTCGGGGTTCTGGGGGAGCCCTGGGTTTTGGTTCTTCTTGATAATTATTTTTTTTTCTCACGCTTATTATATCATTCATTCTCTCTCTCCCTCTCTCCCTCCCTCCCTCTCTCTCCCTCCCTCTCTCTCTCTCTCTCTCTCTCTCTCTCTCTCTCTCTCTCTCTCTCTCTCTCTCTCTCTCTCTCTCTCTCTCTCTCTCTCTCTCTCTCTCTCTCCCTCTCTCTCCCTCTCTCTCCCTCTCTCTCCCTCCCCTCTCTCTCCCTCCCTCCCTCTCTCTCTCTCTCTCTCTCTCTCTCTCTCTCTCTCTCTCTCTCTCTCTCTCTCTCTCTCTCTCTCTCTCTCTCTCTCTCTCTCTCTCTCCCTCCCCCCTCTCTCTCTCCCTCCCTCCCTCCCCCCTCTCTCTCTCCCTCCCTCCCCCCCTCTCTCTCTCCCTCCCTCCCCCCTCTTTCTCTCTCTCTCTCTCTCTCTCTCTCTCTCTCTCTCTCTCTCTCTCTCTCTCTCTCTCTCTCTCTCTCTCTCTCTCTCTCTCTCTCTCACATAAATAGATAAATCCACAAACATGTATATACATATACATTTATACATATACATTTATACATATATATATATATAAATATATATTCATATCTACATATATATAAATATATATTCATATCTACATATATACATATAATATATATACACATACATATATATCAATAAAGTATATGTATATGTATATGTATAAGTATATTTCTTTTGGTAAAAAAATATACGTTCGAGTAGTTTTCTATATCAGATATAAACATAAACGGAAATAAGATTTTTTCCCAATTCTAACAGTACAGCAGCTCATTTGCGTTTTCAAAATCCGTACGCTCACAGGCTAAAACAAAGTTTACGTGGTAACATTAACATTATTCGTATTAAAATTAAAACATTATAATATTATCGATAACATTAATTGGCAGTAACTATACCATTAGCAATAACATGAACTGGCAATAGCTATTTTGCATTATCAGCCACAACAGCTTCAGCAATAACAGAAGCAGTTCCAGCATTAGTTGCAGCAGCAGTAACAGTAGCAGCAGGAGTAGCATCAGCAAGTGCAGTAGTGTTGCGACGCCAGAACAGAGCCAACCCTTTGGTTACCAGCAGCGGAAGGTGAAAGGTTGCCTACCAGAGAGCCAGCGTATCAAACGAAGCGCGTCGATCCAAGTGGCCTGGGATTCTGAACACGTAGCCAGAGAGCCCTCAGCGTCGTCCACATCTTTCAACCCTTGGCTTCAGCACCGAAGACAAACCATACCGCAGCAGATCATAAACAAAATGGCAATCCAAACCGCGAACGATTGGTTTCTTGAAAGATTCTTAGCCAAGCGTATGTTTACCCGAGACTCGTTCGGGCAATTTCCGAAAAAAAAGAAAAGAAAAGGGGAAACTGGGCGGAGTTATACAATTGCGTGTATGCCGTCCCCGCCCCTCTAAGTTGTCTTCCTGTGTCACTGTGTACCGATAGTAGTTGTTATAGCAGCAACCGCAGTAGCAGTACAGCTGATAAAATAACAAACTGCCTAATATCAATGCAACAACTACTACTAATAGTAATAACACTATAATAACAATAAGACAATCACTTATAATACTATTATTGATGTTGCTGCTGCTGTTGCAACTATTATGACAACAATTAAAAATATCACAATCAATAAGGATGATGATGATGATGATAACATGGTAGCTAGGCGTGCGTGCCTAGGTGCGGGCCTGTATGTGTGTAGACAGAAGCACAGTTTTTCCACAAGCTTTAAAACCTGATAAATTTTAGAACGGGACCCTATCTGCATAATGTACACGGCGCACAGGCTCGGATCGGGGTAATCAAGACGTTAGGATGCGCACTTTACATACGAATGAGTCCCCGATCTTTTATCTGCGTAATATTTTCCCCCCCGTTCGTCTCCTCACCCCCTTCACCTCCCAGCCTCCGGCCATCTCTCCCCCGAGTCGCCCCGGACATCCCGGAGCAGCTGATCAACAGCGGAGTTTGATTGTCCCGGCCGCTGTGTTGCATGGACTGATCAGGAGCCAGAGCTGGAGACGGTCCAACTTCCGGCTCAGCAGCGGAGAACGAGGCCTTGTCTCAGCAAGCTTGCTGAAAAGTGCTGTTTGGGAAATGGTGGATGTGGAGAGAATGGCTTATGAGAAGGTTATGGGGATCTCGGGCGTCTTATAAAATCCAAGGTTTCATTGTAACGCCGAAGTTTACAAAGGAAAGTTATCTCCAGTTTCATGAGACAATCTCATTCATAAAGCTTTTTACTGATGCTGTTCGCCTACCTGCCTCTTCGTCTCGTCTCTTTCTTTGTCTCTAAAAAGTAAGCAAATATACATTCACGCATATTCCAGACCTCCCTTATTCATATATTAAACTAATACCTATCTTTGGAAAGACCACAAACTCACCCACGTTTTAGCTAGATCTCCTCCGGCAATAACAGCAGCACTAACCCCGATTAATGATATGGAACAGCGTCTTCACTTGCGCACAATGGAAACCGTAGAAAATGTCTTCCATCGAAGTGGGCGCAGAAAATGTAGAAAACGCCTACCATCAATAGGCGGGAGGCTGTAAAGCGATGGTGTAAACCTCCCGGAAGTGTGACGCAGGGCCTGCCAACGTTTACCAATTTCGTAGTGATATGGAGCGCTCCGGACGTTTACCAACTTTAGTAATGTAGCGTTTGCCAACGTTTATTAAGCCAGGTATTATGCTGCGCTCGCAAAATGCCCATAATGTCCTAATGATCAAGTGCTTAAATGTGCCTTAATATACTTCTAATAACATATTTTCCGCTCTTTACCTTGGTATTATACTTCCAAGCATCAACCTCCAAAAACAGTAATTATAATAATGGACAATGGGTATTTCACGTGGTATCCCGACAGCTTATATAAAAATTCTATTTACTTGAATTAACGTTTTAACCCAGTCGGCAAGAATAGATGCCATGCCCAATGTAATACAAGTTTATTTATTATATTTGCACATAGATGGCTCTACAAGTGCTTAGTCACCAAGGAGACCGTTATCAATCCTATCTCACCTGTTTACCATTTTCCTTGACTTTTGGAGTCGAGGAATATACATTATATCATTCTCTTAAATGTTATCGAGATTTCAATAACAATTTAATAATCATAAAATCATAACAATAATAACATTATCGATGTCAATTGTATTAAAAAGAAAAACATTTTCCCGCCAATTCATGAAATGGGAAATCGGACTCCTTGCCGACTGAGCCCATGAGAAGCCATTTATGTATAACAAAATTCACAAAAAAAAGGGGACAGAACATAAATCCGGGCCGGTTGGGTTAAGATACAGGCCTAAGCCATAATTTTACTTGATTGATGATGATCAGGGTGACAATGGCGATGACTAATGACGATGGCTGATGCCAATGACGATGATGAAAATAATGATGATGATAATGATAATGATAATTAATGTTCCATAATCCAGACCCAGAACTGGTACACCTTCGGGCGCCCAGGATGCTTGAGTTTGGCTGCATATTCATATACGGATAGTGGAACCCCGGCCTTCCCCATTCCACGCGAAATAATCAATGTGCTTTGAAACATAATTCATCCTGCACAGACATTTCCCTACCATCATTCCCCCGAAATATATATAAGTATATATATATATATATATATATATAAATATATAACAAAAAATTCTCACTGACTTCCCTTCACTGGCTAAGGCACTGAAGGAGAGCCAGGATACAAGCCTAAATTACCTTAGTTATTGGATTCATCAAAATGCAAATTTCAAGAAGGGTTTGGAAATGAATTTTCCTTTTCTAAATCAAATATTCGATTCCATTTTGAAATTGAGTTTCACGCGATAACAACATTTTCTGTTTTTCGCTTAATGAGTTTAGTCGGCGTTTTGAAAGCTGAGCAATCAAAGATGAAAATGATATGCGGGGTCAAAGTTGTGCACTCCACCTGGATGAGAAAAGGTACGAAACGGCAACAGTCCTTATTCCGACCAACTCGCGGTACTTACAAAATGCATGAGCGATCATCAGCCATGCTCTTCAAATATTCATATTCTATCAAAACGCACACCTTGATCCTACAAAGCCAATCATCCCAGTCAGGACGCTCATCAACCTAGAGAAATTAATTTGACGCTTAAAACAGCGCTTTTCTACATCATTCTCCCTCTTTTTTACAACAGCACCACTCCATCTCATTTTCCTCCCTCATTATTTTCCCCAACAGAAGCACTTTGCCTTATTTTTCTCCCTCATTTTTTCTTCATAACAGATGCACTCTGCGTCATTTTCCTCCCTCATTTTTTTTTACTCATGATCTTCCGTTACCTCAAGCAAGCAACTAGCCCTTTCAAAGTCAGTCTATCAACCGCTCAGTGACATAGACCGCCTTGACTTGCACTGTCATTAAACTCCGCTAAACTTTTCCTTTTCATTCTTTTACGGGTGAGAAGTTGTGGCATTGACGTGATATCGGTCGTAATTTGTTCTCAATTCACCATGGGGGGGAGGGGGGATAGGGGGGGGTCCTCCTCCTCCTCCTCCTCCTCCTCCTCCTCCTCCTCCTCCTCCTCCTCCTCCTCCTCCTCCTCCTCCTCCTCCTCCTCCTCCTCCGTCTCCTCCTCCTCCGTCTCCTCCTCCTCCGTCTCCTCCTCCTCCGTCTCCTCCTCCTCCTCCATCCATATCCATATCCATTTCCATATCCATATCCATTTCCATTTCCATTTCCATATCCATTTCCATTTCCATTTCCATTCCCATCTCCACCTCAAGCTAAACTTCAACTTCAACTTCAACTTCAACTTCAACTTCAACTTCCCTGCACCTACCCCTACCTCTACTCTAACTTCTACCTTTACCTCCAACTTCATGGAACTATAATTAACCTACTACTGACCTAAATCCTGAAGACTATCTTCATAGACTCTTCTCTTCTTCCTCCATTACTTGACAACTATCTTTCGTGAGTCCCCCTGGACAGAACTTTGTCTGCTTATTTCTTCTCCTTCCCCCTTTCCCTCTCTCTCTTTTTCTATTTCTAACTTCGATGTCTCTCTCTCTTTTTTTCGCTCTCTTTCTCTAATAATCGCGTCGGTTACCAATTCTTCTGGGCTTTGTAGAAATATGAGCCGAAGACTGAGAGAAACAGTCGGATAGAGAAATAGGGTCCGTGTGAGGGAAAGTTACAGGGAGACTGAAAGAAACCGACAGACAGACACAGGCAGACAAATAGAGACAGGCAGACAGAGACAGGGCTGTGGAGTCGGAGTTGGAGTCGTGGAGTCGGAGTCGGAAGGAATTTGGTGTTGTTGGAGTCGGTAAAAATGTCCCGACTCCGACCTGAACATAAATCGCAAAAACTTCACTTTTTAAACATATAGCACACTTTATTTCTACCCAAGAAAATGAAAAATCATATAATTTTAATTTTGTCACAATCCTATAAGTATTTTTCAAAGCATAATGATTTTTTCAAGAATATATATATAAAAAAAAAAAAAAAAAAACGATAGCATAGGTATAACCATTTGTATCAAAACTCTAAGGACATGGGGGTTAAAAGGTAGCCTCTAGTTGTTATAAACTTTTTTTTTAGTTATTATACCAAGGGATCAGAGTCGGAGTCGGATACACAAGAAATCAAGGAGTCGGAGTCGGGTGTTTTGAGAATCGACTCCACAGCCCTGCACACACACACACACACACACACACACACATACATACACATACATACACATACACATACACATACACATACACATACACATACACATACACATACACACACACACACACACACAGATATATGACAATCCTCGACTACCTAAGAGACTGTAAGACTAACGGAAAGACAGGTAACGAGACTTAAACTGATAGATGCAAGGATAGGGAAAAGGGGAGAGGGATAAGGTGCGGGGATGAGAGCCGACACGCGCCAGTAACACACCGCCTTTAATATGCCCTACACTACGCTACTCAGAGAAAAAAATCAAACTTTGGACAATTACTTCGTTCGTTAAGTAGTCAACCGTTAGCACTACCGACAAAAACAATAGAAACAGCAACAACAGCAACATAAATTAACGATTCCATTAACATTTCAAAGGAAAATAAACCAAAGACTTCCCCTGGCATTACGAAAAGGCATTATGAATACCATACCGCCAGGGAGAAAATGCCAGCGGAATGCAACCGATCTGCAAGGGTGGAAGAAGTGAAGTGTGTGGGCGGCCCCGAGGGTGCAGGTGACAGCGAACTGCTTCACACGCCCACGCGCTCCTCCACGAACTTACTCCCCATCTGTCTGTCTGTGTGGCTGTGTTTCTGTAAGTGTCTGCCGTTTGTGTCGGTACACTCGTTTCACTTGGTCTGTTTCGTTTTATTTCTTAGTCTTCTTATCTATATATTCATATTATTTACAGCTTCTGAATAACTTCTATCTATACACCAAAACCATTAGCATAATAAATCTAAATAACTGAGTGCAAAATTATCATTCGCCATAAACCACTTTCCCCTCTTTAATATTTAATGTAGATTTCCCGGCACAAGTTCAGGGATGGCTTACTGAAAAAGTGTATTACCTTTGTAATCGACATTTCAAGCGCATTTGTATGCGAAAAAACATTTCTGCCTTTGGACAAAATGGTGCAGTGCAGGTGAGACTCGAAATATATGAACAACAATTATTATTATTTCAACAAAGTTCCACAGCAGGAACCGAGGCTTCTAATATTTGAATAATTTGCTTGGCTCACCAGATGAAGTAGACTGAAAACTAATGGCGGTGACATACATCTTGCAATCTTTACTCGGAAAGGCAATATTGCACAGCACACAAAGTTACATTTCGTGATCACAGTATGTGGAAAAAAGTTACTTTTCGTTCACTGCCTCTGCCAACGCGGCCGCCGGCAAGTGTTGGTCAATACGGGATCCTATCCAGAGATATAATAAATATAAATGAATATACACAAAAAGGTCGAGAGGGAAAGAGAGAGAGAAAGAAAGAGAGAGAGAAAAGAGAGAGAGAGAGAGAGAGAGAGAGAGAGAGAGAGAGAGAGAGAGAGAGAGAGAGAGAGAGAGAGAGAGAGAGAGAGAGAGAGACAGAGAGAGAGAGAGACAGAGAGAGAGAGAGAGACAGAGAGAGAGAGAGAGACAGAGAGAGAGAGAGAGACAGAGAGAGAGAGAGGAGAGAGAGAGAGAGAGGAGGGAGAGGGAGAGAGAGAGAGGAGGGAGAGAGGGGGAGGGAGAGAGAGAGAGAGAGAGAGAGAGAGAGAGAGAGAGAGAGAGAGAGAGAGAGAGAGAGAGAGAGAGAGAGAGAGAGAGAGAGAGAGATAGAGAGAGAGAGAAAAGAAAAGTCCAAGTACAAGAACAGTGAGAATAAAGAGATGCATAGCTTTGAATCGCCAATTGAGCAAGTCTCACGAGTGTTCCGAGGTGCTACCACTGGAGGAGTAAGCGAAGCAGATGCAAAAGAAAATATACATTTCCCAGGAGAAAATCCAGATAAAGAACGTCCTTGGGAATAAATCGCCGCGAGCATAATACATACCTGCAGTATATATTCAGGCGTTACTTTCCTCAATTTTTACCACATGTATATCAGCTTTCATTTTGTTTCAATTAAGACGTGAAGCGTAGTCGATAATTATAATCCGATGATGATGATGATAATAAAAATAAAAATAATGATAATAATAATATCAATAATAATAATAATAATAATAATAATAATAATAATAATTAATAATAATTATAATAAAAAATAATAATAACAACAATAACAACAATGATGATGATATAATCATCATCATAATAATTATTATAACTATTATCATTACAATAATAACCATAACCATAATAACCCCTATATCCGTCCCAACGACTCTCCTTTCTGTAGTTTTCTCGGAAAAAAACTACAAGAGACAAAAAGAAAAATCTGGTGACACGAGCAACACACACACGGAACCGGGTCTCGCTGCGATGCTTTTAAAGCTGTTATTCTCTAGGTTCACATAACGGCGATCTCGGAATACCCGGTGCACTTAACTCTCCACCCATACAATCCCGAAACCTAACAGTTAAAGGACCTATGAAGGAAGGAAGGAAGGAAGGAAGGAAGGAAGGAAGGAAGGAAGGAAGGAAGGAAGGGAGGGAGAAAGGAAGGGAGAAAGGAAGGGAGAAAGGAAGGGAGGGATAGAGAGAGAAAGGAAGGGAGGGATAGAGAGAGATAGGAGGGAAGGGATGAAGGGGGGAAGGGGGGAAAGGGGGAAGGGGGGAAGGAGAGAAGGAGGGATGGAGAGAGAGGTGGAGGGTGGAAAAAGAGAAAGAGGGAAGAAGGGAGCGAGGAAAAAAGAAAGCAAATAAGAAGAAAGGAAGGAAGGAATGTTGGGAGGGAGGGAGGGAGAGAAGAAGAAAGGCGGGAGGGAGGGGAAGGAAGATAGAAAGGAAGAACAATGTAAGAAATCGAGAAGGGGGAAGAGACGAGAGAAAGGAGGATTACGAAATTACGATGAAAAATAAGAATAGGAGATGGAAAATAGTAAAAACAAGATGACGATGATGTTCATTTACCAAAACACCGTAATCATTAAAAACAAATAACCTCCTTTAAAAATATATCAGCTCCCTTTTCTACCTCTCAAAAGCAGTTCATTCCCAACACATGGATATCCATTACACATTTATACAGCAACGACGTGAGGACGATGAGAAAGGTGCCACGTATATAACACTGTTACGTTCTGAAGCGGGAGTAACTGAACATTGACAAAGGGAAGCGGGAATCTCACATGATTAAATAATTCTTCGCTTATCTCTAAAACGGACAGATGCGATATAATTAACCCGTATGGATATATCGTTTCCCTAGCGTGCAGTTACAGGTGATCTTGCCCATTACAGAAAATTAACAGAGTCAGGTTCCGGGTATAAGAAAAGAAAAACAAAAAAAAAAAAACAATCACAACACGTGGAGAACGGCGATCTGCATCAGTCACACTCCCTCCCCCTCCAATATTACTAGAGGCCAGCCTGGGGACGACGGCTATGAATAACGACGTATTCGCTGTTAGATTGATATACGTTCGCATCTACATACAGATGGACTATTCTCTGGCAGGTCGGCATCTTACCCACCTCAATATGAACGCCGAGGGTCATTTTCTTATGTCGCGGTCAGTTCTTGAGGAGAGCTACGGCTTAGAAAAAAAAAAAAAAAAAAAAAAAAGTAAAACGTCAAAATATTGGTAGGAGGTGCCCAGGCCTATGAACAAACTGAAAAAAAGAGGAGTCCGTATGGGGGATGAGAAACCTGATAAGACCTGGAAAAAATAGGAACAGCCACCCGAGATGACAAGGACTTACAGGCGAGAGCGGACCATGCGAGGGCGCGGGCGGCGGTGTGTGAAATCAAAACAAACCACGCTAACTCGGGAATGGGCAGTCGAAACCGATCATCTCGAGGCAGAAGTCCGGAGACGATGATTCCAGGTCAGGAAAGGGTGGGCGGTGGCCAGGCCGGTCAGGCTAGCCAGGTCAGCGGCCAGAGAAGAGAAAGGAGTCAGGCAAGTCTGACTATGAGGCTTCCGCACTATTCTGACGGCTCGCATCTTTTATTGCAAGATAAACATTCTCGCACTCGCCTGCTCAAACAGCGCAGATCGCGACGACTTTCCAGCCACAAGACCTTGCATTATTTCGCCTTTAAAATACAGACTTTAGATGGAGGAAGGAACGCGCTAAATTTTCGCCTAATCAATAGCTGTAGCGTATTATAGGGGCCAGATTGGGTTTATAACTACCACTAACCAATGGGAAGCTCTAGACCCATTTCCTGATATTATGGTCCCCTATGGACAGGTACTTTACTTAGTAATTTAACCCTTTTCAAGATTAGACATAATTTCCAGCAATGCAAAATTCCTTTTACGCAGTCTACAGGTACGTCAGCCTTGCTGCTGACTTAGATTTTACCATGTTGCTATGCCTAGACTGATACAACTAAGTGTGAGAGATTCAGCGAAACCCAATTCTACTGGTTTAGATCTTAACATATTGCTGTGCCTCGACAGATGTAGCAGAACGTTAGACATTATGAAGAGCTTTATGGGACAAAAAATCGAACACAATAATGTTCCGGTTTCAGGCCTACTCACATTAAATATTTCAGTGGGGGAACTCAAATCGTCTTACGTTGGGAAGGAGAATGTTTATTTCGAACGGGAAAGCGAATCACATTATGTAAAACACAAGGACAATGAACTAAATGAAGCCCGAAAGTGTCTGACTGATTTGTCAGAAGAAGTATTTTGCAAATACGTAAACTGCCACTGATCCATACGGACTAAAAATGAATCAAACTATATAAGAGGAAAGAGAAGGAAGGAAAGGGATTGAATGGGAAGTGAGAGTGAGAACGAGTGCGCGAGTGATTGAGTGAGTGAAAGAGAGAGAGGAAGAGATATAGATAGATAGATAGAAAGAGAGAGAGCGAGGGGGAGAGAGCGAGGGGGAGAGAGCGAGGGGGAGAGGGCGAGGGGGAGAGGGAGAGGGAAACGGGGGGAGAGGGAGAGGGAAACGGGGGGAGAGAGAGAGAGAGAGAGAGAGAGAGAGAGAGAGAGAGAGAGAGAGAGAGAGAGAGAGAGAGAGAGAGAGAGAGAGAGAGAGAGAGAGAGAGCCGCATTGGCGGTATTCCATCTCCCTTATCCGCCATAAATGAGCCGTGACACGCTGAATACTCTCTGCTAATTTCAAGTTTGCCAGCGCACCTGGAGTCCCGGCGACATCTAAGGGCGAGTTCTCTAGCCTTGCTCTCGCTAGCGGGCCGCCGTTCCGTATCGGATATGGCCGCGTATTTGCCATTCTCGGCGTTGCGGCGGAAAATCACGCGGATTCGGCAAAAACAAATAAAGCGTTTCAGGCACTTACTGCCGCATGACAAACAGAATGAGCGCTCTGCCCTCGCAAAGTATGACACACCATTGGCATGTTTGTGTGTGTGTAGTTATGTGCAAAAAAGTATGTGCATATACACGTACTATGAATACATATGTTGATATCTGTGAGTGTACTTACATGCCTTTCTGTGCACGAACGAGTGTGGGTGCGTATCTGGGCGCCCGCATATTGGAATCAACACGTTCATTATCATAATTTCAGTAATCCAGACTTGTTGACATCTTGCTCCAAGGTCCAATCTATCCAAACTGCGTCTCGGAGGGAAGGGGGATGAAGAAATCTCAAATTTCAGCCAACGTTAAAAAGAACCCCAATCCTTCCCCACTCCCTACAGCGGGGGAAAAAAGGAAAAGAGAACCTCTACCTCTACCCCATCCCTCCCCAACGCCCACCCTACCCCAACCTCCAAAGAACACGAATGACAAGGCAAACCGGCATTGTATACCCTTGTGAATTATTCATTTGACGTCCAATATCTCCGAATTTTCCGAATACAAATCGCCGGAAGACGAACGGGTTAGATGATAAATATCTGAGAGAATCCCCGTGTCTTGAGCACTCTTAGAATATCCCCTGCTACCTGCTTGTCACTGATCATGTAGGCAGATGTATCGACCAGGGCACCCGGCCAGAAATACGATCTCTCTTTATAGACGCTAACCGGGGTTCCGATACAAAACATAAGACATTTCATTTTTAATGGGGGGAAAGGGGGTAATATTTTCGGGGGAAGGGGGAGGTTGAAATGTCAATACCATTTTGGAGGGTAGGGTGATACAGGCCTATAATTCCTCCTTTTTAGTGATAGCAAAGTAGATATTAGCCAAGTTCTACAAACAATTGTATCTACTTGATATTTGTATTTTTCTTCCTCTGAAACTCTCCCGCAGCCACCCCAAAAACGGCCATTTTGTTTTCACTTCGGTAAAAAAATCGTTTGGCTCAGGCTGAAGTTACCAGCATCCCTCCCACGTCCGATGGAAAAGAAAAGAAAAGAAAAGAAAAGAAAAAAAAAAATAAAGGGAAAGGGAGAGAAAGGGGGGAAACTTCAATGCAGGTGCTTTCAAATGAGAAACAAGAAGTTTGCAATTAAAAAGTCTTTTTTTAATTTCCATCTTTCATTTCCCCGTCTTCCACTACTTCTTAACCACCACCTAGGTTTTTCTCTATGCCTGACAGAACTATAAATGCTCGTGTCTCTTCATCCGTAGAACGCAACACATTATCACTTGAGAGATGAGGTTTCCCTGGCTTTTGCACTCTCATTAAAATGTAACAAGGCGGCGTGTTCAAAGCCCCTCGCGTTGCATGATACAAAAGCATCCGATTAACGGACCACATTTTTAAAATAATAATAAATGAATATAAGTAATATATCCGTATATGAATATATATATACATATACATATACATATACATATACATACACATACAG
>NC_061836.1:12285664-12293164 GCF_019202785.1 Penaeus chinensis
ACCCACATCCACGGACTCACCCACATCCACGGACTCACCCACATCCACGGACTCACCCACATCCACGGACTCACCCACATCCACGGACTCACCCACATCCACGGACTCACCCACATCCACGGACTCACCCACATCCACGGACTCACCCACATCCACGGACTCACCCACATCCACGGACTCACCCACATCCACGGACTCACCCACATCCACGGACTCACCCACATTCACGGACTCACCCACATTCACGGACTCACCCACATTCACGGACTCACCCACATTCACGGACTCACCCACATTCATGGACTCACCCACATTCACGGACTCACCCACATTCACGGACTCACCCACACTCACGGACTCACCCACATCCACGGACTCACCCACACTCACGGACTCACCCACATTCACGGACTCACCCACATTCACGGACTCACCCACATCCACGGACTCACCCACACTCACGGACTCACCCACACTCACGGACTCACCCACATTCACGGACTCACTCATTCACTGATTCACCAATTCTCTGACTCATCTATTCATTGTCTCACTCATTCACTGATTCACTCATTCAGTGACTCACCTATTCACTGACTCACTAATTTACACATTCCCAAACGCACAAAAGCATGCGAGTGCGCAAACCTAAACACAGGGAAAAGAGTGCACGAGCACACATGTCATCGCTCGCCACGTGTCAGCTGTCACTTCTACTTCAGGGAATCCAATACTTTTTTTTATCTTGATATAGCACAGTGATGATATTTCATGGAGCTCCATAACAATAAATTTTAGGGAAACATTAAAAAATGATTTACATAGCAGTTAATCATTAAATGCACAAATAAAATAATAGAAACCTTATTCATACTCATGAAAATAATCACAATGATAACGATAACCGGAAATGACATAACAATATCAATAAAAAACAGACAAAAGAGACAAGGACAAAATCTAACTAAAACTACTAACACAAACAACAGCATCAGCACCACAAATAAGCGTAACTTCTCAAAACAAACGAGTTTTCCCTTCAGGTCGCCGACGAACGAAGTCAGAGCTTCAAATGAAGAGTTGCTCCGCTTAAAGAAGCCCCCTCGAGAATGCCCTTCGCCCCACCCCCCTCCCTTCTCCCCCCCTTCCCGACCCCCCACCCTTTCCACAGGATCCCATCCGCCCCCACCCCCCGCCCGCCCGCCCGCCTGCTCCTCTTGTTGTAAAATTATTCAGGTTAAGAGGATTTTCGTTTCTTTGTATGGATAATGAGTTTTATCCTCTATTTATGCGTGTCTGTCTGTCTGATAACCTGTTTAACTATCTTACTTCAATCCATCACCTCCTTTCATATAGTATCTCACCGTTTGTTATTTAATTTCAACAAAATTATGTTTATGTATATATATATAGATAGATAGATAGATAGATAGATAGATACAGATACATAAACACTATATATGAAAATGCATATATACACAACATATACAAATATATACATATATATACACATATATATATATGTCTATATACATATATGTATATATATTTATATATATATACATATATGTATATATATTTATATATATATACATATATGTATATATATTTATATATATACATATATGTATATATATTTATATATATATACATATATGTATATATATTTATATATATACATATATGTATATATATTTATATATATATATACATATACATATATGTACATGTACATACATACATATATACATATACATTATATATACATACATACATACATACATATATACATATACATTATATATATATACATATACACACACACACACACACACACACACACACACATATATATTTAAAGTCGACTAAAAGAATTCCGTATTTTCACACTTTCACAAAGAAGCGAATCAATCCAAATCGCATCTCCAAAAAACTAAAACAATGAATTACATAAAAAAATCAAAGGAAATGTGTGTAACTTGGTTAAAAAAAAATATACGGTATACAGAGGATAATGCTGGAAATAACAAACAATATGGTAACACATGCTAAAGCAATGGAGTTTTCGCATTTTGAATTGCTAATACCATGCTATTCAATATTACCATGGCCGTAATATTGAATACAGCTGGTATTCATTATTAAACATTGAACAAAATATGCATCACAACACCAGCATTATGTGGGGTAAATGTACCGAATAAACAATCCATAACTATTATCTAATTTAGACACGAGAAAAAATAGGCCTACTTAAACACACAAAACAGTTATTTTCCTACTACATTCATTCCAATGTCGAAAATCAAGAAAAGGTGAACAGAAAGCAATATCACAAATTGCCAAGGACACGAGTATTGACAAATCAACTACATTTTTTGTGTGCTTAATGGGAAACACAAATGGAAGCACAACATTTATCGACCCTGCTTAAAATCCTAATTCAAACAGCATTCCAGCCTGTCAGATAATATTCGGCAAAAATTGATATTCCATTTTACCCGATACATATCGGAAGCCAATAGCCTATATATTTTTCGAGCCGAGAATGACCGATTTATCAACATGTTTCCAAAACTTATTTTTCTGCACTAAGCGCTTGAACGCCCATTTCACTTCCCAATTACACCAGGAAAAAGGCATCATTTGTAACGCCGTCTGCTGTGGCGAACACTTAATATTTGGCACTAGTTGTTCGCTCGGCCATTTCTCTTCCAAATCACACCGGAAAAAGGTCACTTGATCAACCATTAATAATCTTCTTTAAAATTAACAAATATTTTTGACACTAAATACTCCATCGGCCATTTATTATCCCAATTACGCCAAGACAGGGCGTTGCATGGCGAATTCATTACCTTTCTTCAATGAACTGCTCGAAATGCTTTCTGGAAACAGCATTGTATATATCTATTAGGTAAACTTTTCCTGACCTCGATGCTCTTCTCGGATATCTCGATCATTTTCTTGTCGTAAAATCTGGACATTCATGTTCACGTTGGTAATATCTTGATAAGCATACATATACAATTTTGTAACATTATGGAATCCAACTTTATCTGTTCTGAACAGCCTATCTACTCATTAAGTAATACCGAGTTAGTTTGAATCAGAAATGCAGGTCATTCAATTTCATGTGAAACAAAAATCGAACAATTTAATATCTAATAAAATGAGCAATTCTTTCTATCTCTCACATACCCTTTCACTCTCTGTCTCAGCCTCAGTCTATACCTGTCTCTCAGTGTCTCTGTCACTCGCTGTTATTGTCACTGTCACCCTCTGTCTCTGTCTCTCACCCTCACTATATCTAATTCTCTCTCTCTCATACTCTTACTATCTCCCTTACACGATGTCACTTACACGATGTTGCATAACTGCATCACACTCGCAATCAATACATTCTTCTCTGTGTTACGACCATGACCTTAACGCGGTCGTCCCGGTTGTACCATATATAGCTTCTTTAGTGTTAGTACATATACTTAATGTTTGTGTATATAAGGGGGACTGTGCTGCACCGTACACCCATTACAATGCACAGCAAATTTAGTTTCTCAGCAAACATACAAAGACACATTTTTTTCGGTGTAACAAAGAACAAATAAAAAAATAAACCAACTATTTTTTAAACTAGTATCCTGGACAAATTCTGCGGATACCTTCGATTTGGAAGTACAAATGGTAGGCTTTCATTTAACATGTTATCTGCCTCCACATATAATACCTACTCCTCTTCTTCAAAAAAAACATACATATTTAGTGAAGACACCGCCCTGACGAAGTTTGTGGGCGGCCACGTCTCCCAACCTTCCCCTTCCCCCAAATAACTCTCGAGCACAGAAAGAAAAGATTTTTTTTCCCCTCGAAATAAACTGACAGTGCTCGTCATCAGACGGAAGAAAATGAAGAAGGCTGTATTTTCCCACTTATTCAACGTCACAGAAAACGGCGAGGAAGCGAAAGTAAAACTAATTCTAATTAACATCACAAGTTTTTATTTTGGTTCTTTTTTCCACATAGTTCGAAGGCAAGAATTGCCGTCCGTAGAAACCAACTTCCAAGTGCAGGATGTCTCGATTTTTCGCATCTCTTTTGGTAGAACCTTTTACCGGCAGCCGGTGGCGCGTCTTTCATTTGGAAAAGTCGGAAATGGCTGTGGGCATGCTTCAGTGCAAGCAATGTGTGTGAATGTGTGAATGTGTGAATGTGTGAATGTGTGAATGTGTGCGTGTGTGAATGTGTGCGTGTGCGTGTGTGTATCTGTATGTGGGCGTATTTGTGAGCACGCGAATAAGTAAGTGAGTAAGTCAGCGAATGAATGAGTAAGTGAATGAGCGAGTAAGTGAGTGAGTGAGTGAGTGAGTGAGTGAGTGAGTGAGTGAGTGAGTGAGTGAGTGAGTGAGTGAGTGAGGAGTGAGTGAGTGAGTGAGGGAGGTCGCGTGCGTTTGTGTTTATTGCATGAGCACTAACAAAAAATATATACTTAGCATATAGAGAGACTTGGAAAAAAATTTGATTATAAATAAATACCCAGATATAACGTACATGCAAAACGACAAATTCAAATATACTGTTGATATTACATTCGTTAATTATATATATATCATCCATAGGCTATGTCACTTGAGGCGCAATCGAATGAAATAGTCACTGTTGCATGCCCTGAAGGATAGCCTAAACGGTCAGCCTTTGCTCAGGTTACAAGCGCATGCGCGAAAACGTTACACACCTTTACACCGAGCCAAATTTCTAAAGTTTACAAAAAAAAACTATGTGACCCGACCGAAAATTAAGTAAATCGTTTAATTAATAGTAAACAGTCCCGTCGACTAATCGCCTTTAACCGAGAGAGGAGGAAAAAACACTCATGATTTTTTGGCCTAACCAATATGGGCGCGGTGATCGGGCGGCGGCGTCGATTCAGTGCAAAAATAAGAATTTGAGCGGACCGACCGCCTGCTGCCGCCATGGAATTCTCATGGGTGGAAAAAAGCTTGTGCGGAGAGGAAGGGAAGCTGATAAGGGCAAAGCGTAATGATGGAGAGGAAAGGAGAGATATAAAGAAAAGTAGAGAGGGAGGGGGAGGGAAAGAGGGAGGAGAGAGAGAGAGTGGGAGAGGGAAAGAGAGAGAGGGAGAGGAGAGGGGGAGAGGAGAGAGAGAGAGAGGGAGAGAGAGGGGGAGAGAGAGGGAGAGAGAGGGAGAGAGAGAGAGAGAGAGAGAGAGAGAGAGAGAGAGAGAGAGAGAGAGAGAGAGAGAGAGAGAGGAGAGAGAGAGATGGAGGGAGAGGGGAGATGGGGGGGGGGGGGGAGAGAGAGAGAGAGAGAGAGAGAGAGAGAGAGAGAGAGAGAGAGAGAGAGAGAGAGAGAGAGAGAGAGAGAGAGAGAGAGAGAGAGAGATGACAGGCAGAGAGAGGAGTTTCCGAATCTCTAGAATGCCAATAAACGGTTACAGGCATTCAACATTAATATTGTTTAAATTTGTTCTACCATTTTCGGCAACATAGACATTACTGATATAAACATCTTGTTTAAAGCTACACGTCAGTTCTTGTTTTTATCAATACCGCCATCTTTCTCTTAATCTATGTATCTATCTTCCTCCTCCCTTCTTAATTTCCATCTAGCTCTATCTTTTCATCTCTAATCTATTGATTTATTTCTCTATCTCCTCCCAACCCTCTCCCTCCCTTCCCCACTCCCTTTCCTTCTGTTTCGGCTATATATGAAGAAAGCTCTTCTTAGGTCTAGGTAACTGTCTGTTTGTCTGTCTCCCTCCAACTTTCTCTCTTTCTCGATATGTACGTATGCGTGTCTGCCTGTCTATCTTTCCTTCCTTCCCTCCCTCGTTCCCTGTCCTCCCCCTCCTCATCCAACTTATCGGTAATCGACCTCGGCGTAAACGTTCGGGCATCGGATTTTAGCGGCCGTACAATCGACTGCTAAAGATTCGCAGGTTCTTCGGTCCTTCGCTTCCCCTTGCCGCGGACACCCTACCCAAAGCCTGCGTATTTCGACCTTGCCATACCGTTCACCTCGCCTCTCGTCGCTTCGGCCCTTGAGAGAGAAAACGAAAACGATTTCTCTTCCTCTTCCTCTTCCTATTCCTCACCCTCAATACTCTCCCCTCTCTCTTTTCTCTCCCCGTTCCTCCCTCTCCTCCCCCTTTCCTCTTTCACCCTACCCCCCCCTCCTCCTGTTTCCCTCGTGGCATCGACTCTTGATGACTAGAGGGCCCGCATTCCTTCCTCATTATCGTTTAAAAGACTTGAGATTCTCTCTCCTAATTGGACAAGCTGAGATCTAGACGAGGTAGCACTTTTTGGTTATTATTATTTCCCTTGAGTTTACATCTGGAGCGAATGTATTATATCGTCCCCGATGGCAATATAAACTGTTTACAGAAATATAAGAAAGCAAGCTTAAACTAGTTATCTTCAGTATTGGAAACAAATAAACAATTATTTCTGTCACTTTGTTTCTACTGGCCGTTGATGGGGCAACCATTCGTAATTATGTAACTACTGAACAAGAGATGAGTGATATTTGAAAAAAAACACAAAACAACCCTTTATAAATATGAAAATAGAATCAAAGATATAAACAACAGCACAATCAGACAGTTCAAAATGGAACTCTATCAAAGAAAAGTCTAAAAATGCACATAAAATAGCGCACGCAACGCCCTTCCCCATCACCCACCCAAACACATACTTGAGAAAAAACTCGCCAAAGGAATACATTCCGCAACTGCCGCAGCATGCCACCACCGCAAATGTTTTAAAACATAAAATAACCCACAAAAAATATATATGAAACGTAAATCCAGGAACACAAGCGATCTTTGGGGATCAGTCGCTTGTGAAAATGATGGAGCGAGCAATGTGGTCCCGCTGTGACTGTGGCCGGACCAGCTTCGTTTGACGGGAAAACTGTCAAACGAATATATATATATAGAGAGAGAGGGAGGGAGGGAGGGAGGGGGGTAAGGAGAGAAGCAGAAAGAGAAAGAGAGAGGATAGAAAACCTTGGGGAAAACTAGACAAAAAGAGCTAGAAAGAGACGAAGAGGAAAAATAGGAAAAAGAAGAGGGAATTTAAGAGGAAAACGAAAAGGGAAAGAGAAAGGGAGAAGAGACGAGAAGAGAAGATAAAATAGAAAAGGAGAGAAAGAGAAACGGTAAATACATTCGGAAAAAGAGTCGAAATGAGAAGGGGAAGAGAGAAAATGCATAAAACTTGTTCCGTCCCGACAGATGAGAAAACTTTGAGGAGCAAGAAATTTATTACGTCTCTTTTCCATGGCGATAAAAAGGGCAATTCATCATTCTATTCAAATAATGACCGCAAGACGGGATTCCGATTATCGAAGCAGCGAAATAAAAAAGGGAAACAAATACTCACAAAATTGTTCGTGCCGTTCCAGCGGTTCGGCGAAAAAATAAATCAAGAAATAAAGAAAGAGAGAAAAAAGGCACATTGCAAATAACAAAGGGTTGTG
>NC_061836.1:12300664-12308164 GCF_019202785.1 Penaeus chinensis
AAGAGTAAGAGTAAGAGTAAGAGTGAGTAAGAATGAGTGAGTGAGCGAGTGACCGAGAGAGAGAGAGAGAGAGAGAGAGAGAGAGAGAGAGAGAGAGAGAGAGAGAGAGAGAGAGAGAGAGAGAGAGAGAGAGAGAGGGGGGGGGGGAGGAGGAAAGGAGGGAAGGAGAAAGGGAGGAAAGGGGGGAGGGAGGGAGGGAGGGAGAGAGGGAGGGGGAGGGATAAAGGGAGGAAAGGGGGGAGGGAGGGAGGGAGGGAGAGAGGGAGGGGGAGGGAGAAAGGGAGGAAAGGGGGGAGGAAGGGAGGGAGGGAGGGAGAGAGGGAAGGGGAGGGAGAGAGGGAGGGGGAATGAGAGAGAGAGGGAATGAGAGAGAGAGGGAGAGAGAGAGAGAGAGAGAGAGAGAGAGAGAGAGAGAGAGAGAGAGAGAGAGAGAGAGTGAGTGAGTGAGTGAGTGAGTGAGAGTGAGTGAGTGAGAGAGAGAGAGGTTGTGACATGGGCAATAAGCATTTCCTGGGTTTTTTTGTTTTTTTTTGTAATCGCCGCTTCCCTTTCGCTTTGTAAACCTCTGTTAGACAAACATTTATGTTAGTATCTGATTGTCCCCCAAGCCCCTGCATTGGTGATTCTTCTCTTCTATTTTACTTCCTTCTTCTTTGCCGTGTCTTGATTTTGCATTTTACCATAATTAGCTCTTATTACCTTATCTACTTTATTTATCGTTTCGCTTCTCATGTTTTTTTACCTGTTTTGCACGGCCCTTTTAGTGACGAGAACGAGACGACAAAGCAGGGAGAGAAAGGGGAAGGATGATGAAGAGCAGCAGAAAAGTGTATGAAGAGAAAACGGAGACCAGAAAACGAACGAACGGCAAAACACGTAATAAAAGTGAGGGGAAACTAAAACAAAGGAAGGGTGAAGGGAAGGGAAAGCGTGAGAGAATGGGAGAATGGCAGAGACAGAGGGAGGGGGGGGGGGAGATGCGAAGGAGGTGGAGGAGGAGGAGAGGGGGAAGGAGGAGGAGAAGGAGGAGGAAGAAGAAGGAGGAGGAGGAGGGGGAAGGAGGAGGAGAAGGAGGAGGGGGAAGGGGGAGGAGGAGGAGGAGGAGGAGGAGGAGGAGGAGGAGGAGGAGGTGGGGGGAGGAGGAGGAGGAGGAGGAGGTGGGGGGAGGAGGAGGTGGGGGGAGAAGGAGGAGGAGGAGGAGGAGGGGGAGAAGGAGGAGGAGGAGGAGGAGGGGGGAGAAGGAGGAGGAGGAGGAGGAGGAGGAGGAGGGGGAGAAGGAGGAGGAGGAGGAGGAGGAGGAGGAGGAGGAGGAGGAGGAGGGGGAAGAAGGAGGAGGAGGAGGAGGAGGAGGGGGAAGAAGGAGGAGGAGGAGGAGGAGGGGGAAGGAGGAAGAGGAGGAAGAGGAGGAGGAGGAAGAGGGAGGAGGAGAGAGTAGGAGGAGGAGGAGGGAGTAGGAGGAGAGGTGGAGGGAGTAGGAGGAGAGGAGGAGGGAGGAGGAGGGAGTAGGAGAGGAGGAGGGAGTAGGAGAGGAGGAGGAGTAGGAGGAGGAGGAGGGGGAAGAAGAAGGAGGAGAAGGAGGAAGACGGAGGAGGAGAAGGAGGAGAGAGGAGGAGGAGGAGGAGGAGGAGTAGGAGGAGGGAGTAGTAGTAGGAGGAGGGGGAGGAGTAGGAGGAGGGAGTAGTAGTAGGAGGAGGAGGAGGGAGTAGTAGTAGTAGGAGGAGGAGGAGGGGGAGGAGGGAGTAGGAGGGGAAAAGGAGGAGAGGAGAGGAGCAGCAGGGAGGTGGGAGGAGGTGGGGAGGAGGTGGGGAGGAGGTGGGGAGGAGGAGGAGGAGGAGGAGGAGGAGGAGGAGGAGGAGGAGGAGGAGGAGGTGGAGGAGGGAGTAGGAGGAGGAGGAGGAGGGAGTAGGAGTAGGAGGAGAGGAGGAGAGGAGAAGGAGGAGAGGAAGAGAGGGGAAGGAGGTGGGAGAAGGTGGGAGAAGGTGGGAGAAGGTGGGAGGAGGAGGGAGGAGGAGGGAGGAGGAGGGAGGAGGAGGGAGGAGGAGGGAGGAGGAGGGAGGAGGAGGGAGGAGGAGGAGGAGGAGGAGGAGGAGGAGGAGGAGGAGGAGGAGGGAGACAATGAAAATCGTTGGAAAAAAAATAAACCAGATAAAGTATACTTTGTCTTGTACAGACCAAACGAAAAACACAAACACGAGAGAACAAAAAAAAAAAAAAAAAGAGCAAGAGAAAGCACAAACAAATGATGCGTCCGAACGAGTTAAAGTTGCGGAGAGATGTGAGAAAAAATGCAGTGAGATAGCCAGTCTTACAGGAAGACAAATGTTATTCGCACTGAGGAAGGAAATGTTAAAGATAGTGGTTGTGCTTGCATGTTTTGCAGTGCATCAGACGCACAGGCGTTTAAATGACCAATAGTCCCGCTTTCTCCTAATTTTCGATCTACCTGCGTTTCGGTCTGTATTCGTGTCTATTTTACTCCCTACCTGTCTTCTTCTTCCTCTGTTTTTCTAAGCGTAGTGAGCAACCTACAGCCTTACCAAACGTACACCTTTCCTTCTTACACACTGCCCTCTCTCACGTGTTCGGCCCCACGCTACCTGCACGCCGTCCCACGTATAGAACCTAACGCTATTACCTGCCCCCAGCGCACCGAATGTCGAATTTCCTTAGAAACACCCACGCCAAGTGGACACGACATACCAACCATCAAAAGGACACGAGACAGCACGTCTACACCCGGCATCCTTCCCCTGCACCGCCGACAGGACCTGGCCTTCATCTCCTGTACTTTCAACTGCATATTCTAAAACATTAATAAAATCTAATATCCATCTAGAGTTTAAATTTCACGCAGTCTCTAGCAAGCACATTATATCTGGGGCCTGTAATGGGGTGTGAAATTTGCTCCTTAATATTCGCTTATCCTTGACGGTCAAGTGTGGAGTATATCCTTTTTTTTTAAATCGTGTTATGAAATTATATTACTGTTTTCAAGAATATTTTGCTTCGTTTCCTTACATATTCTTATTTCCGGCACTTCTTTCCCAACCCCCAATCTATCTCTTCCATCGTTTCTTAACAAGCAATACGTACTTCTTCTCTCCCCCCCTCTCTACCTCTGCCTTTGTCTGTCTGTCTGTCCGTCTGTCTGTGTCTGTCTGCTGTCTGTCTGTCTGCCTCACACACTTACACTCTCACTCTCACTCTCTCTCTCTTTCTTTCCCTCCCTATACTTTCTCTCGCTCCTCCACTCATTTAACTCATTCACGCCCTGCTCTCTACTTCTCTTCCCTCCCACACAGCCTCCTCCACCACTGCACCTCTTTAACAAAAAGAATACAAAAACCCTATGTGAGATACCTGTTCCCCTGCATAATATTACCCAAGCTACTAGTAAACAGAGCGGAGCGAAGGGGAAAATTCCTCAGCACGCTCAGCAGAGATTCCCTGACACTTACAGTAAGTGAATAGCTGTTTCCATTTGCATTCAGCTGCGACTCACGCTCACACATTCACGGTACCAAATCACATTTCTCGCGAAACTCACTTTTTTCTCTCTAATCGGACCGAATCCGCATAGGTTGAACATTTCGAAAGCTGCCGTCGCCACTATCCTTCAAACCATATATTTAATATATGAGAATAAATAAGTAAATAAAAGACAGCTTTATTCTATCTTAAATCAAACATTTTCCTTATACTACAGTACTGCAGTGTACAATATTTTTACATACTGCAACTGCAAACGCTTGCCCAAGTTTCTCTAATCTGATATCCCCTCTCTTTCATCTCCCTCCCTCCCACTCTCCGTCGTCCCTTCTCTCTCAGATTCAGCGGGACGTATTTCCTCGTCACCACCATACAGATATCGAAGGATGTACATCATGCGTCTCTTTGACGAAGTTACGTATATCTATTTCTTTTCCGTAATAAATGTTGCGCCATCCGTCTTAATAAACTTGCGATGCATGTTTAGCTGGTATTACGAAGTTAGGGTGCCTTTTCATTTACATTCTGAGTATCTCTTTCATTAAATAATATGATGCGAGCCCAGTCTATGAGTTGCTGTGTTTAAAAAAACATGTAAACTATTTCGAGTTTACATACTACATAGTATATTGGGGGTTTATATATTATATCATACTCCATATTGTGATTAATGATATATATTAATTTCACAATTATGATTTTACCCAACTTTATCTCTTAGACCAATGCTAAAACACACACGCGCACGCGCACACCCACCCATACATACTCAAACACCCTCAAAAACACCCACACACGAACAAACACACACACAAGATTGAAAAGAAAGATACTCGCATTCCCCAAGGAAGCCTCATACCTTCATCAAAAATGTTCGTATACCACGATGGCGGCGCGACCCGATGACAATTCTCTTCGACATGACAACTTATGTAAGGCTTCCCTCCCCCTTACTCCCTACAACCCCCACCCCCTCCTCTCCCTCCTCTGGGGCAGGCGGAAAACCTCGTCGAACGTGAATGTATAAAGCGACCCCGAGCAACAGTTGATCCGAGCTCACCTCTTGCAGAAGTTATTGTAATCCGGGGAGTTATCGCGATGTACACTGCTGCCGGTGCTGATTCCGCTGTTATGTTCGGGTTTCTTCTTCTTGCCAAAACGGGGGCGATTATTCATCCCCGTTATTCCTTTTCTTGCATATTCTTCTTACGTGTTTACGACAAGAACTTTCTCGCGTAGCATACACTTCCACATCTACATACAAATATGCATGTGTACATCCAGACAATGATAAATAAAAAAAAAAAAAAAAAAAAAAAAAACATAAAATAGTGAAAGAAAGAGATCAAAACTGTACGAGAGGAAGAGGGATAGGGAAAGGGGAGAGGAAGGGAGGGGAGAGAGAGCGTGTAAGAGAGAGAGAGAGAGAGAGAGAGAGAGAGAGAGAGAGAGAGAGAGAGAGAGAGAGAGAGAGAGAGAAAACAACCAAGGGAAAACGGAAGAAAAAAAGAATAGAAAGATCTGTTTACCTTTTTTCAATCAACTTTCCGCCCCGTCCTACCTAGAGAAAAGGACTTCGAAAATACTAATTTTCCACTTGGTAACTCCAATAATCGAATGTTGGCAATTCAACGTTTCCGATAGTGTTTCTGCCATTGCATACCAAACAAGCAGTTTCTAGGTTAATCACCATTTACAGAACGATATTCATTCTTTCTGATTCTGAGCACAGATTTCTGATTCCTAATGAAGTTTAATGCCTAAAAAGTAAAAAAAGAAAAAAAACTATTAGAATAAAATGGAGTAAGCCCCGCTTCCGCGATTAAAAATTCATCATAGTTTTGAAGCGTTTCCAGATATCTATAATGCAAAACGTTATTTAAAAATCAACCATAAAAGCAGTGTAAATATAATGCAAGTATTTCCACTGTGATCTAAAACGCACATGACAGATAAATGAGGTGCGTTAAAAGTACTTATTTTTATTGTGCTGATTTTGTATAATAATTCAAGTGCTTATTCCCGTGTGTTGGTTTTCAGTATAAAGTTTTCCATAATTTTTACTGTGTTTATTTCTTAGGTAATATTTAGATGATTTCTCCAGCTTACTCCATGGTAAACTTTTAACATTTTCCTCAGTGGGCTTAATCCATTACGAGAGATTCATTAATAGCCCTTTTTTTCAGTAAGGAAATGCGGAATGAACAAAAAGTTCTTTCACGAATAATCAACTGTTAAGAATAAACGATGAAAGAGTAATACGCAGTTAATTTCATCTTCCCAAATCAGCTGAGCTCCTGCCGAGAACATGTTTCCAGAACCAACTAGTTTGCTTACAGAGTGAATTTTTCCTTCATGAAAACCAATTCTGTGGCATCGCGCAGATGATACTGGTCCACAGATTCGCATTATGCTAATTTCATGACTGACTTGAAGACAAAACACAAATCAATGGTGTATTTTATAATGAATTTGTCCGGAAATTACGTATCGGTATTAAGCCTAATCCACAGTCGGATATTGTCTTTTATTGTTTCGGCATTAACAGTTTGAAAGGAAAGTGGAATGTGTGTATTGGTATTCATGGAGATTATATTGAAAAATAAAGAGAATTGGTTTCGATTTTCTTTCTTGTTAATGATATTAGAGAGAAGGGAGGGGGATGGGGGGAGGGTCGGGGATGGATGAAGGGAGAAAGGGAGGGGGAAGGAGGGAGGGAAGAAGGGGCAGAGGGAGGGAAGAGTGAAGGAGGGAGGGGAGAGTGAGAGAGAGAGGGAGAGGCAGGGAGAGTGAAAGAGAGAGGGAGAGGCAGGGAGAGTGAGAAGAAGAGAGGGAGGGGGAGGGGGAGGGGGAGGGGGAAGGAGAGGGAGAGAGAGACGAAGAAGAAAGAAAAAATAAAAAGTGAAATAGAAAAAAATAGGGGTTGCCGTGTTAATTCCCCAGCCACAGTACATCGAGTGAAGCGCCTGTGTCAGTTACCCGTCAGCGGATGGGCGCAGCGAGAAAGCCCAGCGGGGAATTGGGCGACTGGCGGAAGTGGAATGGCCAGGATGACGAAAGTGATGTCAAATAATGCAAGGAGCTTTGGGGCAGAGGTGACGGTGAGCAATGCTCCCTGCGGTGGCAACGTCGGTGTAGAAAGTAATGGAAGTGAAGGTCGCGATGAAGGAGCCGCCGGCAATGGCTCTAGTGCCAACATGCCGATCGACGTTTCCGACAAACACTCGAGCAGTAACATCAACATTTATGTTTCTTGGTCTCGGTAGAAGCAGCATTAACGAGGACCTGCGTTGGTCCCCAGCATCAACATTGTTGCATAATGATCTCGTCCCTGTGAAGATGGTGCACACACGATAGGTCGGCAGCCTCCACCGAAATCTTAACGGTTGACATAATAAATAAGCAAGAAAGCTGGAACAACGTATATAGATCTTTTAAGAGGAACCTTCCGACCTCCCCCATCAACAGGCCACGTAGGCGTATCGCGGATATTGAGAAGCTGAGTGAGGTGCACTATATTCTCCTCAGTATCAGGGACAAGCGGGCCGACTTCACATCTCCAATACTATCGCGTCAGCAAAGGCTTCTCGCCTTGCCACATCACGCTACTCTATGCCACGGCACGCCATGGCACGCCATGGCACGCTCCATCGCATAAGGCAATCTCACGCTGTGCCGTATTGAAACCTCGCACCGAGCCAGACGCCGAATACCATCATCCCCTCACAGCCGCTTGCCGTTCTCAGGGCGATCTATCATTATCACGAACCATCCGAGCTCTCTTGATCAACAAACACCGTGGTGACGTCATCACAAAGACAATAACAATATTTGCATTCGCACACTACCTTAGAGGGCAGTCAAGGCCTCCTCAAGGGAGTATCAACAAGTGTGCCGGGCGTGCACGGAAAGACACAACGCAAGCGAACGTGGGCGAAAGGAGAGCGAGATTTGGAGGCGTATTTGGAAAGGTTGCGGAGGGCATTAAAAAGAGAGGAAGGCGGGACGGGA